>NC_056734.1:719729945-719804945 GCF_019279795.1 Protopterus annectens
TCCTTCAAAACAAATTCCTATCTCACAAAGTCAGTATCAGCTGTGTCTTTTGCATTAAATTCAACACCATCTAAATTAAATTATCATTTATGCTTATGATGTGACTACAGTAATGCAGTTAAATATACTGGATAAAGAAAGAATTTACAATACATTAATCAAGCACTTTTTCTTCATCTAAGAATTTTTCTGCCTTTATTTACTGTCCTGCAAACTTTTAATTCCTTCCTTCTATTTGACTATAATCTATGGTCAAGAATTCCATGATACAGTTTTTGCTTCTTTAAAGAAAGTCCTCATTAATTATTCACTGATTTTCCTGCTAGTCATGTTATTAACAACATACACAATCAATTATACCAGCATGTAAACAACTGCATGGATGCAGCAGTGCCCTGTACAAACAACTGCAGAGCAAACCCCAGAAACAAACCTACATGGTGGGACCATAATAACAAAAAGCTCTGAAATAAAAAGAAGAGAATTTTTACTAAAAGTATGGTGAGATAGAACCCTTGTCACTGAAATAAACAAATGACTTAAAATAAAATCCACCAAAGCTAAGTTTCAGGCAGAAATAACTCCCAAGCCAAAGACAGTCACAAGGCATATTTTAGTTATGTTTGTAATCTCAAAAGCACAATGCAGCAATGCCCTGAGCTGATTGCGAACAATGTTACCTATAACATGGCTGAAGATATAATAAAACTACTGGTTGATGAAATCGGCTATAACTTTATCTATCTCTCCACTCTATCTGTCCCTCAAGATTTACTTGAAACCAACTCAACCCCAAATCACACAAGTCCTAAAAGTGCTACCAAAGGATAAAAATACTGCATTAATGTATCCTGACAATATTCCTGGATGCATCTTAAACAACATGAAATATGATTTAGCCAAAATCCTAACAACACTGTTCAACCTCAGCCTCCATAGATGTTTTGTACCAAGTAAATAGAAAACAGCTACAGTCTCTCCCCTGCATAAGGGAGGACCTTCCACAAACCCAGGCAATTACAGAGCCATAAGACTGACCCACCTTATATGCAAAACCAGGAAAATACTTATCATGGAACTAATTAATAAGGATATAAGGACTGCTAAACACTTGACCTGTCTCAGTTTGTATTCATCAAGGGGAGGTCATGCTTACTCAACCTGGTGGACTTTTTTAAAAGGTCACCAAAGCAATGAATGAAGGCAGACTGGTACATACTGCATACCTCGACTTGGCCAAAGCGTTTGACAGAATCTCTCATTTAGGCATAGTAGAAATGCAAAAAAAAAAAAAAATTAGAATAAATCCCTATGTTATCTGCTAGGTTTCCAAAAGTCTCACAGATAGGATGCAGGAAATCAGAATAGGAGAATTTACCTCCATCCATCAGTGGAGTCCCCCTGGGGTTCTGCACTGGGATTTCTCCTGTTTGGCATCTACTTCTCTGAAGTAAAAGCTAATACCAAAGGTCTCTAGCTGATTATGGTAGCAGATGACTGCAAGCTAGGAGCAGTTACTGAATCCCCAAATGACTTAGGCATCCTGCAGGAAGATTGGTTCATAGGTAAGTACTAGGCTAGCTACCCTTGTGGGCCATTTTAAGCCTAGCCAATTTCCTCAAAAGGTGAGAATCAAATCCTGTACCTTGTATCTGTGAGGCACAGACTCTAAATGGTATGCCAGACTGCTAATTCTGTTAGAATCAAATCCTGTACTTTTTTATCTGTGAGACAAAGACCTTAACCATTTATGCCAAACTCTCCCCCTGGGCCCATAATCACGGACTGAAACTAAATTCCAAAAAATGCATTGTCATACTCTTTGGGAAGTCATCTAGTTCCCAGGGGACTACCACATTGACAATATGGTGCTAAGAGTTGATCCATTTGTTTGGGATTTGGGAACTTATGTTGACAATCACCTAACTTTCAAACTACATGTGTTTACTGTTGTAAGTAAATAATTCTCTACTGTGCAGTTTATAAATGTAGGGATTGCCTTTAGATCTAGGGATGCCATTGCCCCCTTTACTCAGTGCTTATTAGGCCAGTCATTGTATGTAAAGCTCCCCTTTGGCACTTATTTGCCCAGACATATGCAACAAAGGGAATGGCTACAGAGACCCCGTACTAAAAAGATACAGGGCCTAAACAATATTGTCCTACATTGACTGAATCAAAGCCTTGTGACTCTACTTGGTATCATACAGACTTCTAAGGGATGACTTATGCCTGACATAAAAGGCATCCTCCAACCCAGTAGTGATAGATTTAGATTTTCTGACTACTGTTATCACATGGTGATCAAAAGAGAGGGAATTATTAACCCATGATCCAAGGTTTCTAACTACATTTTCATTTTGAAATGGGGCATTGTCTGTGATGTATGCTGAAAGAGGGTTGTCTACCAATTGTGAAAGCTGCTTACAACACTAGCCTAGGGTATGGCGTCAGATACCTTGGCAAGGTGCACCATGTGAACATTTTGAACACTGTAAACAACCTGAGTAACCATCTCAAAAAAGTTATCCAGATTCATTAGCCAGTATTTTCCTGTGGCAAGTCAACCTACTACATGTCAAGTCTAATGAGACTTTTGATATGGCGGTTTATAAGATCAGTTATAATACGTTGCATGCTTTTGCAGATGAGACTCACTAGCTGATGTGTCGATAATTCCCCAGGTCTGTGGTGCCATTGGTGTCCTTGTGCTCTTCCATAACTCTAGCTCCCTTCACTATCCAAGCCAACCCCGTATCTCCATCATGGTGACCACTAATTGATTGATTGTGTAAGTCAGGAATTAACTCCTTTACCAGAGAAGAACATACTCCAAGTAGAGTGAAGGTAATTACTGTTATGCAAGCTTAAACAAAACACTTGTTTTCTATCTGAAATTGTAAATTGGAGAGCACAGTGCCATGGCCCAGCAGCAGGGAACTTTATTTTCATTTCTCCCTCTGTAAATAAATTGATTACATCTCATCCCACCTTTGGTCTATTTGATTAATCCTATCCTCTGTCTGGGTGTACCAAAAGAACATAATTAGCTGCTCAAATTTTAGATTCTATGCCTTAAATCTATATGGCAATCTAGTCAGGTGTTACTAGTCAGAATAGTGCTTATGGACTAACCTTGCCATTTCTCCAAGGCTGATTGGTTTTGGTCTTGTGCATGCCTTAAATTTGTGTCTTACCTGTTCCATTCACCCTCACTCCACTCGAGCTCACTCAGCTCCTCTACTGTACTGTCATTTCCACCCACTCCCATTTCCCCTAGATTTATCTAGAGCTAACCACACCCACAATTACAGATTATGCAATCACACACCAATACATATTAATTATGCTAATCAACAAATAAACTTTCACAACACAACCTAAAATCTGCTCTACTGCGCATACTCAGTTCAACACTTTCCCAGATAACAACAAAGAAATACATCATAACCTTCTCCAAAAATTAACTAATCCTACAACACTTACAACACATCAACCACAAGACACCCAAACCTAACTCTATACCTTAAATCAAACCCAAAAAACAACAACCTCATCTTTCATCTAATCCTCATATACCTCAACTTAGACCCAGGTACAACTTATATTTCGAACCCCTCAAAACCCCATCTTATCTACACACACACACCTATTGTAGAGCAATTTGTACCTAGCCCTATGTTCAATACTTCAATACTTTTCACTCTCCTTACTATAACAGCCCATCTAACTTCATACCACAAATGTACAATCATACCAACCCCAATCTGTACTGATCGTCTCACACCCTCCAAACAACTACACTTAAAACTATCTTAATAGAACCACCCATCTGCAACATCATATATATTAATCAAGCCTCTTATACTATCGTCTCACAACACTCTTCATCCATCTCCCTAAAGTACAACAAGTATATAACCGACTTCCTAAAGCTAATAACACACACAGTATCCCAACCTCGGCCCCAAAAAGTAATATAGCTCCCCCCACTAATCCACCCATCACCCAGATACAAAGCTTTTGTAACCTCCCTAGAAAAAGTACCAACCTACTGCTACTAAATATGAACATTAGAATGATCCTTAACAAAGTCCAGGAATTACATGCTACAGTTTCTGCTTACCCTCCAGACATTGCTCTAATAACTGAACCATGGCTAAAACCTGAAGAGAGCAGCAACAACATTTTACTACCAGGATACAATATTCTTAGGCTTGACAGAAAAAGCAAAAGAGGTGGTGGCATAGCCTTTCTATTCAAAAATAATTTCTCTCTTGAACCCTTAAAGTTAGCTACCCCTGAATCAATAATGCAGAAATAATGTTTACAAAATTTACAATCCAAAAAAAAAAAACATAAATATAATTGGTATCTACATCCCTCTTGGAAACAACCTGTCCATCATTGAACACATTTTACAATGGGCATCAAAACCCTTCTTCAAGAAACGATCATCATGGGCAACTTCAACCGTGACTCACAGAATCCAACAAATCTCATTATCCTCAATGGCTTCACCCAACTGATTAATTCCTCCCACAAGAATTGACCAGAAGTCAAAACTAGAGTCCATCTTGGACTGGACACTAACAAACAGACCCATCCGGTCTCTTCAAACAGGATGCCTATCAGATGCCCTCAGTGACCACCTCCCCACCTACCTTCTTAGACGTTGAGTAAAGCCTTTAAAACTTAACACATACCAGCAAATTCAGAATAAAAGTAAATTCAGCTCTCATTAATTCATTTCCACACTTAGACATTGCAACTGGACAATGCTCAAATGTCTCTCTTTACTACTTTAACACTACTTGCCTCAGCATCTTAGACAAGCTAGCTCCTTCTCAGACAATAAGAATAAAGTCCGACTATGCCCCATGGCTAACCAAGGAGACAAGACACCTATTAAAAGTTAGGAGCAAAGTCTGGGAGACATGGCACACTAACAAAACAACAAGTAAGCAAACATACTTAGAACTAAGAAATAAAGCCAAAAAACAAATTAGACAAGATAAAATTAACTAGTATAGTATTATCCAATCCAAACACCACAATAAACCACAACAGTTCTGGTCAGAAATAAAAAAGAAAAAAACCTTCAACCAGGGCAACCTCCCCAACCACCATTACTAATGACAGCATAGTAACCCGATTTAATCAGTATTTCATGGAATCCATCTTAGCCCTAGCAAATAACAACAGCTCTTCTCCTTTATCACCTCCCTCTATAAAAAGCAGGACAGCAACAACTTCTCCTTTAAACCAGTCCCTGCAGATATCATAAAAAAATGCCTAAAACAACTCAAGCCTACAACCCTCGCAGCTGACCAACTATCTGAAAAATATCTTAAAATCTCAGCTGACGTAATCTCCTACCCAGTATCTGTCCTTATCAATCAGTCTGTCTCTGAGCATACTGTACCTACCATCTGGAAAATATCATGTATTATCCCACTACAAAAAGGTGACAATGCAACAGAACTGTCCAACTATCATCCAGTAGCTATATCGTCACCACTATCTAAGATCTTAGAATGATGTATCCACTGTCAACTACTAAACTATCTACTAATCAACAACCTTCTATCTGATAAGCAACATGGCTTCTGACCTAATCACAGCACTGCTACTGCTCTGATGTCCTTCACCAACATAGTCAACCAGCACAGAAACAATGGTAAACTGGTTTCCTCTATATGTCTTGATGTTTCCAAAGCTTTCGACACTGTCTCTCATAACAAACTAGTACTTATTCTCTCTGAACTCAAACCCAGCCGTTCTGCACTAGCTTGGTTCCAAGATTATCTTTCTGGACACCAACAGGCTGTAAAATGGCAGCAATATCTCTCTCCTTTTCAGTCAATCACTTGGGGAGCCCCTCAAGGTTCCATCCTTGGACTGCTCTTATTCACACTATTTACTAATAATCTTCACACTTCTGCCCTGCATGCAACCCTCATAAGATATGCTGATGATTCCACCTTAATCTGCTCTGCACCAGCATTACAACTTCAGCACACAACACAGCAGTCTTTCACAGCAGTTGAATCCTGGCTGACCAATGTTAGCTTATTCTTAACCCTAATAAGACTAAGCTTATGCTTTTTCAACCCCCCCCCCCCAAGATCCAAGGACACAAACACTACCCCATCCTTCAACATCTCATCCTCAAAGAATACAACTATCTCTCCAGTAAACCATGCTAAACTTCTCGGTGTGATTAGTGATAGTAATCTGAAATTCAAAACCCACTTTGCTCAGACAATAAAAAAGTCCATAAAGAGCTCAGTACCCTATACAGAAGCAAACAATTCCAAACTTACAATGCCAAAGCCACCATAGCTGGAACTCACCTTGTTTTCACCCTCCTCTACACATCTCCAATTTTCACCAACCTAAGGAAAACAGACTTAAGCAGACTAGAGACCTGCTACAACAAAATTGCAAAATTTGCGAGGTTGAGAAGGGGGTTGGATATAAATGCTTAAGATACTGGATATTGTCAAGTTATTTTAGTTAGCAGTTTTTTAAGTGTTGCATGGAAGGTGAGGACAGGAGTCTATTTCAATTAAATGAAATACCATAAAACTGACAGTCAAAACAACAAAACCACATGCACAAAATCCCAATAGAGTGAACTTTCATAACAACGTCACTGACAACACCGACTGTCAAAACACCGACTTTCAAAACACTGACAACAGGACAGCAAATCCCACACTGAGAACATGTTAAACATCATTGCAGACTGCAAACGTTGAAATGAACATATGTACAAACCCCCCAATTCATTCACATACATTTGCCAATAATGTTCTAAATCAAAGCCAGTAGACACGTATACAACACAAAACATTTGATGACATGCAAGTAATCAGTATAAATGTTATCTCCGTCTTTCCGTCAGTACATAGTGACCCGACATACAAACACCGGAAAATGAATTAATTTCAAACTTGTAATCCACTATACATATCACACCTGTGTTAGCGAAGCCTTAACAAATTCCAGACATGTATACGCTGCTCTATTCGCCAGTACTGTCTCAAACTGTTGATGTTAGAGAATCAGTTTCTTTTTCTTTGGTGAAGGAGGACATCCTGTAGCCATCCTGACACGTAATTCACTGACACAATTTTGTTCTCTCACTAAAGCAGCCAATAGCATAGCCAAATCTGTACCCCATGCACCTAGGAGACATTTCAGTCTCCTGTGCGATGCCTCTACTGAGTTTTGGGTTTGCGGTACTCTCAAGTGTACCTCATTACGAGGAATGTACCTCATTTGGGGTCTTAAAAAGTTCATGTTCCTCAAAGTTCCTCAAAGTTCCACATTGAAAGACTCTGTCACACATTCAGTGTTATGAATTTTTTAAGTGAAATCCATTGTACATAGAAATGAATCATATTAATTAATTAAAAGATCTTCCTTATAAGTAAAAACAGTGTATTTTAACCATCCTATGACCTTCCTAGTTGAAGCTGTTAGTAAGTCATTAGTATGTGTTCCACATTTTGCCCATTTGTTCCACATTATGAGAGCTAGTGTTCCTCATTTTGGAGATAGAAGGTTGAGAGCTATGTGCGGTAGAAATAGGTAATTTAACTCACTAATATTCCAAAAATGTGATTGGAAATAGTAGGGGAAATCATACATTGGAAGACGTCCCAGTGTTAAACTTATGTTGTTTTCCGTAAATATACCAATCTGAAAAATATCTCAAGACATCTCTACCTTCCGGTGGAAACATTCTTTCAGTAGTTGAAATGCTGGAATCACTTCACACTACCTCAAAAATGCAAAAGCAACCAGACTCTTAATAGCTAACTGGAAGGTTTGGTTAGTATTATACACAGATAATAATCCCAATGATTGCAGTTTCCACCAGACATTCTGGCCAAAGTGAAATAAACAACCCTTGGAACGGGCACCGGGTACATTCATCCTAACACTTTTAAGTGTGGCAACTTTGAAATTTTAAAACACAAAATGGACAGCAACCTCAAAACCATGTTCACTTAACAAATGAAATATACAATGCCACAGATAGTTGTATGATTTCAGTGACTTTCTTGACATGAGGGAAAAATAACAAAGATACAGCTTTACTATGACTACCATATTTCACCAAACCATGCACACCGTACAATTGTCTGATAGTCACACCTTTGCTAAAGAAAGTTTCGTCCATGAGCCAGATTCTAGCATGACTTAAATCATACAGATTATTTACTGTGGTAAATACTAGCACTGTAGTATCCGTTGTTGAATCTGACATCAATTTACTTATAAATGTACCACTCTTTAGTGGATAATCATTGAAATCTATATTATGCAATGTCAATGGTTCATGACTATACTTCACAGTTGTCTTTCTCCTTACTCACCCTATCTGTTATAACAAAGCCTTTCTGTGAGGTATAGTGTTTATACTGTCCAAAGAGGTGGACATGAGTGCATCTTCCACCAATAAACAAGGTATGTCTCTACTGTAAGTGGCTCTCACCTTTAAATCATGGCAAACCACATATCTTTCAATTTCTCCTGGATCCTCTGGATGTTGGTGACCAAAAGATTTATCTAACCTGTCCCCATCCGGCATACTGGTGGTTACAGCTCACCCTTTACAACCCTGGCTGAGCTTGTATTTACAGCCCCAATACCATTTACAACCTCTAGTTCTCTCTAAGTGATACAGGTATCCATCAATGATCAGTAAATTCTTGCCTTTCTGCGATGAGACAGTATGATAGATGTTACCAATAATTCCAGGCACTTCACTGTTGACATCTGCCATGCTTTCCTCGGTGTGGAACACGACTGCTTTATGGTACACAGCTCTATATATATATCTGTTAGCCATTTACAAAAGTACTGCACTCATTCCGTAGGAAATAGTGCTAACTACTGGCAATACTATACTGGCGGGAAATGTGACTTACATAGCCTGTGATATACTATTGGCTAGTGTTAAACATAATAGGAGGTACGTGAATGTGTACTGATGAACCTAAGCTACAGGAAACTGTTTCTTATATACTTTGCAGGTGAGGGAATGTCGTACACTGACTCAAGTGGGATTATCGCACTGCTAGTGTTGATATTATGGTACTGCTAGTGTTGATATTATGGTAAGTCGGTCTTATGAATGTTTGTTCTATTGAGTTTTCGTGCATGTGGTCTAGTTGTTTTGACTGTCAGTTTTATGGTATTTTGTTTAATTGAAGTAGACCCGAGGACAGCACCTCTTAACTGGAAAACTGTGGCAGTGATCCTCCCTGTAAAAGCCTAAAGTGAGTTGATAGAAAATAGGCTTCCTCCAACAGATGAGCCTCAGATTCTAGAGAAATCTCTTGTTCCTATAGCTCAGCAGATCAGCTCTGTGTTCTTGCATAGATAATGGTGAGGTTACAGGAGTTTGCAAATGCTACCAAAATGTGTTTTACAGATCTAGAGATGCTATAAGGCCATTTATTGCAGAATGTGCTGATGGAGAAACTTCAACATTATAGGGTCTTGGAATTGTTGCTGTGAACCCTTCTGTGTCCATATTTGTGAGGTTGGGATTATAATTTAGATTTTAAAGTGTTCAGTTTCACTGACTTTGACTTTTCTGTGCAGCATGCTGATGTGGTTTGTAAAGGTTTTAATTTCGTAATCAGCGACAAAAGTGATATCAGTGAGCTTACATGTGACCTTAAAACGTACGCACGCAGAGTAAACCTGGAATGTATGCATAGGAATGATAACGATGCTTTTAATGACAGCAACCGTTGTTTGAGAATGCCTAGTACTTACAATCCTGACCTGCATTATGCCATTAAAGCTTTTGAAAAAAATGCGTGAAACTGATTTTTGGAATTTTTTGAGTAATAGTGTTATTGAGGCTAATATGTCAGCAGTTGAAAAGGATTGTTTGAATGAGTTAAGGAATGGAAATTTGCGGATTATGCAACCGGACAAAGGGGGGAGGGGTAGTTATCATGTCTAAAGTTGACTATGTGCAAAAAATGTTTGACATCTTATATTTGGATGCGTACACTGAAGCTTCATTAAATGAGGTTAGTATTGCATATAGTAAAATTGATAGTGACCTGTTGGACATGTTAATGCAGGATCAGATTGACCTGGATGAGTATAACTATATGTCCACAGATGTTCCAAAAGTCCCAGGGATCTTTGGTATTCCCAAGATCCATAAGGACTTATGTAATCCTCCCCTTAAGCCAATAGTGGATTCATCCTGGTCTGAAACCAGCTAGATAGCTAAATACTTGGATTACAAGTTGAAGGAGAGAGTTATGGCCATCCCTCATTTTATGCAAGGATTCATGGCATTTTTTGAATAAGTGCAATGGTGTTGATGTGGTCAATCAGAATGTCACTTTTCTTACTATTGATGTTAAAGAGCTGTATAGTTGCATCCCTCAAGATATAGGCCTTGAATGGTTTTCTGAATTCTTATTTGAAGAGTTTGGGTTACCTCAGTCTACTAACAATATGTTAATGCAACTGATGGAGCTAGTGCTCAGGAACAATTATATCTTTTTTGAGGGACACTATTTCAAGCAACTTGGGGGAGTGGCCATGGGTTCTCCATGTGGTCCACTTTTTGCCAACGTGGTGATGGCCTGGTGGGAGAAAACCTATTTGTTCACCTCTCCTTTTTTTAGTAATGTTATCTTGTATCTGAGATATTTGGATAATTTATTCATTGCATGGAAGGGATCTGAGGAAGGCACTGTAGAATTTATGAGCTACACTAATGGAAGTACTGCATTTTTGAAATTCACATACAATCTTGGGGTGGATGGGATTTCTTACCTGGATGTTGTTTTGGTTAAAACCAAGGATGGTTTGAAATCAAAGATTTATAGAAAACCGACATACTCGAATAGTATTTTACACTTTGATAGTAGTCATTCCATGCACGGCAAGCGTGGTATCATCAAGCGGCAATTGGTAAGAGCAGCCCAGATGGTGCCAAATTATAGTGATTTTATTGACGAATGTGATTTCATGTGTCAAATGTTCATGGATAGAGGGTACCCCAAGTATCTAATTAATAATTTCAGAAGGGCGGTGATAGGTAAACATGTGACTGGCCATTTTAAACCTATTTTGAACAACTTGGGGGAAAATCTTTTGAGCATGGCGGGTCCATCTATCGATGTGGACATAACCAATTTAGATAACCATGAAGCTTCTACTAATTCAATTAATTTGGGCATGTCTAGGAGGACTGGAAGGAGGAATGAATTATCATGTCCACTGGTGACTACCTTATCCAATGATAGCTATACTATGCAAGCTATAGTTAATAAGAATTGGACTATTTTAAATAGTGATTCGGGGTTGGGATCTTTTTTTTGGAGTGCACCCTGAATTTGTATTTAGATGAGGTAGGAACATTAAAAATTTATTGGAACAAGTTAAGGACTGTAATGTACAGGGTAAAATGGTAGCTTGTGGTGCATGTAGTCAGTGTAAAAATATTTTGGTAACATCCAAGGTTAAGATTGTCAACAGGGTTATTTCCATTAAGGGTAAGTTTAATTGTCACACGCAAGGTGTGGTGTATGCTGCCCTGTGTTCACAATGTCCCAGTTTATATGTCGGGAAAACCCAACGTAAATTGAATCAGTGTATTTACTAGCATCTTTATGATGTTCGTAAGTGTGATGAGAAAAATGCTTTATTCAGACATATTAAAATGTTTCCTGTCCATGCATTTCAATTTGTGGTGTTGCAGCTGGTCAGGAGGGGGGATCGTGGTGGGCCTTGAAATTTATGGTTGGAAGATAAGGAAATTTGGTGGCAGGTCTTTCTTAATGCCCATGTCCCCCCTGGGATGAATGACACTATTTCCATTAGTAGTAAATTAAAGTTCAGGGTACTAGATAGATGAACTTTTTTTATTATTATTATTATTTTTGTAAGTGAATGCTGTGTGCATTTAATATTGTCATGTACATTTACTATTTAACATATTTATTCAGATTAAGTATATAGGTTTATTACTAATTAGAGTGATTGTATATGATTAATTAATTGAAGGGGGTGGGTGTGCTATATAAGCTGAACTGTTATATCATTGAATTGTCTGATGAAGTTTGGTCTATGTGCCTTATGAAAGCGCTAGCGTTTGTATTTATTACTGAGTGTTTTATTTATTTAGTAAAACGTTTGTTCTTTTACTTTAGCGAGTGGCTCATTATTTTATTTTTACTGGTTGGCGTGGTGTTTTGTGTTTATTCGGTCTTATGAATGTTCGTTCTATTGAGTTTTCGTGCATGTGGTCTAGTTGTTTTGACTGTTGGTTTTATGGTATTTCATTTAATTGAAGTAGACCCGAGGACAGCACCTCTTGACTAGAAAACTGTGGCAGTGATCCTCCCTGTAAAAGCCTAAAGTGAGTTGATAGAAAATAGACTTGCTCCAACAGATGAGCCTCTGATTCTAGAGAAATCTCTTGTTCCTATAGCTCAGCAGATCAGCTCTCAGTGTTCTTGCATAGATAATGGTGAGGTTACAGGAGTTTGCAAATGCTACCTGTATCTGGAGATGCTATAAGGCCATTTATTGCAGAATGTGCTGATGGAGAAACTTCAACAGTATAGAGTCTTGGAACTGCTGCTGTGAACCCTTCTGTGTCCATATTTGTGAGGTTAGGATTGTGTCAGCATTCCTTGAAATAACTCACATATATTGAATGTGGGATTAGGACTCCACCAAGGCTGCATCAGCTTCTCTCGTATTGTTCTTTTTATGAATGGGATATCAATGCTTGGATGAGGTTTGGAGAATATCAGTTTTAAGAAAGCTTTGCATTTGCTATCTGCAGATGATGTTCTCTTGGCCTCAATTGACTGTGATCAGCAACATTCTCTAGTGACTCTGAATTTGCTTTGATGAAAGTCAGAACCTCCAAATCTGAAGTTATGACTGTCTTCCAGAACTAGCAGATGGGTCTCTGCAGGTGCATAGAACAGCTACCAGAAGACAAGGAGATTAAGTATCTTGGGGTCTTGTTCTTAAGTAGGGGGAGTGGTGGTAAGGAACGTAGCCAGCAGATGGATACAGGAGTGGCAGTAAGAAAGGTACACAACCAGAAACTGATAGCGAAATAATGAGTTTGTTAGTTCGCCTATGTCATCCTCCTCATTTATAGGTAAAGCTTTGGGTTGTGGCATAAAGGATGAGATGAACAGATATACTCAGTATAAATGATGGTCCTTCACATAGTAACTGTACTCACTCTTTATGTTAGAATGATGAACTCAGCAGTATGGGAGAGTAGATCACTGTTCTTTTGGTTGTAGGGGGCCATTTCAGGTGTTTCTTCCCCCTAGAAAAGATGCCAGTTATTGTCTCCTTTTGCAGATTTTTCAAACACAGCTCACTGAGGAAGGCCCTGAGACAATAAACATAACGGGAGGACATGATACAGGGATTATAATTCTCAGCTTGTCTGAGAATTTCTAGGGATCCTACAAGATGAAGAGGTGACTGGTGCAGATGACAGAGACATCTGATTTGTTGTTAAATTGTTACCACTATGAACCACACTGGGACAGCTGTTCAAGAAATGAATGGACAGACTGCTTCAAGTACATGACCCAAGTCTAGCTCTCATCCTTGGAGATTTTTCTGTTCAAGCCTCAGACTGATGAATTACCAGTTGCCAGCTAAAACAAGCTCATTTGGCTGAGCTTGCAATGTGCTCAGTCCAGACTTAAGGTGTTCCTAGCACTGGACCAAGAGGTCTGCTTACTTCCATTCCCAGCATCTCAGCTTCCAACCCATATATTGTTTTCTTACAAACAAACAATGAAGCATTTATCACATTTGATTTTATCAAAGAGGCAACTACACACAGGTAAAATCTGATAACACCCTTGGAAATGGACACCATATCGGAGACATGACTATTAAATCATTACGGATTAGGTCCCACTCAACAAAAGCTGTAATTGTCACATAATGCTGAGAATTACAAGTTTTCATCACTCAACAGTATGTTTTCATTATTAAAATTTTGAATTGGAGACTGTACAGTCATGTACGGGAAAAAGTATAATATAGCAATTGTTTCCCCTTTATGTTTGTGTGATCTCAGAGTGAGTATAGCTAATGTGTACGGAGTGTGTTAGATTTTTTTAAATGTGCTATTTTGTACAATCTGTTGTCACTTGATTAGTGGTAGTTTTGGTGGGTGAGTTTAAACCTCAGTCATATGATCAGCAGGGATTTCAGTAAGTATGGTAACTCGATAGCTGGGCTGTGATGGGTATAGACACGATTACATAAATTGTGATTGAGTGTCCTTTAATCAACGTATTTATAATGGCTTCTGTAATATTAATGTGACAAGACTGCTCTCCATAGGCTGAATAATCTAGTTCAGCAACAGTTCTGTCCACTGACTATCAACTCAATTTTTTTTTGTTTTATTTAAGATGTGTTAACATAATAAACAACACTAATTAGCATATCTTAGTTCAAATGAGGCCTAAAAACATTAGTCTGGTGAAATCACTGGTGAAAGCAACTAAAAACTGAGGAATTAAAACACAGGCCTACAGCATGCAAGATACTTCTAGCTGCTTTAATCGCTTGGGGAAACTTCACTTCAGAGTCTTTCGAAGTGGGAGGATTATATGTACAGAAAGTTCCAGAAGCTGAAATAACTTCCAAATGTATTATGCAAATGAAAATTACTGCTAATAAAAACCTACAATGCAGCACCTAAGAGACCTCTGAAATTCTTAGATCTTGCAAAGTAAAAGCTGCTCTTTTAATCAGTTTCATAGTAGAAATGTTTAACAGGATGTATGCAGTGCTGTGTGCTGTGTCGTATAAGGTGGTTATTACTGCAGTTAAAGGACACAGTGCAACATATTCAGATTTAGTCATGGCAGAATGCAGCGAAATTCTTCAGCACTCTACAAACACCAACATAGTCTCTTATGCAGTGAAATTCTTCTCCTGTAGGTGTTTTCAATTTCATGCAAAACATACTTTTCTTGTCTTCATTTCTTCATATTCCTTGGTGATACCAGTTTTAGATTATACAGCCTTTTCTTTTATTTACTATTATTTGTTGTATTATTTGTTAAAAATATGACCAACTATATTCTATAAGTAAAAAGATGAAGTATTACAATGTAATGGTCAACAGGAAATGAACTGTAAGAAGCCCAAGGAATTAATAAATATGAATTGGTTCTATTAGTAGATTCACATTTGCATTTAAGTATTATATTTTAAATTAATTTACTAGCTGAAGAAAATCCAAAGGGACAGACATAAAAAGAAAGACTGGGTGAACCAGAATTATTCACAACACTGGGAAGGTGAAAGGGAGGGGGGAGGTACTATGACATTAATAGTTGTTTATGACAAGTCAGATATCAAGTTGGATATGAGAAAGTACTGCTTCACAATGAGAGAGGCAGATAAATGGAACAAGCTGCTAGAATTGATGCTAAGGAGCAAAACTAAGAATGGCATAAGATAGGTGGCCAAACTGGGATCTGAGGGTAGTTGCAAAATGAAAGCAGCAACCTTTGTGGACAGATTATGAAAGTTTTCAGACTTTAACTGTTGGCATTTATATGTGAGTATATACGGACGCGTCATGTTGCATGTTAAGATCATAATGCAAAGAAAGGTTTTTATAAAACTCACCTCAATAAATCTCAGCGCAAGCTCTACCACTGGCCTAGTGGTGGTGGTGGGGGGAGGGGTAGAGTCCCACTTTAACTGTACTTCCTATTTTATCAATGGTGATGAGTTTCAGTCAACTTATTTTGTTGCCCAGTGATGCCACAATGTGATTAAAATACATCAGAACCATTCATGTACTGTATATATGAGTGTGTGCATGCATGCTTTGATGGCCTTAATAGGCTCCGTCTTAAGAAATAACTTCCAAATGTATTTTGCAAAGGAAAAAAAAAAAAAAAAAAAAAATATATATATATATATATATATATATATATATATATATATATAAATATATATATATATATATATATATATATATATATATATATATATATATTTTTTTTTTAATGGGGGGATTTTTTAAAGGGGGGATGATATGGTTAAATGGGAATGAGGGATAATTGGAAAGAAATGGAGGGGCTTAAGGGGCTTATGCAAGTGTAACTGGGTAAGGAATCATATTTTAGCATGAACTTGTTATGGCAGGTTCTATTTCCCAGGCAACCTGTAGGTACTGGTGTGGTCAGGTAGGCCTTGGAATAGTTGTGTATGGAAGAGGTGGGTGATGCTTGCTAACAGGGGTTTAGGGTACTCTTGGCTGTGTCTGTGTGGCTGAGTAATATATATATATTATTCTCCATGCCTTAACTGGGTTTTGCTGCAGTTCTAGTTAAGGGGTAGGATTTGATAATTTTGGCTGAGTACAGGGGCATGCCCTGCTGGCATTCATCTGATAAGGAATTCTTGCTTGCAAAGGGTTTGGGTCACTGGGGAGGCTTATAGCTAAGGGTTTATGGATGATAGGTGGGTTTGGCTTTAAGATTACCATCAGACACTCTGCCTTGAATAGGGGGGTATTGGTGGCATTTAGTAAGGAACTCCAGGTTTAGTATTTAGTGTGATTTGTTGGGGGATGCGATCTATTACTTAAAAATGTTCTGTTCTGAAATGTTAAAGGTGCTTATGTTCGTAACCTTGTCTGGTTATTGTATTGTGCAGATTTTTAGACTTATACTCTTTAACACTACACTACTACATTCTAAAATCAGAAATAGAGTTAAGGGGGGGGGGGTCTCATGCGATTAGCTTGCTGCAGTTGCGTGGCTTTGCTTGCCCCTTGCCTATGTTTTCATTCTCATTTGGTAGTGGTAGTATAGTAGTGAACGGAGGAGTTTTGCCGTTACCTTGGCTTCTTGAAGAGAATGTGTGCCTGTTTAGTGGGTTGAGAGTTCCCAGCACAGAATGGTTGTCAGCTGCCATGCATGTCTAGCGCAAACGTCCATGGGGAGGGTTAAGGCAGAGCCTGGCTTAATGTATTGATTTTACTCTGCCTCCATTAGAAAATGGCATTCTCAGTAGCACAGCAGGTAGCAGATTTGCCTTCCATGCAGTTGGTCCTGGGTTGTATTCCTACATCAGGCAAATTGACTGCTGATACAGTGTGACATGAGAGATGAACTACAATCTTCAGCATGCCATTAAGGAAGCACAAGCAATATATATTTGGAGCGAACATGGTAAGCCAAGGGGTGGTGGATATTATTTGCTCTTCCTCACAGAAAAAAAAAAGATGTCTACAGATGAATGCTCAGACATGGAGTGTGGTGGACACTTGGGCAGAGATGGAGGGAGGACGGTTAATTTTCTGTTGTTCGTTGCCATCTAATGATGTGTTAGAAACAAAAAAGGTTTGTGGTTTTCAGGCATTGCATGTTGTGCTTTGATGGTATGGGTTAATTGATTCGGTGATGGTGTGTGTGGTTTTTCTGAGTAGTGCGTTATTGATGGGAGTGTGCGAGAGGCATGAGTGGCACACTTCTCAACTGTACTAATCTCAGAGTGGTCTAGATTTTGCCTCATGGTACTAGTCACTGTCTCGTTGAGAGTAGATGTCCGAACATACTGATATACATTTGAGTTTCAGGCTTCCAATGGCTTCCTATTTGGTGTGACTACTTTGGTGTTTCCTTGAAAACTTTTTCTATAATATTAGTCTTCTGTCACTTTACTACACACGTTTATATAAATTTGTTAAAATAGAGGTATTAGTACATAAAAATGCTTTTAGATTTTCACAGAATGTACAGGTGTTTGCATCATATGTTGTTCTTTTCTTAAATTGAGGTTTTCTGACTATTTATTGGCAAATTCTTGAGGGCAGAAGTCAGGAAACAATGACAGACTTCGGAGTCCTGGAGATTATAACTTTAATAAAATTTATACTTGTGCAAAACCTGTTACTCTATCACCTTGGTAAGTTTGTACGGGTGGTATTTAAATTATGTTAGTTACTAATTGTGAGCCTTTGTTTCCCCACTAGTTACAGGTTTGTCCAGACTTCTTGATTTAAGCATTTGTTGGGGGTTGGCATAACGGTTAAAGTGGTTGCCTTAACAAACACAAGGCACGGGGTTTTCCGCTCACATGAGGAAATTGGTTCGGCTTGGAATGGCCATAAAGGCAGTTAGTCTAATATGAACCTACTGATGGTACTGTAACTCTTGCTGAAGTGTTCTCAAGTCATTATCACTGTTTGTTTCATTCCTAATCAAACTCACAAAGCTCATATTTTACAAATGGATCCGAATAAAACTGCTGAGTGGGGAGGAAGGGAGTATAAAGAGAACAGGACAAAAAAAATGTGGCACTGATGGTTGGTGGAGCAGGTGCCCAGGGGAGTGTTTGCCTCATGCCTCACAATCATATTGATTTTGTAGAATGTCCAGATTTAGTAAGAACTGGGAAAAGGGAAAAGGCAGAAGTAAAAAAAGGAAAAGAAAAGGGAAAGAAGGGGAGGTGGAAGGAAGAAGTAAGTAAAGAAAGGAAAAAGGGAAAAAGAAGAAGGGAAGAAAGAAAAAAAGTCAAGTTCCATGGATGCATTTCGTGGCTGAGGGCTGTGGTTTTATTGGGAAAGGTTTGAGAGTGTGTGTGTTTTCGTGGGTTATGAATTTGGCTGCCTGAGAGAGTGAGCTCAGTGGGTTGAGTTATTTATGCTGAAACTGGCCTAGATTTGGTGGAGGTAGAAGAGTGATGGCCATTATTTCTTGCCATTTTGGTGCTTAATGGCACAGTTATGGCCCTGCCTCGCAGTGCAGATGTGAAGAATGGAAATGATTACACACTACTCATATGTGCATCTCTATACTGCAGCTGATGTGCACACATAAGGCCTTTTGAAGATGAGGTAATATTCATTCCTACAAGAGTGAGAGGTTTTTGGGCAAAAGTAGTAATAGGGCCTCGGATGCAGCAAGGGAAGGTAGATTTATTTAGGGCATTCGGGGGGGGGGGTTGTTTTCAAATATGTTTGCATTTCATCTTATTTACATTTCTCTTTTCTTTGCAGATGGTGGTGCTTTGACAGGTGTTTCAGCTGTTGGAGTGCTATGCAATGCAGTCGCAGATGGTGTCAGCGCAGAAGTCATATCAGCTGGTGGTTTGAAGGATGTGGTCTCATCAGGTAATGGATGTTGCTGCAAAGGTGTTTTTTGATTGCTGGAGCTGCACGGGGTGAGGTTACAGGTAGTGATACAATTTTACCTACTCATTTCAGTGTGTGAGAGTTTGTGCAGTGTGTGAGTACTGCTGGGGCTAGTAAGGGTTACACACATCAGGGGCTCAGTGAAGTAGGTGTTTAGGTTTAATTATGGAGAGTTTGGGACCATCCGCAGATGGGGTAGTTTCATAACAACTAATGTTGGGTTGAATCTTGGGATCTCAATGACAAGTTGATTAGTTAGGCAAGACCCATGGGCAGTGGGGGGGGGGGGTTGGTTTCGCACACTTGAAGTGTGTGGGTAGGTATTCAGTTGTACTGGTGACAGACGTGGAAGGCATGTTGGGTAACTGAGTTTGCAGCAGCCTGAATTTGTTATGTGGGTAATAGATGGGGTTTTCTTAAGGATTATCTATTGAATCAAGAAATGTGGAGGTCAATTTCTAGGGGTATTTGTCTCTTACAAAGGAAGGTAATGATTGTGAAGCTGTGGTGGGGTAGCAATGCTGGATTGGTAGCTTATTCAGTTTCTCTGATATTCTTTTCCTGGGCTGATAGGAGGTGGCATGTTATATGTGTGACTTAATAGTAGGTATTGTTTATGGGAGCACTGCAGGTATGCGAGTGTTGGGGGATAGGAACTAGGTGTTCCAGTGGCTAGGCTGCAGTTGTACGGATTAAGCATGTTTTTTGGTCTCCTAGCAGATGTTTAGGGTTTGTTGTGTTACTGAATGTGAAGGTGATGCATTGAAGGAAAGCTTTAAAGGAGAAATACAAAGGTAAGCAGTGTATTCAGGATGTTGAGCTTTTGGTAGATGTATTGGATTGTTCATGGGGTTTGCACTGGCTTACTAGTGTGGCAGGAGGATTAGGTTGGGCCATACTTTTGAGGGTATTGGTTTATGGCTTGTCTGTCAGCAGGGTAGGATGACTGGAGGGGGGTTGTGAGACTTTGAAGTTGGTTTCAGTCTAGCAGACATCATAGTTTTAGCAGGAGAAGTTGTGGGGGATTAGGGCCATTTTCACTTGGTTATAAGGCAGTGGTATGGGTTGCTGGTGCTGCTAACAGAGGGATGCCAGGTTAGGGCAGAAGGAGTAGATGCGGGTTGCAGAGGTCTGGGGAAGCTTTATAAGTAAAGCATTTTGTAAGGGTGTTGCTAGCTGGATCAAATTGTGCTGCAGCTACCTGTGGGTAGGAGATTGTGGGATGGATTGTTGACTGATTTAGTTCAGGTTTATGAACAAGATGGGACATTTCAGTTAATCAAGGAGGAGTTAGCTGTGATTACAACAGTTGTATGGGTGTTAGGGTTATGTTAATTTACTAAATCTTGTACAGTGGCTCATATGCTGGAAAGGTTAGGGTAGGTTTGATAGTGTGAAGATTAGCAGACATTGCCAATTGTCAAAGTAAATTGGTTGGCGTTGGGTAAATAAAGGGTCATTGGACTACAGTTTGTGTGATTGTTGTTTCATGGATGTATTGAAGTCATTAACTGGGTGTTTTTTGGATGCCAAATGTTTTCTTGCATTATAAGAATAGTGGGTAGGATGGCGGGATTACTATGCAATCGATCCATTAGAAAAGAAAATCTCATTTTGGTCATTAGTATATCCGTTGGGTGGAAAAAGTGGTTGCAGGTAGGCATGATGGGATGTCATTGACATTGTTTTGTTTCGGGCTACATTGGGTTTCTTAGAGTTCTGGTGGTTCATTTGGTATGTACCAGTCTGGATATGGATGTATTGAAGTCATTTTGGGGGGGTAGTTTGTTGGGCAGTAATTGTTATGCTGTCATTAAATTTCTTCTTGTTTATATTGAGTAGTTGGTGATGGCAGGAATTACTATTATATTGATTGGAAAAGAAATTTTCATTTTGGATATTAATAGGTACATTAGGCAGTAAAACAGGGCTGCAGTTCAGTATGATGGTTTGCAATTGTTGTGAGGTTTCGCATGGTGTGGATTTAGTGTTTTGGTGGTGCGTTTGGCAGGTAATGACCTGGGAATTATTGTGAAACTGCTATTGATAGTGGGGTAAATGAGAGTTTAGCCAATATAGAGAGGTTATGCTAGGTTATGCTTTCTCACTTTAGCATTGGAGAGGGATCAGGGTTTCATTTCAGCCATTTAGGCAACTGGCTACTTTGGCTATTTATGTGATAGGGCTTTGAGATGTGATGACACAAATCCATTTTGGTTAGAGAGGACGCCATACATCGAATGATGTTTGACTTAATGCCTTTTAATGAGTGGTTAGGTTGGAAGTTTGGTAGGAAAGAGGGGGAACAGCCTGCTCAGGCTGGTGGGCAAAGAAGAGAGACAGGCTTGCCATCTTCTATTCCCCCTCTGGTGTTGGATGATCATTTCAATCAGTTGAGAAAGGAAAGTGAGCAGTTGGAGGCTGCTGGATAAATAAATAAGCACACAGAGGTAAGGACACTGCTTATTTGGTTGGATGTGTAATTCAATAAGTGGTAAATGAAGTGAGTGGTGGGACGCTGCTTCACAACTAAAGTAAATGAGTGGAGGTATGGATGCTGCTTACTGGGTCAGGATGAACAAGTCACACTGTCCTGATTAACATTACACAGATGCTGATGTGGGAATTCAATCAGTTATGCTATGTTTCAGTTGTAATTAATAAATATTGGTTAACAAAGTTATGTTCATGAAAGTTTAATAAATTTCGGCAAACATCATTCGGTGTGTTGTGTTTATTGAAGGGGACCAGGATAAATAAATAAATAAATAAAAGGTAATCTTACATGTCCAATGAAAACAAGAAACAGAAAATGACATCAATGAGGGTTTTCAGTTAATGTGAATCCTTTTTGGCCAGGAAGTATTTCATAGCTGGTGAAATTACATGCGTTGTGAGGTGCTAATTATATCCAGCATACAAACATTTTGAAATAATAAATGGCAGCCCATACACTCATGATAAAAGAACTTGTGTTTCTGGCCAAACTGCATCCCCTGAATTTTATGTCAGTTAGGAGTTGCATATTGAGATGGTTTTCCCTGAAGTTCCTGTAATTTTACTAAGGGTTGATTAGTCTGATGCTTATGGCTTTGTACAACAGAGTAATTGTACCTTTACTAGAGGCTTGAACTGGTCAGAGCTGGATAGGCTGTAGATTATGGAACAAGCTTTATTACATAGGTTAGAAAGCTCTGTACTTGCATAAATCAGAAACATTGTGAAGTCAATGCGCTCCTGTTTTCTTTAGTAAAGTTATATATTTTAGGTACCTTTTGTTCTGGTTGACTAACAGCCATCAAAACTGCCAAATGGACTGTTTTACCCATTCCTTCCCACTAAACTAGTCATTTGTACTTCATATCAATCCATGGGTGGGATCACCGACCCACAATGTAGACTTGGCTGGTTTAAGAGTGTTATGTATTCAGTGTTTGTTGATATGGTATATCTACTATTTATTTGCAACACAATGAGCTTCATTTATTAGTCTGGGCATTTCTAATTTGCTGCAGTGCTCAGCCAACTCAATTACAGCATATATGTTGGATGCTCCTGCTTGTTTGCATATCCTGCTGATCTGGTCAACACTGGGATTTAGGGTCACTATCAAACCTTTGAACCTCTTAGTGCAAAAGATCCGAACAAAGCCTAACATAATGGGGGGGGGGGGCAAAGCACCAAAAATAGGAAAGGATTTTAGATATTGCTCTTATAAACCTAGATAGTTGGTAGAATAATAGGATTTGTGTTGGTATGCATTTTCTGAATGATATGAAGTCTGAAAGTCAAATGCTTATCATTATTTACTGACTTCAATCCTAAACGATTTGCCAGAAACCCACAATTATTTTTGAGAAACTGACCAAAGGTAAGCCAAAAAATGTAGACATTCTGTGAAAACCTGGACGGTTGGTAGGTATGCACTCCATTCTGCCATACGTTGGGGTACATTGGTATGTCAGCCTTGTAATGCAGTTTGTTGCTTTTTGCAGGGTATTAGGGCACATTGATCTATCAGATAGTGGCAGGCTGTTAGTTTGAAAGATTTTGCTCGCTGATTTGCATTGTTATGGCATCATACCAGTTTGATTATTTTACCAGACTGCTGTTTTGGCTGATACAGAAATTTGTGACTTGTTATCAGCTGTTATGGAGATGATTGTCTCAGTAGGCTGCCAGTATCTGGAGATCGTTTGTAGTGATATCTACTCATGTTGGTACATTCTGGAGAGGGGACTAACTGATTTCTGCTGGTTTTATTTATTTATTTATTTACTGACATTTGATTACCAGGAAAGTCTGACTGAGTAGGTGCCCACTTTCAGTGGCGGCCCAGGGAGAAAAACTCCAAAGTATTACAAAAGCATTTTGAAAACAATAATCTTACAATCTTCAAAAATAATACAAAACATCTGCAGTTTAAATAACTATACCAAAGAAGACTTAATGTGAAAATGCTGATTAAGAATATATACAACTTATATGACAATGTTTTAGAGCAATTTTAGCCAGTTTAGGGAAATTAAATGTAAGTTAGTATATAGTACAAACAGGAAATGCAATATGAAGTGAGAAAAAAACTGTTTTATGGCATTTTATTCAGAAGGTTTAGGGGAGAGAAATTGATGACATTAAGGAAGTGAGTGAAGAAAGGGGATTAAGGAGATGGAAGGTATGCATATGTCCTTGATTATATTCAGGGATAGAGTTTATCTTGCGACTGAGCAAGAACAGAGCCAGATTTTGGCTAAGGAGTCTTTCAGAATGGTATTAAAGGAATGAAGGGAGGATATTGAACTGATAGATGATACAGTTAAAGAGTTCCTGGCCTTAGCAACTTGGTATTGAGTAGTGACCATGCCCAGCAAATCTGATAGGTTTGTGGACACAGAGGAGATTTTGGTCATTGGATTGTAAAGACCAAGTAGGAACGTAGTTTTGTAAAATGATATTTAGTACTGGACTAGCAGATGGACAATTTTATTGGTAGTATAGTGCTATACAGTGGTGGGTTCTGAAAGGGGTATCTGCAGCAAAGCTAGTTACTTTATTATAGTATTTTCAAGTATTGCTTTTTTGTGATGCCTGGAGATTGGAAAGGATGGTAGAACCATAAAATAGTGACGGGAGGAGGTAAGAATTGGCAACTTTAGTTTTACTTGCTTTGGTAATAAAGTGTTTGTTTCTGTAAAGCATCCAAAGTTTTTGGTGACTTTTTAATGCGATTCTGTATATGCCCATCAAATTTACGATTATCATCCATTAGCATCCCTAAAAATTTGCTATGAGAAGTGAATTTGATGGTTGTATTATTAATAGTGAGGATTTTAAATGTTTTTCTATAAGAGAGTGAATTGGGGAAAAAGAGGTAGTTTGTTTTTTGACTTGAGCAGCTGTTAAAGCATCCAGAGTAATTTTTTTTTACATGGCTGGGTTGTCTGATGTGCATTTGAGTATGGAGTCATCTGTGTATTGTATTAGGGAGACCTGTAGTGTGGATGCATGGTGGGTGTTGTTGAGAATGTTAAATAGGAGAGGACCAAAGATAGAGCCCCATGGGACATCAGTGGTAACATGGATGAATGGAGAGAGGGTAGAGTGCCATTTTACTGACTGATAATTTTAGGACAAGCAGTCTTTGAACCATAGAAGGGTGGGCTGAGACAGACCTAGTGAGGACATTTGAAGTAGAAATTTGCTGTGACAAACTCAGCCAAAGGACTTAGACATCCGTAGAATGAGGGAAAAATATGTTTGTCATGAGTTTGAGCCTTATTGACAGTATCCGTAAAGGTTAAAAGTGCAGTGTTCGTACTGTGGGAGTGTGTGAAGCCATGTTGTATGGGGGACAGGAGTTCTTTCTGCAGGAGATAATGTAGCAATTGTTTTTGAATACATTTTCCAAGGCTTTTTTGGGGGGGTAAGATTTCTATAGGTCTAAACTTAGTGATGTCTGTTGAATTTTCTCCTTTATGTAGAGGGATAATGTGTAATTTTTACCAGATAGAGGGAGTGTGGGATTTCTGGATTAGCTTGTTTAGAAGGCTTGAGACAAGATAGACAATGTTACTGGTTGCTATTTTAAGGTACTCACTTAGAAGGTAATCAGATGAAGAAGAGCATGTTTTGAGTTTGTATAAGACTAGTTTTATATAGGATGAAGACATAGGTTTGAAGGTGAAAGTGGATGTGGTGATATGTGGTTGCTGGGCAGGGTTGTGATCAGATGCTGGGGAATCCTTGGTTAGGGATGCTATACTATCTTTGAAATAAGAGGTGAATTCTATTGCAATTTTAAGTGGTGAGTTATTGGGAGAGGAATTGTGGTTGAATTTTTCATTGCGATGTAAGATTTCTTTAATGGTTGACCAGAACTTTTTAGGGTTGTGTTTTCTATTGTTCTAAATGTTGTTACAGTATATATTTTTCATTTTCATTTATCTGCTTTTCAGTACACTTGTAGAGAATTCTGAAGTGTTCAAGATATTTTGGCATTTCATATTTGTGTCATTATTTCCACGCATTTTCTCTATCCTACATTAGCATTCTCCCCCTTTTTAAAATACTTTTATTGAATTAGCACTTGTGACATAGGCAAACTTCCATTTATGCAAAAGAAATGAAGCCATATTAACAAGCTCACATTTACAAACGTACATCTCATATATTGTTTTATACCATAAAATCAAAGCAACATTACATAACTTGTTCAGTTCCTGCCTTCTCTTAAACCTCATTCCTCCTCCAAAGCATTTTTCTATTTGTACTGTTCCCACAATTTCCATTTTTTCTATGCAATTCATTTCTACCCTCTTCTAAAGATCCTACTTCTTGTTCTTTCATTTTAGATAAAATATTCACTACTTCAACTATAGTTGGTTTAAAGTTTGATTTCCATTTTCCAGTAATTGCTTTTATGGAAGCCACCAGCATTAAACTTGCTACTTATTCAAATCCTCTGTCCCAGCTTAGAACAATCGTTTCCTTAGTTACACTCATTTGCTCACCCACTATTCCTGACAGAGAATTCTGTAGTGAATTTTTAGTCTGCCAGTTCATTACATTCTAAGAAACATATGCTGCCACGTACCTCTTTCTTCCCCATCACACCCCCAACATTTGCCATCTACCCGAGGAAAAATTCCTTGGAGTCTGCTTGGGGTATAAAATTATCTATGCAAATACTTCCAGGCAAAAATCCCAAATCTTCTAGACTTTGTTGCATATTTGGGAAATGCATATATGTCCTTCCATTGTTTCCTTGTGAATAGCATATCTAATCTCTCTTCCCAATCTTTTCTGATCCCCCTTCTGATTGATTCCTATCGTTATTGTACAATGTTTTATATGCCCTACTAATTGTCCCTTTATTAACAGCAACTTCTGTTCTAGATTCATTTAAAAACTAAACCAGTACAGGTTTTTCATTTAGGATTCCCGTATGCCTTTGTCTTTGTCTATACTCTGATATCAATCCCTGGTAGGGAAGGCAATCACTAGCCTGCAATCCAAATGCCTTCTTGGCCTCTTCCCATTCTATTAGATTTTCTTCTGTAATTATTTGCTCCCAATATCTTGATTCCTTTGCCAGAACACAGTATATTCCAGCCCCCACTTGCCTATTCTCTGTACCCTTAATTGCAGTCATCCCTATTGGAAGAATATCCTTTTTCCATTCCTCTGTTGGCTTAGTTCTTTGTATACTTTCTGCTACTTTATGACTGTGATATTCTGTATGACTGTTGTTATTCTCCTTAAGGATCTGTGTTCAAAATCCCACTCTTTCCTTATTTATTGAATTACCCACTGCTTCATCATCATCCCTTTCCACTTTGAATTGTAGCTTTCTGCTTGTATTATGTTTAAGAGCCTTAACTGTGTAGCTCTAAAATATTTTTTTCAAATCAGGTTAATCCTAAACCTCCTTGTTCTATTGAGAGGATCAACTTATCCGCTTGACTCTTGCCCTCTTTCTCTCACATTTAAAATCCTTCAACTCTTTAATAATTACTATCCACAACTTCTCCTCTGGTTGATAAAAATATACCTGGCTTGTGTATAAAACTAAATGGACTAAAAACATTTTTACTGCTTATATCTTGCTATCCATATCCATAGCCAAGAGCTTCCAGTTTCTCAGTTGTTGTTTTATCTTTTTTGAGTCTCTTCCCACATATTGTTAGCTGCCATAATAGAATCATTTTTAATCCTAAATACTTCATTTTATCATGTCCCCATAAATATGATTATTGCTGAACCAATTCACGTGTGGGTACATTTCTCCAAGAACAAAGCTCATAAGGTAAGCAAACACTTTACCTAGTACTCTTGTCTTTGGGGATTGTATTGTATGACACACAGATACTCCTCTCAGCAGGCTGGATAAGGAGAAGATAAAGGTTAGTTGCCTATCTGGAGCTAGGATCCCCAATATCATGCATGCACTCAGGTCACCACACCACCGGTACCAATATGATTCTGTCATAGTTCTTGTGGATGTAAATGACCTTAGGTGTACCTCAGTGGACTATATGAAAAGAGACATGAGGAATCTCACTGAATAAGTGTCACAAACAGGTACATGCCTTGCAATTAGCAGCAGTTTACCTTCACCAAGGATGACACCACAGTTTGAGCAGAATATGATTAATTTTAATAACTGGCTTTGTTTCTGGTGTCACACCAGGAAAATCCAGTATCTATAATCATGGGAGGAGATGGGTTACAGACCACTTTACTTTGTCAGTGATGGTCTGCAAATGTTACTCCTGGGTTTTTGGATATTGGCTAAAACTCTATCCACCCCCTTACAGTCTTTTAGGTAATGTCAAATAACAAAATGAACAACATAGCAAAAAAAAAAAAACAAACAAACAAACAAAAACTCAAACCAACATTTAAGGTGTTACTGCTAAATGCTAGGAGCCTAAACAAGAAACTCCATACCTTGCAAATTCTCCTCAGTCTGTAGAATTTAGACATTTGTGCTGTTACTGAGACTTGGTTTAAAGCCATAGAAAGTACTCTGACAATGGAAGGCTACAGTGCCTTCCACATATTTCGACCAACAATAGCAGAAAGAGGGGATAAAGGTGGCGGTGTCTCAATATATGTTAGCAAATATAACTCTAGGTTGGTTAAACAGGATGATACCCTGGAGTTCATCTATATCCAAGTCTCCATAGACAAGGTTCCCTACCATGTACTGGCCAGTTACAGGTCACCCTCTATGACCACGAAGCTCACAACTCTTACCTAGACCCACTAGAGGTACTCACCATCCAACCAAATACCCTATTCATGAGAGAATTTAACTGCTCCTCTATGTCCCTGTCTTTGGGCCTTTGTCCCCCTGATTTCTTGCAATAAGAGGTTGAGAGGTATGCCTGGACTAGATGGTGCCGTCTCCAACCTGGGAACCAAACATTCTGGACTTAGTACTTACCAACATAGGAGACCTTTGCACCCCCCTGAGTCACATCCTCATTGGTGAAGTCAGACCACAAAGCTATCTCCCTCAAAATAAATTTCAACATGGAAAATCCAGCTAAACCTGTAACAGTTTGGAACTGTATTAATGCAAACTACATCCTATTAAGCTATAGTTTGTTAAAATTCACAGCTCTCCCAAACTCTGAGAACACAGATACATATGCATAATTATTTACAGAAACCCTGAACAAACATTTAAATGGCTGCAACAAATAAATCCAAACCAGCCCAGAAGTTGAAAATGTTGAAACACAGGTGCCCAGTAGGAAGGTAGCTGTTTTGGTTCAGCTTCTTTATTCCAGCTACCTTCCTACTTGGCACCTGTGTTTCAACATTTAAATGGCTGCACTGAAGCTGCCGTATGTAGCAGAAGTAAGTCCAGAACTAACTCAAAAAAAACACACCACACTGGTGAAATCCTTACAGGCTATATAATAAAAGAAAAATGTCATGGCCAAAATCAGAAAGAGCAGCTCTCATGGAGACAAGAGTTCTCTAATTCAACTAAACAAGAAACTAAGAGGTCTAATAAAGTTCATCTGGGCCAATTATGAAGTCAGGATAGTCTCCCAGGCTAAGGACAATCACAAGACCTTCTTCAGCTATGTTAGGAATCTTAAAAGTAATAATCAGCAGTGTGCAGAACTGGTTTTAAATGACACAACCTTCACTGACCAGGATGACATAGCAAATATACTGGCTGATGAATTTAGCTCTAACTTCACTCCAACTTCTCCACCGACTATACCCTGTGAAATCCCTTCTAGCATATCCTCTAATTATCCAAAAGGAGCAGGTCCTGTAGGTGTTCACTGAGGTCAAAAACACTGTTTCAATGGGCCCTGACAATATCCCTGGTTGCCTCCTAAATAGCCTAAAACATGACCTAGTGGGACCACTTGAGGCACTCTTCAACTACAGTCAGAACAGGTTATGTTCCAGGTGAATGGAGAGCTGCAGTGGTCATCCCTCTTCATAAGGGTGGACGATCAACTGACTATGGCAACTACAGACCCATCAGTCTGAGAAGTCTAAAATTCAAAGCCATGGAATAAATTATCATGGAAAAGATCAACGCGGACATTGTCAACCTACAGACAATGGACCCATCTTAGTTTGCCTTTGTTAAGAGGAAGTCTTGCCTACTTAACCTAGTAGTCTTCTTGCAGAGGGTCACCATGGATATGGTTGAATGGATATGGATGAATGGAAAACAGTGCATGCCACCTAACTTGACCTGGCCAAGGTGTTCATTACAATGCCCCACTCAAGTACAGTTGACAAACTCTCAGAACTAATCATAAATCCCTACATGACTTATTGGATTGCCAGCTGGCTCACAGATAGGATTCAAAGAAGTCAGGAATGGTGAGTTGATCTCTACGAAGAGACTGGTCACCAGTGGCATACCCCAGGGCTCTGTGTCAGGCTAGATCCTGCTTGGCACCTACTTCTTGGAAGTCAAGACTAATGTCAAAGGCCTCTGGCTCACTAAGTTTGCAGATGACTGTAAATTGAGAGTTATCATAGAGTCTCCCCATGACAACAAAATTCTACAAGAGGGTCTAATACAAACAAATGACTGGTGTGAAAGCCATGCATTACAACTCAATGCAAAGAAATGCATTATAGTGCCCTTTGGAAAAGTGTCCAAACTAATTTCTTTGTCCATAAAACACCCCTAAGCATTGACCCAATAGTTATGGATCTGGGAACATATGTAGACAGCAATCTGGTATTCGGCCAACATGTAACCAAGATAGTAAGGAAGTCATTCTATGTCTCCCAACTCATAAGCAAGGGTATGGCATCCCGATTCAAGGAATTAATAGTAGCATTCTACTCAGCCCTTATCATACACATCTTTGAGTACAATGCCTATGTACCTAGCTAGGTACTTGTAACAGCTGGAACACCATCCAAGGTTCCTCACCAGGAGAATCTAGGGTGTGAATATCCTGTTTTACACAGGTCACCTTAAGTTCCTTTCTCTGTACTCAGTCTCCTACAGGTTACTGAGAGATGATCTATGCCTAGCATATAAGGTGCCCTCAGATCCAGTTCTGATGGATCTCTTCCACATCCACATGATAAACAACCCCAGAAACACTACATCCAAGGACCTGTTGGAGGGACCGATATGTGTCTCAAAGGATCCCCACCTACATGAAGCAGAGGTCATCCTGACCCTTTTCAAAAGAAACCTAAATCATTTTGTGGGAAATTGGAAATTCACCCCCAGCCTGGTCCCCATGTCTCTGATGGACAGAGGCTGGCAGTAATTAAATTAATCCCCACCTAACATACCACTCACACATATCCCTTAGTTCCCTCTTTACTAACATACCCTGCCATATAGGTGTCCAGGGAACTCTGGGTCAAAACCGGGTTGGGTTACATGACTAGGCTTGTAAAAACTCTGGCGGCCATTTTTCCTTGTATGAACCTATGAGCCTGTGAACCTATAGCTATAGCCTTTGTTTTACCTTCATTAGTTTAATAACTCAAAAAAGCCTGGAATTGTCTCAGAATGTTCCATGACTGAGATGTCCTTTCTGGTTATATCAGGTACAAAATAATATCGTCTGCAAATAAAGTCAACTTTTCTTAAGCACTATCCCTGCCTGGTTCCATTGTTCAGACACTACTCATCAGAGAGGAATCCTCCCACTTTGATTTTTGTCTCCAAAACCTCATATATCCTTCTAACTTTATTACTTTATCAAGAAATGCAAATGCTTCCATAGCCACCTTATAAACTCCCAACTTAGTCTGTTGAATGCTTTCTCTGCATCAACAGAAACAGTATTTTCTTACATTCTATTCCCTCTGGATCATCATTGTTCTATTAATGTGGTCATGTGTTTGCCTCAACTCCACAAAACCACATTGATACATATCTATCAATTTTGGCATCACCCTTGCTGTTTTATTAACCATTATAGACATAAACACTTTATAATCATGTTTTTTAAAATTCAAATAGGCATATATGCTGGATCTGATGGGTCTTTACCATCTTTTATGTATTACAGCTGCCACAGTGTTTTTCTAGTGTTTTGGTGCCTCCCCTCCTATTAAAATACTGTTAAAATCTTCCAGATCTTTATCTTTTCTTCCATCCTAGCTTTCAAACTTCCACCAAAATACCATCTATTCCTGGGGACGTTCCTGCAGATTGGTTATACATTACAATTTTTATCATCTCCTCCTGTCTTAACTGTTAATTTATTGAGCCTCATCTACCTCTAACCTTGGCATATTTAAGTCTTCCATAAATATTTTCTATTTGTGCTTTTTCTTGATTTCCCCACTTCTATGATTTATACAAATTTTCAATAAATTTCCAGAATATCTCTAATAGCTCTACAGGAACTCTGATTATTTTTCTTGTTATAGGGTTCCTAAGTTTGTCAACCACTTCTTCTACTTTCTGTTGCCTAAGTCATTGTGCCAAAAGTTTTTGTGTAGCATTCAATCTTTTTGATAGCCAAATTGTATTATTTGTTTTCAGTTGTTTCCTTTCAGGAGATGCAAGGCTACTTAGGATATTTAGGAAAGTTGTATTGAATTTATTTACAGCATCATCTAATGGGAGCATTTTTAGGATGTTCCAATTAACAGAGGATAGTAATGAATATTTCAGGGCTAAACTTGGACAGGTTGCATGTTGTTTTATAAACATGCTGTTTAAGGGGCTGTGTGAGATGTTTGGTTGTATAGACTGGAACGTGGTTGGTGAGAGAGTCTGATACTCTTATATGTGGTGGTGAATTTGCCTGGGTCTGATAAAATGATCCAGTCTAATAATGAATTTGATGTCTTGCTATAATGTGTGGGACTATTAATTAGTTGTATGAAACTGTATAACTTCATGCTAGATGTAGGGGATTCCTGGACTGACCTATTCATGACGATTGATATTGACATAACATAGTAGTATTTTTTCTTGTGGAATTGTTATGGATATCTAATGTAGGATTCCAGTGTAGCTGTATTGTTGTCAGGACTGATGTAAAAGATAGTAATAAATATTGGTTTATAGTTGGTCATTTTCAGGAAATTAATAAGAAGTTCTGCTGAAATGAATTCGGATAGTGGTTTGTTGTAGGAGGAAATGTGGTAGCTGTTGTGAAATATTAAAGCAATCCCACCACCTTTCCTCTTTATACAGTCATTACAGATGATATTTTACCTTGGGTGTAATTTTGGAGTCTTGCATGTTAGGTTTAAGCCAACTTTCAGTTACAGCAAGAATATCAGGCTTGTATTGTGTAATCCAGAGATATAGTTCTGTAGTTTTATTTCTTATGCTTGTAATATTTATGGTGGCAAAAGTTAGATTAACAAGTTTTATTATATTCTGGAGGACAATGGCCTATGGATGAACTGATGTAACAATATCTGTTTAGCAGAGAACTTTGTTGATTTTAGTTTGGAGTATGAACTTGCATTTTCATATTTTATGTACATTTGAATGGTCAGAGTAATATGTTTTTTTTGATGAGTTAAGAAAGCATATAATGCTTGATGTATTACATAGTAACTTGTATGGTCAAATAGTTTGCATCCCATCCTTTATACAGTTGATTTTGGATTTATTTTCTTGTATGTCTTATTTGCTGGTTATCCCCAAGCTTGACAAACATCTAGACAATCTACCAAATCCCTATCCATTTGTTTACTTTCAGGAAGAAGAGTTGCAGACAGATATCAGGGGATTTTTGCTGTGTAGCACTATATCTAACTTATTCTGTGTCTAGGTCCTAGAAGACTATTTTACAGGAAGAGCATGAAACAGGTATTTTGTGGAGACATCCACACTCCCATGACGTCATAACACACTCAGTCTTTCTTTCACCCCTAATTAGTTAAGAGTTCTTTTCTCATCCCACTGCATTCCCAGTCTCCACTTGAAACTCAAATAAGGGATGTGCCCTCAAACATGCAAACATTCTCCCCTTTTTTCAAAGACGAAGGCTAATTTCTTCCCCCAGCTAGCTACTCTATTGCTTGGACCACTAATTGGACCAGGATCATCTGGATCATAGTGAGGGTCCATTCCTCTGTGCCATAGAGCAGGCCATTTGCTGTTATTTCTTACTTAATTCAGTGTATATATTGTTACGCTGAAGGTTAAAATTTCTCTGGGTAACTTAGCACCACTTCAGTCTGTATGCTGTTGTTGTACAGCGTATAGGATTAAACATTCAAGTGCTTGCCTCTGAAATGCAGAGGGATAAAGCCATGAGTATGACCCAGATGATCCACATTTGAGTGGTGGAATGACCACTGGAAGAGACAGTTGAGGGGATGGGAGTTAATGGCTGAATCTAGTTTAACCATCCTAGGGTAAATTAAGGTGGTTTTGGCTGGCTAACTGCCTCTATGCAAGAGGGCACTTAGTACACCAGAAATAGTTAGGCATCTGATGTGAGCTTGATTATTCCAAGCTAATGACAGAAATATGCATTAGCATGTGTGTGGCATCATGCATGCATGAAGAGGCTGCAATATGCATTGATAGTGATGGTAGTGCTATCATCAGCCACCTGGCATACAGTATGCACTCATAGTGATGAGAGTGCTCTCATCAGCCACCTGGGGTACAGTATGCACTCATAATGATTTAAGTGCTCTCATCAGCCACCTGGGGTACAGTATGCATTCATAGTGATGGGAGTGCTGTCATCAGCCACCTGGTGGTGGTGGTGGGGGTTAGGGCCTAATAGAAATGTAAAAACAGGAACAAAAATGGAAGTAGAGTGAAGGTCGGTATCACAAGCAAAGTTACAAAAAAAATATAAAATGAAATACCGAACAAACAAAAACTGAAATCCAAAAACTTTAATAAATAAAAATCCAAACGCACAGCTAAGCGCTTTCGGGATGAACACACTGCTTCATCAGACATGAATGAAGTTTTTGGATTTCAGTTTTGTTGGCTCGGTATTTCATTTTATATATTTTTTTCCTAATAGAAATGTCCAGGTGAAGGATTATTTGCAGGCCCTCAGAGAGACTAGGCAAGTAGTAATTTTGGAGGTGTGATGAGAAAGTTGGAGGAAAATAGACTGTAGAAGATGGTCTAGTGGTAAGATTGTCTCTCTTCCTTGGGCAGTTGGTCTATCATTTGGGAGGGTTTGGGACCAGCAAGCCATTCAATTGTTAACAGACTGTAAAGAAGGCTGATGGTTTCCTGAGTGGCTGGGGTAAAAAAAAAAAAAAAAATTCATGCCTGCTCGGATGACAACTTCCTCTGTTTGGCTCCCACCCAAGCCAATGGCCACATTGTCACTGGTAATGAATGAGTTGGCTGAGGTTCCTTCAAAAATGTTGATGGCCAACTGGTGAGAAGGCTGGAAGCCCACAGAAAAGGAAAGGAAAGAAAAGAGAGGTTAAATATTCAAGTAAAGCCTGATTGTCTGAAGGATATTCTGGTGTGCTGCCAAGAATATTGTGCTTTCAAAGGCAGTACCCTTTGGATTTATTCAGTATAACACTGAGCAGCTAAGAAGAAAGTTTGTAAGAACTGACAGATGCAAACCATGTTATAGTTTATTACTGTTCTATTTATAGGTAGATACATTTACTTTTTCCAAGCACCACTTGAGCTGTACTTATGGGCAGTACATTTTCTTAGTGTTGTTGTTAGTTGAAGGCAGAAATTGTTTATTCTGTGCAAGGTAGTGGCATTACATTCATAGGTGTATAGTAGGCTAATGACCACTGGGGCCTTAATAAGCCTAACCAAGGATCCCAATTGTAACTCACACGTTCATGTAACTTAGAGCTTATTTTAAGGGGTATATGTAAGGAAGGACAAGATTTACAGGCTGCCTCTGTCCATTAGAGACAAAGGTGCTAGACCTGAGGTATATTTCTGATTTCCCATCCACTGGTCCAGGTTTCATTTAAATATGGTTAGGGAAAAGCTCTGCTTCACATGGCTGGGAAGCCTGTTCCAGAGAATGGGAATTCTTTGAGACCCATACCCATCTCTGCAGCATGTTTTATTTATGGTCGCAAACAAAGTTTAAATTCCTAGATCAAGTTATTCTAGTGCTATTCATTTTGCAGATACGCAAAAGTTCCATCAGAGTGAGATCAAATTCCTAGATCAAGTTATTCTAGTGCTATTCATTTTGCAGATATGCAAAAGTTCCATCAGAGTGGGATCCAGGGGTGCCTTGTATGCCAGGCATTTATTGCCTGTCAACAGTCTATAGGAAACAGAATATAGAGATAGGGCTCTGAGGTGATCTGCATATGTCATTATACTTAAGCCCTGTATTCTTTTTGTGAGAATCTATGTGGATGTTCCAGTTGTTGCATGTCCTTATTCAGATACACACCAAAGGAAGTGCTGTACTCAATGATTGTCCCTGATGAAGGCCGAGTATAGTGGAACAATGACCTCCTATGACCAAGATGTCATGCCCTTGCTTATAAGATGAACAACGTAGAATTATTTCCTTACTACCTTATACACATGTTGATCAAAAGACAGGTTACTATCTACATTCATACCCAAATCCCTGACTGCTGGTTTTACTCTTACAGGCATGCATGTTATCAGTGAAGTAATTTCCTAGGGTGGCTGTATTCTTACAGGGCACTATAGTGATTACTTGGCATTGAGCTTTAAGCCGTGGCTTAGGCACCCATTGTTTGTCTGTGTTATCCTGTGAATATTAATATTTTGGAGGGTTCTGTGACTGCTTCTAGTTTCCAATCATCTACAAACTTGGTCAGCTAGAGGCCTTCAACATTGGCCTTGATTTCAACAAAGTATATGGCAAAAAGGAGCGGACCCAGCACAGAGCCTTGAGGGACTCCACAAGTGGCCGGCCTCTTTGTGGCGGTGGTCTCCCCATCCTAACTTCTTGGGTCCTAGCTGAAAACCAGCTAACTATCTAGCATGTAACAGAATATCCATGAGTTTGTTTACAATGCCCAAGTTGTGTGCTGTATCAAATGCCTAAGCCAAGTTTTGCCCTCATACATTGTTGTTGTGACCTTCTCGAAGAAATCCACCAGGTTGAGTAGGTATGACCTTCCCTTGACGAAACCAAGCTGCCTTTAGGTTTTCTTATTAATCATTTTCATGATATTCCTTTCCATGGCTTTGCATATGAGACTACTCTGGCTAACGGGTCTGTAGTTCCCAGGATCCATTGATGTCCCACCTTTGTGCAGAGGGTGACTGTTGCAGATCTTCATTTGTGTGGCACAAAACCTGTCTGGAGGTCATGGTTAAACTGTGACTCCAGTCGTACAATAGGTCATGATTAAGGCTATTTAGGAGACATCCTGTGATGTTATGAGGGCCCATTGATGCAGTATTTTTTGCCTCGGAGAGCACATCTAGGATAGTTAGGGTAGGTTGTTTGATGATATTTCCTGGGGGACAGTTTGGGAAAAGAAGGGATAAAATTAGAACTGAAGATATTAGCCAGCAGATTTGCTACATCTTCCGGCTCTATTTACAATCAGTTCTGCATGCTGCTGTGTGCTGCCTTTGAGGTTTTGGACATAGTTAAAAAAGGCCTTGTGGTTATCCCTTGCCTGTGAGGCTATTGTTACTTCAAATTTGACTTTAGTAGACTTAATTTGCCATCTTAATTGACTGATGATAGTGTTTTTATCATATTTTTATGACTATGGCTTTTTTTTTTTTTTTTTTTTGTACAGCCTACTTATGTTTGATTCCACCAGAGTGTTTTTGCTTTTTGTGTTAGCTCTGGGCTTATTTCTAGTAGGCAGAGCTGTCTGTCTGCATTTATTGACTTGATTGTACAGAGTTTCTGTGAACAAATCTGCATTAGGAGGCTGTGTTCTCTGGGTTTGTGAGGGGGATTGAAATTTTGGATCTGTATCAGAACATCGAATGATTAAAATTGCGAATGCTCTAAAGAGCGAAAATGCCAAACTTCAAACTCATTATTGTGGTGGGCTGCACCCCCCACCCCCAATAAATATATAGTCCAACTCCGAGATTGCACTACAGTGAGGAAAGGGCAAATATTCCGATCTTCACTGCACTGCAATCTAAAAAAAAAGTACTTTGAGGTTCAGCATTTTTGCTCTTTAGAGCGTTCACAATTTTAATCATTTGATGTTCTGATATAGATCTGAAATTCTGACAGGTTATCACTTAGTAGTAGTAGGAAGTTTGCCTTAGAAAAGTTCATAAATGCTATGGGGTTAGCCAAGGTCACATAACTGATTTTTATTATGAAGGAGACAGCTTTATTTTCTGGCCTTACCAGAAATGATACTACACTAGGGGGGAATACATTTGAAAGGTCATACATTCTGCATTATTTGAAGGGATAATCAGAAGTGTCTGATGTTCAACATTCATTATATAGTCATTGTTGCATATTATTGTGATACAGTCTACAAGATAAGATTGTAAAGGATTTCTGCATTAAGTTAAAAGCTGTCACTTTGACAGTTAGAACAGATGACTAAAGCCCAAATGTGTTAATAAGCTACTTCCTGTGTCAAGGGGCAGGGTTTTAATCTTTCCACCTTCATTTACCAACTATGTGACACTGAACAAGTCAATTAACTAGACAGTGCTTTGGAGCAATTGAGAATTTAGGCTATGTTCCTTAAAGGGATTATTAGTAACTATGAAGCTGTTGTCATTGCCTGCCAGCAATTCCTTATTGCAAAACTGACCTAGTTAAGGAAATGTTACAACAATATCACTAGCACACCAATTTTTAATGCAACATAGGAAGTTTATTCTTCAAGGGCCGAAGGCACTACATTTGTAGATGAAGCACCGAAATGCAAAGTTTGCCAATGGAATTATTCGGATGACTTTTACTTCTGCAGCAATTTTGCATGTTGAGTTAGCATCTGATGGTTAATATTTCTTCTCCTGTTATAAATACCTGTCTATTTAAACTGTGCTACACATGGATGGATCTTAAGATGTGATGCTACTGAACTTTATACAATTCCATGTAGTTTCTCCAAAGCTACATATAAAGTACATGTAATTTTGTTATGTCATAATGGATGTACACAGTCAACAAAGTGGCTATAACTGCTGGAGGAAAGGGGGAGTTTCTGTGGGTGAAAGAACCTTACGCTCTTATCATCTGGTAATTTTTTTAACAATCTTTAATCTGTTAATCCGAATTTGCACGATTAGTGTGCATGTACATGTGAATTAAGTTTGAATACTTCGTCTAATGTGTGTGTGTGTGTGTGTGTGTGTGTGTGTGTGTGTGTGTGTGTGTGTGTGTGTGTGTGTGTGCGTGTTTGCATGTGTAACAAATTTGAAATATATAATGCTGGTCATTATTATTAATTTTTTTGTCACAGACATCTAAGAAGGATGCAGGCCAGATAGTTATAATTGCTGGTTTCAGGGAATGTATATGAATAACAATGGCTGAGCTGATAAAGTTAAAAAAAATCATTAGTCTTTATCTACATGTCTAGTGTGCATTGATGTAAGCAAACTGGAATATTTAACTGTGGCCATTTTAATCACAGTCAGACGTGATGTGTGTACATAGTCCAGAAAGTGTCCATATTGTTTGAGTATGAATATTGATGGATTATAGTAACAGCAGTTTGAGTGACCCTTTATGGTTGAAATGTTCTGAAATAGGTACTTTTGTCATTATTGGTTTATACATTTTGTTTCACTGCCTACTGAAAAAAAAAACACTCTTTAAAACAAATGCTACTGTATTAAACAAGAAATATAATTCAAAGCAATCAGGAGGTGAATCAAAGGACACATGCATTTATGCATAGTCCAGAAATTGTGTACAGAGGGCCCATGGTTTGAAAAAAGCTCAGAGCTCAAGGTTAGTAGCGTAGCTAGTACAGGATGAGAGGGGCAACTTCCCCAAGTGGAAAGTGTTAAGAAGGCACCATCAGCCAATTCCAGTTTAATGCAATACCATCTTTTAAAAGTCGGTATTGCAATTGCAATCAATCCTAAGTGCTGTAGCACACTGTGTGTGGTCGAAACTGCAGTAACTGCTTTTTTTTAACCAAAATCTGAGCATTGTATTGCTCCGTGTAGGCAGGGTATAAACTGTAGCAACTGCTTGTACCATTTGTAACAAGCAGTTTGCCACAGTTCGAAAGAAGAAATGACATTTTTTTAATAAAATGTGTTGAAGGAGGGTCAGGGACACTGCACAGAAACAGGATCTGAATGGCTGGGGCAGAAGGGAGGGGGAGGAGGGTGTTGTGTTCAGTAGAAGAGCTTGTGGGTTATGTGGATCTGACTGAAATAAGCCAATCAATGCAATGTAGAGCTTGGTCTAATATAGTAAAGTGTTTTTTTTTTGTTTTTCAGTAGAAGAGCTGGCAGCGTGGATATAACTGTAATAAGCCAGTTAGATCAATAATGTAGTGATAAGCTTATTACAGTGAAGCGCTTTTTTCTTGGGGTTTTTTTTTTTGTTTGTTTTTTTTTTGTTGCTCTTCAATGGAAGAGCTAGGGGGCATGGATCTAACTGCAATAAACTAGTTAGGTCTACAATGTACAATGTAGTGATCGGGTTATTACACTGAAGTGAATTTGTTCTTGTTTTTTTTTTTCTCTTTAATGGAAGAGCTGCAGGGCCAAGGATCTTACTGTAATGAACAGATCAATACAATGCAGTGATTTTTTTCCTCTTCACTTGAAGAACTGGGGGCATAAAGTGCCGATTCATAGTACCGGCATAACGACACAGGGTGCTTCTGCCCAAGGTGCACTTAATTCACCAGTGGACAGATACATTTTCAATGAATGTGAATTTCAAGGGAAGAATTTACTATTGCTCATGCTAAGTCTGTTTTCAGTGTGAACTGTTTTGTTTTGTTTAGCAAATAAACATCAGTGAATTTGAAATAAAAGTCTTAAATAAATCCATACCTCTGTAATAGTATGCACACTGACAGGTTAGAAAAATGTTTATGATAACAGATGATAGTCAAGTAATGGAGCACCAGAATGGCTGCAAGGGTGGTGGTGGTGGTCCATTACCCTGCCTGAGGCCCCATTTAACCATGATTTGGCCCTGCTTGTTTGTGGTTTTGCTCTTCAGTATTTAAAATGTTTCTTCCATTTAAAATGTTGTCATTTATCAGAAGTTCTTTGAGTGATACTAATATGGGCAGATTTGTCTTTATTTACATTATACCCTTGTAACATACCAAATAATGTCATATATTCTTGAGTATGGGAACCAGTTTCATTAGCTTAGGCAAGTAAGTTATTAAATCAACAATAAGCAGTGAATGATTTATGTTTTTTGAAAGCAACCTTGACCCCTTACACTTTAGGCTGTCAAACAGAGCAAGACAATGGCTCAGAAAACAAAAGGCAAAAACAATAACTCTTTGGAGTACCTTTTCATAAGGAAAATATACTAAATGGATTATAAGCAGTCTTTACTTGAGATGTGTATTTTTAATAGGTGGTGAAAACGTCTGTCCATTGCTTCAGTAATTTGATATCATGAGCCAGAACTGACAGGTATCTTGGGCATGGCACCTTATTAAATTAGTGCAAGGAATGGCAATGTGTAGGTTGTGGATAATTTAATAAACAGGTGCAACAGTTGCAGATGGGCCAGAATGATATGTTATGTAGAACATACTAGTAAGTACATAATGACATAATGACCATACCTGTCAACCTCTTAGAGCAAGAAAATGTAGATAAAGCCATAAATAATGGGGGGCAAAGGGACAAAAATAGGGACAAATTTTAAGTATTGGTCTTACAAACTTAGAAAGTTAATAGAATAACAGGTTTTGCATTAGCATGAATTTTCTGAAACGTATGAAGTCTGAAAGTCAATGTCTGTCACTATTTTCTAACTTCAGTCCTCAATGACTTGCCAACAATTTGCCAGAAAACCAAAATTTTATGAGGAAAAGACCAAAATATGAGGCAGAAATCTGGATTTTCTGCAAAAATCTGTGTAGCTGAGAGGTATAATAATAACACATGGAGTAGGCAGATGACAACACCCAAAATGGTGAACTAATTCAGAAACTTGTGAAATGGACACATTACTCAGTGCAGCATACCCATTCTGAATACCGAGAGCCATGGTACTTGTGAGGGGAATAATGCTAGCATTAATACCAGCAACAATACCACAGAAGCATACTTTATCATCCTTTGCATTCAATGTGCATTAAGGGCATCTGAGACAACACAGGAGGCAAACAAAAAGTGTCTCATATATCACAGGATCACATACCTGCAGATTGTGAACTGTATCTGTGTGGGCAGGAAAACTATAAGAGAATTACTTGAGTGGTGTCACCCAGCAACACAATCAAGGGAGATGTGTGATATGCCATTACTGGGGATAATAAGATATGTGCAGCTATAACCATTTTAGCTGTAGGGAGACACTTCAGTGATAACAAAGGTGCTAGTCTCATGAATCCTAAATTATTTCCTTTATATTATAACATTATTTTAGAACATGTGGAGGAGCATATCTGGTTCCCCAGAACTGCAAAGGAGAGAAGCAGCACCATGTGGGACTTTTGCAACCCTAACCTATTTCCCTCAAGCCCTAGGAGCCACAGATTGTACACACATTGCTTCAAGTTCCACCTGTTCAAGACTGCCTCTGATGCATGAACAGGAAGAGATTCCACTCCTTGAACTTCCATTGCTTTTCAAAAGCCCGTGGGTTCATGTATGATGTGTGCATGCACTACTCAGGCAGTTGCATAATTCACCCATTTTGCATATGTCTGACGTATACCAAAGGTTCCTGCAAGGGGATTTCCCACAGGGTCATCTGGTCAGTAGGTGTATACACATATTAGATGGAAAAGTCTATGCACATAGGCATTCTGCAAGCATGGAGCAGGCCACATATAGTATGTTGCTTGTTTTGTGTTGCAGGTGATGCTGCATATGCTCTAGAGCCCTGGATGAAGGCTCCCATGTGCAACTCTCAGACCATGCAAGAAATGGCCTATAATACAGCACATACAAGAAAGCAAAATATAGTGAAGCATTTGTTTGGCTTTCTGGAGTTACACTTCTGTGGAATAAAAACACATCACTGCGGGCACTAAAATACATTGCACACATCTGCAGCATGATGTTTGTTGTATGTGCCATGCTGCACACAATGGTGTTTGTAAACAAACAGAACAGTAGGTCTACGTCTTGGCATGAGAGGAACACATGTGTAGTACTACAGCTGAATCAGAGATGGACACATTATACTGCAGCAATGAAAACATCGTGGTCTAAGACACAGAAGACGCAGACTAAAATAATTCATGTGTTACTACAGCCAGGCTATGCACATCCAATATCACCTTACCTACATGGGTTAAGGGATGGGAAGGGCGCAGTCATCATCACCTGAGCAGGTGGAAAAGCACAATAACAGGTGACTACAACAGTTTGAGACAGGATTGGGTCACTGGAGGTGAATATGATAGCTACATACCTTGGGAGGTTATGTAGATAATGCAGTGGGATGTTGCACATGTGAACATACACTGACTCAGGTGCAGTAGCCTGCCTTTAGTGTAATATCTGTCACCTGGTCATGCATCCTAGTGCAGTGATGCTCGTTATTTGTGCATCTGTTTATAATAATTCCATCCTTTGATCAAAATTCTATCAGTATTCAATGCCTAATTTATGTTTGATTAACACTATGGCTCTTCATGCAACAATCTTCTCAAAAATTAGCACTGTGCCAGCATGCAAGGCTTGTTTATGAATACCAGCTGTAGTATTTTAACCACTGTTTCTCTTACCTGAAAACATTATAAGCAATAATAGTACAGTTGCTAATATAAACAGAATAAATAAATGAGAAATACCATGTTGATCCACTTATAGAAAATGCTGGAACACAGAGACAATGTAATAACTTTTATTGGACCAACATAGGTTTCATAGTATAGAAGCCCATGATCCTCAGGAAAACTTAAATAACTGTACTGTGAAGCCTTTGCTGATCAACTGCAAGGTTCCAGCTCATAGTGTGAACAGAATTCAGACTTGCATGTCAGTAGAAAACTTCCTGGAATATCAGTTCAGTGAAAATGGAAGCTCAGTATTCATTTATCAGAGTAAGTCATTGGCCTACTCTATAGTCCCATATGTGTGCCCAGAGCTTGGAGCACATAGCTGCAACACTCAGATTTCTATAACAAAGAACTCCAAGCCTTAAAACCTCTTCTTTTTTCTGAGATGACAACAATAAAGAAAAAAAAATGTTTTGTATCAAAACCAACTGCCAAACAAACAAAATGAAAAAAGAAAAAGCTCAGCCATTTCAGAGATCCACGAAGAACATGTTAACACTTTGTGTGTGTGCAAAGACGATCCATCACTAGGTGACCGAGGCAGTTGCCTACAGCCTGCTGCCTTGGAGAGGGGTCTACTGGCCAGGGGGCTGACACAAAACTTAAATTTCTTATTTAAGAAAGCACTCTGCTGGTACTACATTTCTTCTTTAAGGATGCATTCAGAGTACGTTCGTAGAAGAGCCTGTGCACGTGATGCGCATGAACATTTTAACAGTTATGGAGAGTTACTGTTCTTCCATTCATCCAGTCTAGCATCTGTATGTGCAGTTAAAGAGAGTTACCACTGGAAAGAGATGACCAGAATTACAAAGAGCAGCAGCAAACAGGTGTATGTGTTCTTCTGTTCTAGCGTCAGTGCATGTAGCAGCAGACAGTTCTGTTCTTGCATCTGTGCATGTAGCTATGAAGAGTTGTTATTGGAAAGAGATAAGCAGCAGCAAACAGGTGTATGCTTTTGTGTGTGTGTGTGTGTGTGTGTGTGTGTGTGTGTGTGTGTGTGTGTCTGTGTCTGTGTGTGTGTGTGACTGTGTGTGTGTGTATGTGTGTGCAGTTAGAGATGGCAGGTTGGTAACTCATTTAGGCTCAAATCTTGTACCTTGATTACAGGATACTATAGGCTGAATCCTTTACACCAACTACCAAAATATCATTGTGTATTTTCAAAGAATGTTGAGTTTCAGTGCATTTTCAAAGAATTATGACTTTCTGTGCATTTTCAAATAATGTTGATGCTATGTGCATTTTCAAGGAATGTTGAGTTTCAAGACAAGAGAAGTTTGCTGTTGCTTATACTGTCTATTTTCAATGTGTAACTGTTTTGTTTAGCAAATGGCCATCAGCATTTGTGCTAGAGAGTCTGAAAGCAGTGATAGTAGTACAGCTGATAGCATACTTGCCTTTGGTGCAGAAAGGTATAGGTTCTACTCCCACACCATATAGATGGAGTGCTGGTATTGCAGTGCCCTTTAAGGGGGGGGGGTACTGCACTCCTGAGTATGCCCCCTTTGGATAAGATGCCTCGTGACAATACACCTGTTGCAAGTTTGAGATGTTTCTTATTGTACTATTACCAGCTTACCATTTTTTTTAAATTGTAACATGGCCAACTTATTCTTCAGGGGCAGCAGGTACTGAATTTGTACATGAAACACTAAAATGTACAGTTGTTTGCCAGCAGCAACCTCTTCATTAGTTATAGATCTCTTTAATGTAGAATTATTCAGATGACTTTTACCGGAGATTCTACATATTGACTGATATTGGTAGATTGTAATGACAGAAGTTTGAGTGGGTTTTTGTGGTTAAAATATTCTGTAATGGATAGTCTTGTCACTATTAGTTTATATGTTTTGTTTCATTGCTGACTAGAAAAATGCTCAAACCCACAACATACTCAGACAAGTGGTGCTGTATTATATATACAAGGAATATAATTTAATACAATCAGGATGGTCGATAAAATAATACATGCATGTATGCATGGTCCTAAAAATGTGTGTAAGGGACATATGGTATGAAAACAGCCCAAAGGTAAACTTAAGCCACCACTGGCCAGATGAATTTTCTTTTAATTTGTTTTTTAACGCTGTTTCAATGAATGTGAATTTCAAGGGCAGATAATCTTACTGTTCATGCTAAGTCAGTTTTCATCGTTGAGATTGTATTTTTTTGTTTTGTTTAGCAAATGGCTATCAGTGTTCATGCTATATGATTTGAAAGAAAAGTTTTAAATATTTCTAATCATTGTAGAAGTAAAGAAGAACATAGTATGCACGCTGACAGGTTTGAACAGTGTTTATGGTATCTGTGGATAAAATAGCCAAGCAATGGAACACTGGAATTGCTGGGATGGAGGGCTGCAGGGGTGTCCTGATCTATTACCCTCTTATGGCCTCATTTGATAATGATCTGGCTCTGTGTGTGTGTGTGTGTGTGTGTGTGTGTGTGTGTGTGTGTGTGTGTGTGTGTGTGTGTGTGTGTGTGTAACTACCAATTTGTATGATAATCCTTTGTGTGTGTGTGTGTGTGTGTGTGTGTGTAACTACCAATTTGTATGATAATCCTGTGTGTGTGTGTGTGTGTGTGTGTGTGTGTGTGTGTGTGTGTGTGTGTAACTACCAATTTGTATGATAATCCTTTGTGTGTGTCTCTGTGTGTGTGTGTGTGTATGTGTAACTACCAATTTGTTTGACAATCTTTTGTGTGTGTGTGTGTGTGTGTGTGTGTGTGTGTGTGTGTGTGTGTGTGTGTGTGTGTGTAACTACAAATTTGTTTGACAATCCTTGTTCTATTCTTCATGTACTGCCCATCCTCTTCTTCATCATTAATTACTTACTTTCACAGGCAAATCAGTAACCAGCAACTGTGACCCTACTTCACTGGTCTTACTGCAATGTGCTTATTTGACATTGCTTGAAGTAGCATAACTATCAAACTGGAAATTAGGCAGAAAAACTAATATACTTCTACTTTCAGTACTGGCACCGCTACAGACTGCTCATAATCTGCAGCCTGGAATGGTTCATTGTATGATTTGGTGCATAGCAGATTATGCCAATGCTATTTCTGCATCGACATTGCAGAAAAGTGCAAATTCGAAAAATACATTCTGGTGCAGTCTTCTGTGTATGCAGATACCAGAGCAAACAAAAGATGCGACAGCACATCAGAATAAATTCTCAGTGAGTACTCACAAAAACAGTTTCCAGTGCAGGATGTCCTTGGCCAAAGTAAAACTCTGACAAAAGTGAGTCACTGAGCAGCGAGCTGCCAGGGAATCAGAAAGAACCAGATGACCTAGCTAACTGCTGTGATCAAGCTGTTTACCTCATTGTAGCGACAATAAGTCACCGTCTCTCATTAATGCCCTAACTGCACAGTACTGTGGATGGTAATAAATGAGCTCATAAAATGTTCAGAGCTGCACATACAGGTCTTGGTTGGTTATTTCTTTAACAGGAATGTGTCTGCATTGTAGAAAATGAAACAGGAATCTTGACTTAAAAAAAATACTTGTTAGTAGGTAATCAGTGAAAATAAGCTACTGATTATGGCATGATCAATTGGCAGTATATTATTATGCCTCATAATATGTACTAAGCATAAATGATAACTTCTCACAAGTGACTGGTTTTTACATATTTGATCAGCACTTTAGCCTTAGAGTCTATGGAATATACTTATAGGCCAGTTCACAGATGCAGTCTGCTTTTTATAACTAATAAGAGTTACCAAACCAGACTAAGTTTTTTCCAGAGACAGGAGATTGTTTTTTGAAGAAGTATTTCATTAGCATGACTACATACATCTTCATGAAAACAGACACACTGCAACATTATTGTCCTCATTTCAGCAATCTGCAGAAGTATGCAGAATTCATCTTTCTAATAAGCGGCATTCTTAATTTACTTCTTGAGTTATGGATGAATCGTTATTCTGAGCTCTGTTTGCTGCCTGGCCAATAGCACATTCTCTTTCTTTTAAAACTTCAGGAAATTGTGTGCTTTTCATGTTAATCTATTGGGAAATGGACTCCCCAAAGTAATTGCAAATTTTCTTAGTGAAATTAATCATTAAATGGGGTTTGCTTGCTGGGTTGTAAGTAGAAAAAAGTTCCGCTCATGTTACAAATACCAACCCACTTTTTTCCTGTTTTTTTTTTTTTTTTTAAGTAGATTTACAGGCCAGAGCCTTTTGGGAACATGTGAAGGCAGTGCAGGGCCATCAGAAGCTGTAAATGTACAGCTTCACAGATGCAAGTCAGACAATGCCCATCTGACCCTGTTAGTCTGCTTATTTTCCATTATGCTGAATCTGTGTTAGCATTTTCCACTATACCACACACCAGTACTAAAAGGAGTACAACACCAGTGAAAACAGTTAAGAAAAGGCAAAATAAATTATGGGAATCAAGTCTTCAAATGTTCCTGCATCTACATGAAAGCTGTACAGTTAAGTATTCAGTCTTCCCGTCTTTAATTACACTGTTTTATCTGATTCCTGGTCATGGGAGACATTGTAATATATTCTGGCACTTAATAGGTACAAGGCAGAGAAACTTATCCAGGAAAGGATTTGGACATACAACAGCCCACCTCCAGGTGGGAGGTTGGTATATTGGTTAAGGTGCTTACCTTACAGACACAAACTACAGGTTTCGAGTCTCACATGGGGTAATTTGCTGATCTTAAAATAGCCCACAAGGGCAGTTAACCTAGTACTAATATATGAACATATGGCATGTATACTTTTAGGAAAATGGGAGCAATACCAGTTCACATACCTCCTAGGGCAGAAAATCTGAATAAAACCATACATAATAGGGGTACAAAGGCTCAAAAATACGGACAATTTCCAAATGCTGCTCTTAGAAAGTTGATAGAGCAACAGATTTTGCAGTAGCATGAGTTTTACGAGTGGTATATAGTCTGAATCTGAAAAGTACATCATTATTTTTTAACTTCAGTCCTCAATGATGGGCCAAAGATTTGCCAGAAAACCACAATTTTATTGAGAAACAGACCAAAAATATGAGGCAAAAATCGGGACATTCTTTGAAAATCTGTAGAGTTGAGAGGTATGCCAGTTCACCAATAGCATCCCTTTGGGATGTTTGAAAAAACTGGAGTACGGAATAAAAGCCCACCTAGAATGAAGAAAAATGTGCATAGCTATTTCCTGAAAACAAATATTATATCACATAAAATAATATATCAGACTTTCACCAATATTTTTGAAGCTATTATAGAAAACATTTTTTTCCAATACTGGGTTTCAAAATAACATTCAAACGAATCACATTTACTGTACAAGATAAAGTCAAAAAGATATAAAACAAATTTTATCTAATCAACAAAGCAGGTTAATTAGCAAGAAAATGTCACACAACAATGATAAGAACCTGGATGAGTAAGTCTAGATTGGTGTACTGCAGGGTCTTCCCTCTAAAATGTCTTTAATAAAGACATATACAATAAATTTCATTCATGAATCTTCTACACCTACTTACATCAATTCAAGGTTATTGGAAGGAGGAGCCAATCCCAGCAAATGATGGAATCTAAGTAGGAATTAATCCTTTATGGATGACAATCTACTTCAGGTATACCTCTCACCATCTTAGCACATGAATTTGAGACAAAGCCAAAAACAATGTGGGACAAAGACCTGGTTTAAATATTGCTCTTATAAATTTCAAAAGTTGCTAGAATAACAAGTTTTGCATTATCATGCATTTTCTGAAAGATACAACATCTGAAGCTCAGATGTCTTTCATTATTTAATCACTTCAGTTCAGAGTGAATTGCCATAAACCCACAAATTTTATGAGGAATAGACCAAAAGTATAAGGCAAAAATCTGGACAGTTGACAGGTATGACTGCAGGCCATACACCTATTATGAAATTCTTAGCTCAAGACATCTGAAAATCACCATTTTACCTTTCAGAGTGGCTTTAAGTATTGAAAGAAGCTGGAGTCGCATGGAAAAACCTGCATTAACAGAAGGAAAATATGTAAACTAAACACAGAATTTACACCATTCACGAAATGTTGTTTAGCTTGCAACAGATTTTAAAATAAAGCAGTGAGAAAGCAGACAGTTTTCAGTCAAGGCTACCTAGGCAGAAAAAGAAAAAAAATGTTATTTAGGACTGTTTTAATAGATCTGGGTAAATTAACTGATTTAGTGTTAAGTATCTATCAGCATGTTTGTATTCCTTCATTCCTTCATAAAGGCATAAAGGCAAGTATGTAGATCTCTGTGGGGCAGGTTTTGATTGATGCTGTCTGAAAGTCAAGATTACAAGGATGAAACATCTAAATAAAAGTTTGTAATGCCAAGAGCTTTCTAAGTTAATTATTTTGAAAACAAAATAAATTAAGGAGACTGGTAATTAAAAATGTTGACTTCATGCAGACATTTTCCCTTCAGCCATACTGTTCTTTAGGGGAACTGTGTACTTCTGGAGTTAATTTACAGAAATTATGAATTCAAGCAACCCTTTAGTGTTGCCAGCTGTCAGGTATTTTTCTTAGCAGTCAGGAGTTCAGTATTTTTGTTAGATCTGGTTTTGGACAGTGCATGCAGGGTACTTTGTGTAATTTTTGAGTTAATGTTCATATCCAAAGTACATTTTCTCATACCATAGAATGCTTTACCTGAATTTCTATGTTTTGGTTAAGTTTTGTTCTTAGTATAATGACCTGTTTGTTTGAACATGCAACCTGTGAGGTTGAAAGTTTTTTGTCTCAACAAAAGTACCAAAAAGATGTGGATTCAGGAAAATATTTTACATGTTATGGGAAATGACACAAAAATATTTATTCATCTTCTTCTCATCTCTTAAGTGGGTTCTAGTTTCCCATGTTTATCTGGTGTAAGTTTTGCAGCAGATAAGCTGTTTATTTAAATCAGTACTCATAAATAACTTTTACCATGTACAATGTGATATATATATCGGCTTCACAGCTAATTTCAGTAGTATAATTCATAGGTTCATAGGTTCATAGGTATGTACTAGGCTAATGGCCCTGGAGCCTTTGCAAGCCTAGCCCATAGGATTACCCTGGCATTGTGCCACCCGACCTTAGTTCCCAGTGCCTCTGTCAAGTAGAGCCACTGGAGTGATCCCCGGGGTGAATTTTCTATTTCCCATCCACTCATCAAGATTCCTCTTGAAAAGGGCCAGTGAGGTGCTCTGCTTGACATGTATGGGAAGTGTATGCCATAGCATGGGCAGTCTCTGGGTTATGAACCTGTCCCTCCAGCATGTTCTGCTGATTGTGGTAATGAGGTTGAGGTCTTTGGAGTGTGTGGTGAGAAGAGTTTGGGAGTTCTTTAGATGTAGCATTTCTAACAGAGCAGGGTCAGACATAGCTTTGTAAGTCAAACAGTGATTGCTTCTAATTAGGCGATATGAGACAGAGAATAGTTGGAGTTTATTGAGTCTGTCCATATAAGACAAGTGTTTAAGGCCTAGGATCCTCTTTGTGAGGTACTTTTGCGGCCTCTCCAGTTGTTGCAGGTGTTTAGTGAGGTACATGCCAAATGGGGCATTGTACTCAATGACTGGCCTAGTGAGGGAAGAGTAGAGGGAGACAATGACCTCTTTTTCCTGGATGCAAAACCCTTAGCAATGAGATGTGCAACATAAAAGGACTTTCTGACCACAGTGGCAATGTGGTGGTCAAAAGAGAGGTTGCTATCAACCTTTGTTCCCAGATCTCTTATAACATCTTCTGTGTTCAGTGGACTACCATCGATGTGGTAATTCATAGGAACTGGGTTTTTCCCAAAGGGAATGATGACACATTTTTTGGCACTGAGCTTAAGGCCATGGTTCTGACACCAGTTGTTGGTCTCAGTAAGGCCTTTCTCTAGGATGTCAACATTGTTTGGAGAGTTAATAATAGCTCCCAACTTGCACTCGTCCACAAACTTTGTCAGTCAGAGACCTTCGTGTTGGCCTGGACTTTAGAGAAGTAGATGCCAAACAGGAGAGGACCCAGGACCGAACCCTGTGAGACTCCATTCATGACTGGTCAGCAATCTGACTTGGAGTCAGCTACTTTCACACTGTGGGTTGTATCTGTGAGCCAGTTTGCAACCCACCTAGTGATATAGGGGTTGATGCTTAGTAAGTTTTTCTGTGATTCCTGAGTGGGGAATGGTATCAAAGGCCTTGGCCAGATCAAGGTAGGCTATATGAACCACATTGCCTTCATCCACAGCTCTGGTGAATGACTCAAAGAAATTGACCAGGTTGAGCAGGCATGATCTACCCTTCATAAAACCAAACTGTGTGGGATCCAGAGTTTGGAGATTCCCTATATCCTTGTTTATTAGGTCCATGATGATGCGTTCCGTAGCTTTGCATATCAGACTTGTCAGGATAATGGGGTGATAGTTCCCGGGGTCTGTAGTCACTCTTCCTTTGTGAAGAGGGATGACTGTAACAGTGCATCATTCAGTAAGGACAAAGCCTGAGGCGAGGCTGTGATTGAACAGGGAACACAGGTGAGGTGCCAGTTCACTCTGTAGTTCATGTAGAGCACAGCCAGAGATATTGTGAGGTCCAATAGAAGTTGTATTCTTGGCCATGGACAGTGCTGTTTTAACCTGTGCAGCAATAATACTGGGTGCCTGCCAATCTACTGGTATTGTGATTGGTCCTTTGTGGGGGGAGAGAGGGGTAAAGCTGTCACTGAATCTGTCGGCCAGTATATTGGCAATATCTGTTGGCTCAGTATAAGAGGTGCCATTGTGCAATAGCTCCAAACAAATCTGGGTATTGCCGTGGAGATTCTTTAATTAATTATAGAAGGCCTTGTGGTTGCCTTTACTATCTGCTGCAGTTCTGTTTTCATAGCTAGCTTTGGAGGATTTGATGAGGGATCTCAACTTTTTGTTGAGGCTGATAAGGGAGTTTTTCCAGTCTTAGGACTTCACCTTATTCTGCATCAGTTTCCTCCTTCTGTTGTAGAGTTTGTTTATGGCAGGGGACCACCAGATTGGCTTCCTTTTTTTTGGAGGAGAGTGTCTTGGTTCTATTAGGTATGGCGAGATCCATGCATTTGTGCATGTGTTTGTACAGTGCATTGGTGCATGATTCGGTGGTCATGAAACTATTCTCCATTTGCATGGGTGCCGTGAAGTTAGCCACCTCTGTTTTTAGGAGTCCAAAGTTATCTTTGGAGAAGTTTTTCATGGTGGTTTCCTTTGCAGGGAAAACAGCCTACATACCAACATGTCTGGCTGATGAGTAATGCGATTGACTGTTTCCTTAGATCTGCCACTGGAAATACACTGCACATTTAATCATTAAGAATGGTGAGAAAGGGCCAGAACAATGAGTTTGGTTTATCTAGTTTTGCCACTTCTAATTGTGGTATTTTTGCCTAAAGTAAATGTTAGAAAGATTAAATTGTAGCTGGTAAGCTCCTTTTTAAGCATATTATACTTAGACCAGAAAGAATGTTGTAAGCTCCCAGTTCTTATTACTTAGATTAATGTACAGCTGATTTGTTTTGCAATTTATGAAGCTATTAGATGAGTGACATCAGTGATGATTTTTAGAAAACATCTAAATAAAATATGGCTGTGTCACTTCTGTCAACTCTGAAAACATAATGCCAACAAATATATAGATGTCCACAGGTTCCTGCACAACACCCCTCATGTAATGCCTCCAGACCGAGGTCACTACCTTTGGCACAAAGGGAGCTGAGAAGATAAAAAACACTCTACATACCAACATGTCTGGTTGATGAGTAATGAGACTGAATGAAGTTGTGCAGCTTGGAGCTCACATTCCTCCTTTCCAGCCAGTCAGCATCCAGCCATGATGGTCTACAGAGTGTCACCCATGTCACTGAGTTTCATTCTAGAACAAATATGGAAGGAGATGACAGGGTTCTAGAAGCTAGGGAGGGTTGCCATTGACTACTCATGACACTTATTTCAGTTCTTGCAGGAGGTGGCTAGCTGAAACTAGGAAAAAGCACTGAACTTTGAAAAAATATATAATTTATGTATGATCAATATGACTGGGGTGTGCAGTAGGGATAATAATCAGCGCAGAATGCAGTCATATTCCACCTGGGTATTAGTCTGCTGTCAAGACTGAACGGCGGTTCAGATCCTGATGTAAAAGCAACAAATCCACCAGTGATGCACTACGTGCCCCACATACTGAAATGGCACCACATGTAAATGACAGCAATGCTGGACTGAAAACAAATAGCGCCCTACTTGACATATTATAACACAGTAGTATCATACAAATGTGCAGACTGTTGACATGTAAGATTACAGATGTATTAGAGACTTTTCTGTATGGAAACAGATGTGGGGGCTCAGATATTCATGATGACTCAGATGGGCACTTTTTTATTTTATTTTATGGTGTGGCGGTTTTATATAATCCTTTGAGAAGAATAAGTATCTCAGTCAGAAAGTGTCAGTGACAGCCAGTTTCAGAACTGTTAGCTAATGTAGGTTATAAACTTTATTACTAGTGGAATAACCCAACAAATCTGCATTAAAGTCTTGTGACTATGTGTGTGTGATATTGTATAAATTAGTCTGATATTTCTGAATGCCAACAGTAGCTGTAGCAGTTTTATTGATAAGTAAGTGCACCTTTCTTACATGTGACAGTATTAAATGACACAATCTTATTCTGTGTACATCTCAACACAGAAACACTATGTCCACAGAGAAGTGCCCTGTAGTTCTTAGCACACAGATAAACTTGTGTTTTTAAATAGAAAATAATATGATCTCAACTGAACAGAAAAATTAAGTTAGTTTTAAGAAATAAGAAAGTGGTTGACTCCATGGCACACACAGATAAAACTGTGACCCAAAATGACACAGGTTCAGTTAGAAACCTAAGTGCTGGGGGAGTAGATGAGGGGAAGGTGGAAGTAAGTGGCCACAAACAGCATGTCAAGAAGGACACACACACACACACACACGCACACACGCACGCACACACGCACACACGCACACACACACACACACACACACACACACACACACACACACACACACACACACACACACACACACACACACACACACACACACACACACACACACACACACACACACACACCCACACCCACACACACACACACACACCTACTGGGCTCAGCAGCTGCAGTATGGTATGTGTCTGGGAGTGTATTTTGTCAGCAGGAAGGAGGGAAAAAAGAAATGGCAAAAATAAAAGAAGGAAGGAAGGAACATTTGACTGTGTTATGGCTTATCTAAGGAGATTGTTCCTGCTACTGGTAGCATTAGCTATTAACTAGTTATTTTATTTTTCACAAAATTCATCAGTTTAGGACTTGCCTAGCTACTGTGAACTATCTATGTTTTTCTGTAATTAATTTATCTATTTGCTAACCAGGTAAGTGAACTGATCATATTTGGACCCTTCCCAGCCATAACACAGCCTACAAGGCCAAGGATAAATGCTAAAAATATATGAAGAATTCAAAATATATGATCAAACAGCACATTTTTGGGAGACAGGAGACATCTGAAGTATTCAGGGACAAGCCACATAGATGTCACCTTATTAACGAGGCTATTCCTGGAAAATACAAAGGGAAAAGAGACAGTCCTGGATAATTTGGCATAAATCAGTACATTACTTGCTGCAGTATTACTTGCTGTGAATGTATTTTCCCATTTCATATTGTAAAACATTCCTAAGTGTATCATGTTGGCCCACTCGAGGGAGTCCAGTTCATCTCACATCAGAACTGATTTATTATCCCAAGGGTTCCTAAAGCAATTGCAAGTCACAGAGTTTTCAGCAGAACAAAGTTAGATAGTACCAGTTAAAATGACAAAATTAAAGATTTCTTAAAGGACCAGTAAATTTAAAAGGCTCTTATGATGTCTTATCTTTACATCAACTGATTACGTTTACTCCATTTTCATATAAATGTATTTTATTTTAGTTCATCCATAGGTAATATTAAAATTATCTGTAAAAGAAGGTATTTATCCACAAAGCTATTACTCCAAATACGGATAATATTGTCTTATGGATACATTATTCAAATGGCATAATACTCAGGAATTAATTTGTTTTTAAACCAGAGTATCTTGAAATGATGTTTTTATTTTTTTTTTAGAAATAACCTTCATATCATTTGGAGAAGTATGAACATTTTTCAGAAAAAGAAAAAATGCAAAGTATTATTGTGTAATTTTATAGCTTATAGCATCAGTATTTTGACAACATATGTGATAAAATGTTTGTATTTCAAAGAAGTTTGGAATTATGAACCTGAAGATGTCTTTCCGACAGGATTCTATCATAGATGCTAGGAATCCTAACAGTCAAGATCTGCATCGATATATTCATAGATTCCTAGCTTTATATTATGCAATTGATCCAGTAATCCTTTAGAAGTCTATTAGCTTCAATTGCTACACTATTTGCTCACCTTGTCTTTAAGTGATGTGTGAAAAAAGTGATAGTTACTAATGAAACCTAGGCTCCAACCTGTGACATTGAGGTCTTTAATCTTAATACTTTAGCAAACAAATTACCTCAGGTCTATTTGTGGATGGCTGTGAATTTCTGGGAAAGTTTTTACAACTTATGAGGCTGTTACATATTAGTATATTTGAAGCACAGCATATGCTAGATGTGATACTTTATAAAACCTAATTCACCAAATGTATTTTGTAGAAGAGTCCAGACACTGAAAATGAAAAACATTATGGGCATATAGGGCCAAACTGCAAGAGTTACTTTCAATGTAAGTTTGCCCTGATGCTGAAATTGCTCTCAGTGTAAGTGACTTACTTTGATATAAGGCCTATCAATAAACAAGCTCCCCCTAGAGGCCAGATACCAAAAGCCCTGCTCTTGGTGTAAGTTGTCACTTGTACTGAGAGTATGTCTTTTGGAATTAGGCCCATAATCTCCAATCAGGTGCTATAAACATGTGGATGGTTATATTTAGCTGTTGGTGGTAATAGGTATTAGTATCTTCTCATTCATATACTATTTTGATGAAGCATAGTTAATCAAAAGAGATTTAGTTAATTGTATTTTGCCAAACTGTGTTTATTGAACTTTATATAAGTCATCAACCATATAAAAGTGAAACAAGTCACTGAATGAAACTAAACATTAAATTTGGCATTTCTGTCAGCCATCAATTTTGATTAGCTCCGAATAGAGTGCAATATGATAATGCTTAAGCTTTATGTATCAGCATTGTACTGGTCAGTGAAGGATCTAAGCTCTCAGTTCTACAATTATGCCTAGTCTCACCTGTCAGCATTAGTATTTCACTGTTTTATGTCTTCGGGTTTTTCACACTAAGATTGCTTTTCCCTCTGCAGAAACTTCTTTTCATCATGTAATATGATTTTTCTTACTAGTGTACTCTCTTCTATTTAGCTACAAGCTCTATCTGTATATGGCGGTAGCTCAGGGGGTGTAAAAGATCCCACAGCAATCACTGAAAAAAAAAAATAGGGGAAGTGTCTCAATGACCTAGTCAAATTTTCAATAATAGTATAAGTACCACCCTGAGTGTCCCATGAAAGATATTACTAGCCAAGTGGGACTAACACAGTCAGCAAACAGATTAGATAGATAGATAGATAGATAGATAGATAGATAGATAGATAGATAGATAGATATATAGCTATGTCTTTTTGTCTTGGTAGGGATCATTAACCATAGGCTCTAGACAAGAGCCTTGGCAAGAGAGTCTTCCATGCTAATCTTCTCTCATTTTTTTTCCAAAATGGTATCTTAACAGATGTCAAAAATTTACAACAGTATGTCAGGCTCCTTGTTCATTACTTGGAAGAAGGTCCATTAAAATGTGATCCTGCCCCGTTATTTGGTCCACCTGCCAATGAACTTGTAACAGCTTTAATTTTGTGAACCTATTATTAAAGACATAATTGCCTGTCTAATTTCCTGTTTTATTTCTTTCCCTTTATGGAATACATTTAAATGACTTCACTAAGGCTTTTCTTTTGATATTCTGTTTTCCTAACCATACTCCACTAAGCAAATGAAATCATACTGCACTCAAAATTTGTATTATGCTGTCCCAGTATGTCCCGTGCATTGATGTCTCATTTATAAAATTATATTTTTCTCCATCTTCATATTCCACAGCTCCAGCATATATCTGTGCTGGAATAACTGCTTCAGCTCAATCCCATCCTCCTATCACTCACTTGATAATACTGATGCTAGTCAAATGTTCAGAGATCCCTAAGAGAGGGGCTTGCATTTTATATGAAATGCTCTTTTGCCTTAAATTGAGAAGAACTGCTCATTTAAATGTTCTTAATAACTAGAAGTATTCCTACAAGGAATCTGTCCTGGTTTACAAAATGAACCATTTTCTGATTGTTTGTAATCTTGGCAGAAGGTTGGGAGTGAGATGAGGATTTCGTTGAGTTTATCTAGTATGGAATTTTTACCAGGGATTCTTTCCTCCATTCTCTGTCTCTCTCTCTCTCTCTCTCTCTCTCTCTCTCTCTCTCTCTCACTCACTGTTTTTCATATTTGCAATTTGCATGGACTTGGGAAGCATTTGCCAGAATGTCAGTGGTTTCTGACCTCAATCCTACAAACTCTACCATCTGTTGAAAGGAGACAGCATACCTAACAGCACTTCACCCATAGAGTGGACAAAATAACTTTCATTTACCAGCTTAGGCCTCTGAACTGACTGGTATACAGTGAAAATCTATATCAACAGATTAATAAAGAAACTTATCGGATGGAGCTACAGAGTCAGGTTGACAACAGTTTTCAAAGATAAAGTTTTTCCTTCTTTCATGCATTCTGATTGCAATAGCAATTTCTTAAATGATTTCCAGTAAATGGTGCTGTACAGAATAGATGGAATTTATAGTGGTTACTCTATGTCACATTAGACAGGACATTATCTAAGTAAACATAAGAATAAATAAAAATAAAAGAAAGGGAAAAACAGATTTTGTATTTAATCAGTTATATTCAAATAATTTATTTTTGGAATAACTGGCATGCAGTTCACAAATGTCTTGTTTCTGGCATGAGTCAAGAATACATGGACTACATTAAAAACTGAAACATATGCCTAACACTGTAATCATACATTCCAGGTCATAAATATGTATATGTTTGTCTGGCACATACAAATAAGTGAAACTTTACAAGGAAACACACGTCAAAGAATGATAGGAAAACCACTGTAGCTAGCTATATATTGTCCAAGAATCAAACAAACTTCCCTCCCAAATATGAAACAACAACAATCTCACAAATTTTAAAAACCTTCTCAACAGCATCTCAAAAGCAAATAAAGGGCACTTTTTTCAACACCCCATTATGTTTTTCAGATCCTTTGAACTTATATGTAGTAATGGTATTTTATAGGGAGACAAAAAAGAAAATATATGTGCAATTTTGAGCAGAAGTAAAAAGACAGACCATGAAAGGACATTTAAAACAATATGTAAAGAAGTGCTGGATACCGCAGAGGTGTATGATTATAGGAGTTTATGGACTGGTATATAGGACTGTAATATTGTGTTAAATATAGAAAATGATAAAACTATATATATTCCTAGTATGATAAATGTTGAAGAAAGTAAGGGCGTGATAAAATATTGGGGAAAGCCCAAAATTTGTGTTTATCTGTAGAAAAGAGGGTCATAGGTTAGTACTAGGCTAACTGCCCTTGCGAGCCATTGTAAGCCTAGCCCATTATCCCATGTGAGGCTCAAACCTTGCACCTTGTCTTTGTAAGGCAAACACCTTAACCACTAGGTCACCCTCCCAACATTTGATAAACAACTGTGATAAAAATAAATGTTATGTTTGTGGGAAAATGGGTTATGATGCAAATAAGTGCAAACTGAAATGTTACAAATGTAATAAAATTGATAATTTATGGATGGATTATAAAGCTGAAACCAATAATAAGGAAAGTGAAGAAAAAAGAGAAGAAAATGGACAAAGAAATGATGCATTAGATATGATGGAAGTAGAAGTAAAAGAAAAATTAGATAAAGAAGACAAAGAATATAAAAAGGTGAAACAGAAAAAAATCTGAAAAATATAATGAGGAGGATATACATTTGAAATAAATAAAAGGAAAAAAATCTGTTGCTAAAAGAGTAAAGGATAGGAAAAGAAAATGTAAAGGGATAAGTATGAAAGAGAAGAAGAAAGAAAATTAATGAGATGTAAGAAATAATATAAGGTTCTTTTCAAAAAGGAAAAATATAATACATTTCTAGGAAATTAAGGAAAGGGGAAGTAGTAATTTTAAAGTTCTTTCTGCAACTATGAACATTATTAAGAATATAGTTAGAATAACAAGGATTTTAAAGTGGTACAATAAGTGTGATATAGGTTTAACTGGATTAGAAGCTGTAAGATTTTTAACAAATTAAGAAAGACTAAAAACAAGAAAATTATGGGGAGGAATATAATTTGGAATTTGGGAAATGACTGGTATTTCAGAATAGTGATATTTTGCAGAAATTCATTGAAAATTTTAAATATAACTTTAGTGAGAATGGGAAGATTAACTATTGTGGACATAAGATGGAAAAGAAAAACAAGTATATGGTATTTGTAGCATTATATACTCATGTAACCTGCAAAACAGTGAGCATTTATTTCAGCAGATTCTAGATTCTGTAGTGATAAATATGACTACTACAATGATATGAGATTTTAACTATTTAAAAGAAAATTGAAAAAAGAGAATAAACGATGTAAGAAAAATACTTGAAGGTATGAGATGTGATAAATTAATTATTGGAATAAACACTTGTGGACTTACAGAAGGGGTATATAAAAAAACTGAAGTAGATTACTTATTATCAGCAGGATTAATCATTGTAGAAGGAGAGACAATTGTAACAGTTTTTTTTCTGATCACCTAGCAATATGGCTAGAAGTAAAGGAAAATAAGTGGTATATAAAAATAGGCAAAGTAATAAAAAGGACAAATGAGAAAAATATGATGAAGGAAACAAACTAATAACACAGTTATGCAGAGCAAACTCCAAATACCGATCAATGTAAAAGAAATCCAGGCCACCTTGTTGAGGTAAAAAACAGTCTTTAAGATAAGCCAACAATTCCAAATATGAGTGCTTTCGTCTACAAACTAGACTTCATCAGATAAGAATCATATACATCTGCTACCCTTTCCTTAAATAACATTTCCCCTAAATTAATCAATTAACATTTAAAAGGGAACTCATTTTGAAGTTGCACTTTTCAAAAGTTTACTATCTCTGTGCATTTTCCAAAATGCAGCTCCTACAAAACAATTTCTAGGGAAAAAAAAACACAATAACATTGAATTAAAAAATGTTATACATAATGTAGAATAAAATGTAAAAAGAAATGTGCATTTCTCATACTACTACAACAATAACTGTGCATATAAAAAGGAGTCCCACCTGCACCTAAAGATATGCTGTAAATACATAAATAATGCCATAAATCCTGTCGGGGATGTTTACAAAATATATCTTTAGATCCAAAATTTCATTACTATAACTGTTATTCTTATTATTAAACAAAATGTTTAAATTTAACTTTCTAAGATATAACTTTAAATCTATAAGCAAATCAGCTACATCAATATAATCTGATTTCACAAATTTGAAACCTTTCGAAAAAAGTGTGAAGTGTTCCTTATATAAACATTCATTGATATGCCCAGCATATAATGGTTTCAAATTTGGCATTATTGATTTCATCACAGATAACAACTGGAAGGGGGGGAGACATAAAAAATATTCTGCTGGGTAAAGAATTGAAATGGCAGTTGAGACTAAAATCTTTTATTACACCAGGATTGAATGAATATGTGACCATCAAACCTGTCCTAATATCTAAAGCAGAAAACATTTAGCAGGTTTTGCTTTAGCCCCATATTGCCCTATATTATCCAAAATAAGTTAACATTTTCTTGTTAGTAACAAGTATTTTTTAGGATTATTTTCCTTTTCATTATAGTATGCTAGGTAATGAAATTTTGGATCTAAAGATATATTTTATTTATGTATTTACAGCATATCTTTAGGTGCAGGTGGGACTCCTTTTTATATGCACAGTTATTGTTGTAGTAGTATGAGAAATGCACATTTCTTTTTACATTTTATTCTACATTATGTATAACATTTTTTAATCCAAGGTTATTGTGTTTTTTTCCCTAGAAATTGTTTTGTAGGAGCTGCATTTTGGAAAATGCACAGAGATAGTAAACTTTTGAAAAGTGCAACTTCAAAATGAGTTCCCTTTTAAATGTTAATTGATTAATTTAGGGGAAATGTTATTTAAGGAAAGGGTAGCAGATGTATATGATTCTTATCTGATGAAGTCTAGTTTGTAGACGAAAGCGCTCATATTTGGAATTGTTGGCTTATCATAAAGACTGTTTTTTACCTCAACAAGGTGGCCTGGATTTCTTTTACAGTTATGCAGAGATCATAGTACTATGAGAGAATTTTGTAAAAAATTATCTGAATGGTGGATTACTTTTAAATCAAAATATAAAAATGTTTCTTACAATGGCAGGATGATGTAACAAAAGTAGGTAAAATAGAGAAGAATATATAAAGAAACATTAAAACATTTAGAAAAATAGAGTATCTTGATAAAGAAAAGAACTGTATAGAAGAAATCAAGAAAAAAATAAGGTGATATTTTTTAAGTAAATGTATTTTCTGCAAGGAAAAAGAAAGATGTTTCAACATAGTTAAGTAAATTAGTGAAGAAAGCTAGTAGTGTAATAACAGAAATGAAAAATGCAAAAGGAGACATAAAAAGAACTCAGAAAAAAATTATGAATATTGTAGTAGACTATGTACAAGAAAAGTTTAAAGAAAAAAGAGCTGAAGAAAATATGGGAAGTAAAAAAAAAATCAGAACAAGAAAATCTGAAATGGAGATTTATTTACATGAGTTCAATAAAGTACTAGGACGAGTGAGTATATATTCAGCTGCATGGGCAGATGGATTAGGATATGAAACAATTAAAAATGTAGGGTTAATAAGCCCAGTGGTATATGCTGCTTCTCTAAACTTATATAAACTATTAAAGTGGATAAATTAGAAATATGAGAGGTTGGTTGTAAATATGTTCAAATGTAAGTATGATAAATTTTCGTATATGATGAAAATGAGCAAAAGAGAAATAGAACACATCAATGAAGAAATGAAATATTATCTAGAAAAAATAATTATATGGAAAATAAAAACTGATTAAATAGAAAAAGAAAGAAAAGTGTTGTACAAAAAAATATAATGATACAATATTATTATAAGCCTGGGAAAAGTTAACAGAAAATAAAATTAAAGCCATAAAAGTAAGAAGTAAATTGTGTGATAAGAAGATAGAATGTGAAGATTTTTTTTTTTTTGTGGAGACTGGTAATAAATAAATAACCAGTTAAAGGAAATATCCCATACAAAAAAAAAGGTGAATGGATATGTATATATTGTGAGAATAAGGAAACTACAGAACTTTTTTTTAAATGTAAAAGTGTAGTAAAATTATAGGATTATGGCAAAAGCTGTGTAAAGAAATGTTGTTTAAAGATATATATAAGAGGTGGATAAGATAAATATGGATATGACTGAATGTGGGTGTTAGAATAGAAATAAATGTGTTAGAAGGATAGATTAAATATGTTTTACGTTGCATGGGTCATAAGGAATGAAAGGATACATGAAATTCTGTTTAATGGAAAATGGATTTGACAAAAATATTGTATAAAATCAGACGGTGCTTTTGGAAAAAGGATTGGGTCTAGTAAAGGTTGAAATAAATAACATAAATATGATGATATAATAGTAAAGGAAGGCAATGGAAAATTTTAAACTTTGAAAAATTGTAAATATATAACTATGTATATTTGTAAGCAATATCTTGTAAAGAATGTATTTGTATAAATAAAGGACCCCTACACTTTTTGATAGGTGATATGGGATCTCTTTTATATCCAGCTGAGCTACCACACCCTCAAGAAATTGGACCTTAGTTTAACATCTCACCCAAAGGGAGACATGCTCAGGAGTGTATCACCTCCTTAGGCTATTCTGCCGTGTCAACATTTCATCTATCTGGTGTGGGAGTACACATCACAGACTTCTGTACAAAAGTCAAGTGTGCTACCTGTTGTACCATCGACACTGGACACACTAGCTTGATGATATTCTACAAGGTTCTTTATCAGTTACATATCCATTAAGCTAGTAAATATGGAGTTTGATTTATTTCCTTCCCCTGCAAGTTGTGCCATCTTTCCTTGTTTATTTGCTCGTCTAAATAAATAAGACTGAGGAAGGAGAGGATGCATATATTCAACCATCCATCCACAACCCCTTTTTCCTTTTTCACACATACAGAGTGTCACATCCATAGTAGCAGTCATTACAGCCAATGTTCACACTGCTGCATAGGTAGCCCTGCCACCAAAGGAGGACAGATTGCATGTTGTTTGTTAATTTCTGAAATTGTAAGGGGGTATAACATTCCCTGATAAGGAATATCTTATGTTACAGTGACCAACATTACTGTAACATTGTAATAATTCTACTACACAGAGAAAGTGTTTTCAATTCTTGATCTGATTTTAAATTCATTTTAACAGCCTATATCTGCCTTGGCCTATATTAGTGATTCCAGTACACAGTTGTACTATATTTTTGCTGTTTTAACTGGTCTAACCATTATTATAAAGCCTGGTTTCATTGTTGTGTGCTGAGTATATGTCAGGGTAGTTCAGGACTTGTCTCTGCATTGGAGCAGTTCCAGGCCAGGTATCTCAGAGGTAAGGTCTAATTTATTTTTCTGTCCCACCCACTCTGTTGCAGTTATGCCGTTAAACCCAGTTAATCTGTTGTTGCCTGCTCCTTATGATATTTTGGCAACATTATTCCCTCTCTTTCTCCGTTTTTGGCTGTTGACAATAAGCACATAAGTATCACTTTGCAAAGTCTTTCCCCTTAAACTACTCACCAGGTTAAAATAACGTTGATATAAGTGTTTAGTATTGATTGTACTGATACTGCTTGCTCAGATTTTAGTACCAAATTAGTGAGACTTTTTTAACATAATTAGTTTACTGGTTTTTGCTGGTGACAGAGAAGGTTTCCAGGATAGTTGTTTTGTATTGAAATTTAAATATTTAGTAGCAAGTCCACTCAAACATCATTCTAAAATTGCACTCCAAGCAATTATAGTTAAACCTATCCCAGAGTCATTCCTGTTGCTACCATGGAACAGCACTTTCCCACAACTATTCTTCCCAGCCTGAGATGGGAATGTTGAGACAATGTAAGAACTGACTCATGCCATTTGACAATCATCTCTTATTCAAACACATAACACAGTGTGTGAGAAATGTACATATATAATAACTTGGAGGCAAAAGCTCACACACTCTATACTCAGACAACAAAATTGTCAGCAGTACACTAAGTATCACACCTCTTCAAGGCCATCAAAATATGCATAATCCATCATGTAGGTTCTAAAGATTAAATTGCCTGTACTGCAAAACCTCCAAAACCCCACACAGGCACAAAGCATACTCAGCATATTAAGCCTACTTCCTCACATAGCACAAGGAGTCCCAAAGTCATAGATGCTGAGCCTGTAAAGCAGGCATCAACCTAAGCAAACATTCTTGTTATATGTGACTAAATTATAAGACATGCAGATGTGCATCTTATCAGGCTGAGTGACATTTACTTGCTTGTCTGGTGCCAGAATGCTTCAGATTATGCTTGCACACTTGAACAACAACTACCAGTATGACTCTGTCATAGTTCATGTCTGTGTCAAAGACTTGAGGTGTACTTCCCTGGTTTATAGGAAGAGAGACATGATGGATCTCTTAGACTATATGTCCCAAGCAGGTATGAGCCTGGCATTGAGCAGCATTCTACCTTTTCCAAGGATGATGCCATGATATGAGCAAAAAGGAATTGAATTCAATAACTGGCTTAGTTTTTGGTGTCATTCAAAGGGTGTCCAATATTTGTCAGCCTAGGATTTTATGATCGACAGACCGTGCTGCTTCACCAAGGATGGCCTGCATCTGTCCCCTCTAGGGTTTCAGTTGGCAGACACTGTCCACCACCACAGTGTCTTATTTTAGGCAATAAAAATATGAAATGTTACTGATCAATGCTAGGGGTATGAACAAGATTCCATTCTTTATCAGCTCACCTGTATAAGTCTTCTGGAAGGCACTGACATCTGTGTAATGACTGAGACATGTTTAAAATAGAGAAGAGCACTCTGGTTGTGCAGGACTTTAATGTCACCTGCATGTTTAGACCAGCAACTGCGCAGGAGGGGAAAAAAGGTAGAGGTGCATCAATCTACATGCAGAAGAGGCTCACATTCAGGATGCTAAAGCAGCTTACTGCACTAGACTTTTTTCACATGCAAATAACTATCAGAAAGGTACCATATAATATACCATATTTCCTTCAGAATAACACAGGATCTTATACTGTTTCCTCTGCCAAAATACGCATTAGGGCTTATTATCAGGGGATGTCTTATTTATCCCCCCCCCATACAACAATCTACATTTATTCATGTACAAAAATCGACATGTATTCATGTACACAAATTGATATATTTTTTGTACTTTTCTGTTATTGGGCAACAGTTCTAAGTAATGAGTTAACAGTTGTGTGAGATTTCTACATAAACAGTGCAACAGACATTTCAACTTCAGGATATCTCCACCTTGGCTTTCACAGTGCAATATTTCATTATTAACAGAAAGTGCAGAAAAATCTCAATACATGTGCACTGGAGGAGGGGAATAAAACTGAAAGCAGAAGCAATCCATTCTGTTGCCCCGATAATGGAAAAGTTATTCAAATACAGTCATGTAATCTTCTTCTGGAACATTGTCATAAGTCTCCAACCCCTGAATTCTGGCCTGAATTTCTTGTGACTCCATTTCCTGTAGAACAATTTTCCACAATTTGTCATGCCTAGCAATAGAGCTCTTCTTAAATGAGCACTGCTTGTCCAAGTAACCTGCTCATAGTGCATTGGCAACACAGGTGTCAGTGATTTTATCACATGAATTTTTCACCCAAGTCATGACCTCTTGCTGGCTAGGGTTCACAAAGTTTCCATGCTGATGTATCTCCATTCTATTTTTAATGTAGTCATTTAGTTCCATGAGCGGGCGGCCACGGTGGTGCAGTGGTTAGCATTGCCACCTCACAGCAAGAGGTTCTCCGGTTCGATCCTCGGCTGGGGTGCCTTCTGTGCGGAGTCTGCATGTCCTCCCTGTGGTCGCGTGGGTTTCCTCCGGGAGCTCCGGTTTCCTCCCACATCCCAAAGACATGCTGCAGGTGGATTGGACACTCTAAATTGGCCCTAGGTGTGCGTGTGAGTGTGCCTTCTGTGGAAGGTTGGGCGCCGGGCTGGCAACTCGACACCGTAAAACTCCACTGCCATTCAATGTGCGGACAAGGTGATCCGCTGTGGCGACCCCTAACCGGGAAAAGCCGAAAGAAGAAGAAGAAGAATTGAGTTCCATGAGCAAATGGTCCTTGAATGGCTTGTTTATTGCAATATCAAGAGTCTGGAGATAGGCAGTCATTCCTGCAGGAATCATTATTTGATCTATTCTTCTCCGTGCAAGGAATTTCTTCATGTCTTTAACGTGGTGAGTGCTGGCTGAATCCCAGACTAGCAGACCTCTTTCGCCATCTTGCAAAACAAGTGTCAGCATTACATTGACCCACTTCCTTATAACTGATTGTGTGCACCAGACTTTTTTGGTTTCAAGAATGTAAATGCCTGTAACATGTCCAATCTTATCTTTCTTGCCCTTACTAATGATTAGAGGTGGGGTTTTCTTTCCAGCTAGATGAATTGCCAAAATACACGTAACACGTGCAGTCTCGTAACAAGTGGAGGGAATGTAGATTGACAAGGCACCCCTCTGATCAATTGCTGTTTGAGATCCTAGGCCCATAAACACTGTAGTTTCATCAATAGCAATCATGTTAGTATTTAGAAAAGTCAATGCCATCAACAAAGGACTTGAATGCAAGTTCACGTTTAATAACATCAGTATCTTCCAGCTTGAACAGCACTGTTGATCTTCTTAGAGACAGTTCTTATCACTGAAGGAAGCCATCTAGCCAGTGTTGTGATACTTTTAATTCTTCTGGGGATATTTCTAACTGTGGTGCCATTGCACGGGCAAATGCTTGAATATCAGTCCTATGCACAACCAAAGCCTTTGCTTTCCTGTTAGCAATCCATTCACAGATGATGTCTCCCAGCTCAGGAAATAATGGTTGCCGACCTGATCCACACTTGCACTTCTTAGCATTTCCATCGTCCGCCTGTTGACTGAGGTTATCATACGCTGCATGCCATTTTCGGACCATTGGGAGATCTAACTTCTTTTCTTTGCAGAAAGCCATCAGATTCTTTCCCCGGGAGATGGTTAAGAAGACACAACCACAGCCGTTCATTATCAAGTGCATGCGCTTTATACGTGTTGTCTGTACTTTGACCAATCAAAGTACACCTGTCAGTGTTTATGGGCTAAGGATCTCAACTGTCAAGTGTGAGTGATGATTAGGGTTACAGTAAGAATCATGTTGAATCTTATGACTTTCTGCAAAGAGAAGAAGTTGGGTGTCCTAATGGTCCAAAAATGGTGAGCAGAGTACGATAACCTCAGTCAACGGGTGTCAATAATATTATTTTATAACTCAACACATCTTAGTTTCATAGTTTCATAGTATAGTACTAGGCTATCTGCCCTGGGGCATTTGTAAGCCTAGCCATAGTGATGTAGCTTTTGCCACCCCATGAAATGGTACAAAAAATGTACAGAATAAATCTAGAATACTATGCCTCTGTCTAGTAGTGACACAATGAAGGTCTCCTTATATAATAGAATTAGTTTACTGTGCAGTGACACAGATGTGACCCCTGGGGTAAACTTACGATCTCCCATCCACTCATCAAGATTTCTCTTGAAGAGAGTCAGTGAGGGGCTCTGCCTAATATGAACTGGGATCTTGTTCCAAAGCATGGGAAGCCTCTGGGTTATGAATCTATCCCTCCAGCATGTCTTATTCATACTTGTGCCGAGGTTTAAGTCTTTAGCACTCGTGGTCCTGATGGATTTGGATTTTTTGAGGTGGAGCATGTCCATCAGATCCTGATTGGACATGGCCTTGTACGTCAGGCAGAGATCACCTCTGAGCAGGCGGTATGCTACTGAATAGAGCTGAAGTTTCTTTAGTCTGGCAGAATAAGACATATGTTGGAGACCCTTGATCCTCTTGGTGAGGTACTTTTGTGGTCTCTCCAGCTGTTGCAAATGCCGGGTGAGGTACATACCAAATGGGGCATTGTACTCAATCATGGGTCTGATGAGGGAGGAATATAGGGGTACAATGACATCCTTGGATCTGGATGTGAATCCCTTCATGATGAGGTGTGCAAGGTAGAATGTTTTCTAACCACTTTGGCAACGTGGGTGTCAAATGAGAGGTCGCTGTCAACTTGGGTCCCTAGGTCTCTGATTACTTTTTCCATACTCAGTGGGTTGCTGTCTATGTGATAATTTGTGGGTACTTTGTTTTTCCCAAAGGGGATGACTATACATTTAAGTGACTCCGGCACCAGTTGTCCGTTTCTATGAAACTATGAAACTGATGTTTTCCTGGTGCTGCAGTTTCTTTGCTTTAAAGGTTGCTGATGATTTTAACTGGGGCTTATTTTTGGGCTAGGGCTTATATCATGACCATCCTGGAAAACCATGCTAGGCCTTATTCTCTGGTTGGGTCTTCTTTGCAAAGAAATATGGTATTAGCTAGCTATAGAACACCCTCTGTGACAAAAAAAAGCCACAATGCCTATCTACAGGAATTAGAATCACTAGGTATTAAACCAAATACCATTTTCCTAGGTGACCTAACCTATCCGACTAGAGACTGTGAAACCTACACCACCACTAGTACACAAGCAAAGAGATTGTTAGACATTGTCAATACAAATGTCCTGCAACAATTAGAGTACCCACAAGGGAGTATAACATCTTGGGTCTTGTCCTTACTGATATGGGAACATTATGTACCATCCTTTGCATATCTTCATCACTTGTTAGGTCTAATCATAAAGCAGTCTCCTATGAAATAAAACAGAAACCAGATTTCTGAAATGGCAGTGGATCATGCAATTCTAGTGGATGATTGTTGGATTCAAACAAGCGTTTTCATTCATTAGAATGTATATACACATTTTTTCTATCTAATTAGTCTGAACTACTGTGTTATTGCTTACATTTCTGTATTTTTTGTTGTGGAATGTTGTGTATTTCACACAGACTGAGCCTGAAATTGGTCAATATTGATCAGTGCACTACCCTGGTAAACAAATATAAATAAATAAATAAACCCATGTCTGCTGGATGCAAGAAACTCATTCAATGGTTGATAATCCATCACCTGAACAGTGTGTGCAATAATTGGTATACGTGATATTTAGTAGTGGGAGGGATTCTAGTTTCACCTTTCTACATCAGCCTCACACACAGCAGTCTTGCTTTAGCATGATGGTAACAGCATCTGCTCTGGTGTCACGTAATAGATTCATTATTAAATGAAATAAATTTACATTCTGTCTTGACAACTTCTGCTGCTGCACTTTGGATACTATGGCTGCTTTCTAGTGAAGACACCAGATTATCTCTCATTTTGTTTTATATTTTTGACAAGAACATAATTGAAAATGAAAATTAATTAGTGCTGCATATCGTCTGGGTAACAGAGTGATCAAATACAGCAGCCAAAGCAGTTCTTTTCTTTACATATTATTCTCAAAAGAAGGGAAAAAATCCTCACTTTTTTTACGTTTTCTCATAATTTCGTGTAAAATATACCCTTAGGAAGGAAATTACACGTGAAGTTCAGTGGGTTTATAAAAAATGATCTTTTAGAAATACATTTTCCTAAATTAAATTGCACATTTTTCAGAGCAATTTGAATAAAAGTGAAGCAATCCAGATTTATGAACAAACATGCTTGCACTGACAACGAATGCAACCATGAAATTCGATATAACAATAAATAATCATATCACCAAGCTATTCCTGCCTTTTCCACCCATGAGAGAATAAGAAAAGAAGCCTAGTCACAAATGTCTAGACAGTGCCTAATTCTGTTTTTATTTGACAAAGTAATGCAATGAGTGTGGAGCATGAATTAAAACTAATGACATCTACTGAGTTGGAGTCATTACTAGGCCTAACTAGTGTATATCTCATACTAAATGCATTGCTACACGGTTTCAGTTCTGTGCAAATTACAATGCCAAACCCAAGTAGGAATTATCAGATAAAACAAAATGAATAGACAAGCTAGTGTTCTTGATTTAAACCATTGGTTATTGCCTTTACCATAGTAACAAAATAACTTAATTTTCTTCACAACACACTTCAGCTGATTACAGCACAACAACTGAGTTCACTGACAGTTTTGCTGGCAGACAAATTACCGAGAGCCCTATCCATCCTGAAATATTTCCTTTCTGCTTAAATAAAAAAATATTTACCTTCTTATTGGAGTGTCACCATAAGACAGCCAGAATCTAATTGTTTCTTCCCCATGCTATAATAATCTCCTTCACTGACTGCGTTCCCATCTCGGCTGAGTAGCACTTTTTTCATGAAGATGTACTATGCCATCTTATTTATTTTCTAGATCCTTGCACTTTCATGCCATGTTCCCCTGTTTCTGTGCACATTTTATCAGAAAGAACATATGCCAAGGCTGATGGAAGAAGGCTGGGTGGTCTTGCAGGTGTGTTTCAGTGAGAACTGCACCTACTGCTTACCTAGATGCCTCTCCCAAAACCTTGTCATGTTGCTTCTTTGGTCTGTGTCAAGAAAATCGCAACTATTCTGATGACTTGCACTGTATCACTACCTTAAAGAATACATTCCATGGCCATAACACTGTCTCTGGGAAAAATGTACTTCCTAAAGACACACTTGTCAAGTCCAAGAGGGTGACTTTCTGCAGCTTATCCCTTCCTTGTATGCAACACAACTGTAAAAGACATAGAGTGCTAGTCCTCTGTTTGTTCCGATATGACATTTGATGCAGTCTTTATACCATGTATTTTGCCTTCCTATGATTTACTGCTGCTTGTAGCAGTAATGTACAATTTCAGCTCCTTATCTCCTCTAATATTAATATACAGCCTTTATCTCCTTTTCCTTGTTTTATTTCTCTTATTCTTGTCTCCCTTGCTCTTAATCTTGCTTTTAAGAATCAAGAATCAAAAATAACTTTATTGTTATTCAGCCGCATGCACCACAAGTGCACAGCTGAATGAAATTTTGTTCCTCCAGGCTCAACATTTATAAGCAACAGCCACACATTTAACATAAAAGAAAGTCTACACACAAACAAAAACCATAAAAAACAACAGAACGAGCCAACTGACAGTGTCAAAAGCCTCAACCGCACAATCAAACTCCAGCACCAGCCACCTTCCAGTCCCAGTCCAACCACAGGCACAGAAACATCAGCTGCTGCATCTCCACCATCCGCTCATCAACACAAACATTTCTCCTGTCCACCGAGGAACCACAATCTCCACACCAGAAACCAGCACTCCATACTGATCCACAGATGTACCTCTGCAGCCAACCGCTGGCCCCAATGGTCACAACCATACCACAATCTTGTCCTCCTCAATTCACATGTCACTCCATCACCGGCACAGCTCCAAAAAACATCCATATTACATCACATCTCCATTCTGGATTCCTTCGACTAACATTTGAATTTTGCGCCGTCAAACTCCACTTCTGCCTCTGCAACAAACAGGCTGACTTGCACTGCAGGCTCTGCTTCAAGTTCCAAGTTCCAAGGTAAGCACAACAAAAACATTAGGATGCTATGGACATCACAACCACAACTGCTGACACTGGACACACGCCCAAGCAGACAAGCAGCAGCACATCTCGACAATGCAGGTAAATACAACATCAAAAATGCAAGTGCACAACTGGAGCCAGAGAGGCCGCTGCCATCATGGTGCTATTTTTACTTATTAAATGATTAAATATTATATTATTTCTCCTGCCTCCCATATCTACTCCACTTATAACAAATATTTGTTTTTCCCTTGCCCCTTTCTTCCTCCTTTTTATCCACTATTTTCATGTTCCACTCTGACATTTGTTTTATGAGCGAGTAATAAACTCAGTCCCTTTCAACAAGCTTCAATGCTATATGATTTTGCATTTCCTAACTTTCTTTCTCTGTTAGTAACTTCTGCTTAAACTAACCTCCTAAACCCTCAGCTCTACTACTAGAGCCCTACTATAGCCCCCTCCTCTCTCCCCTGCCCATTCTCCACACTATTTACCCCCCCACTTCCTATCAATGTCTGTACATTTTCCTTCTTTTGAACAACGATTATCTTTTTGTTTTTACTCTTATATGTAATAAATTTAGACCAATATTATCAGTGCAACCCTTAATGTTCATAATTTTTTCTTTTGTTTTTCTCTTTATTATTAATTTCGTATTTGCATTATTATTTTTAATAGTTTTTGTCCTGTATGTTTATCTTTGTTTATGTTTGCTGGGGATCTTTCCCCTTGGGTCTCCACTGAAAATGGGTTGCTCACTATCAATGCAATACAAATAGTTAATAACTTTTCTTTTTTACAATTATTTTGTATTGTGATTGTCATTTAATATTTGTATATTGTCACTTTATATTTATTTATGTTTGCTGGGGCTTTTCCCCTCGCGTCTCCACTGAAAATGGGTTTGTTTGCAAACTCAGTTGGACTTACCTGGTTAACAAATGTGAAATAAATAAAATAAATTTATCTTGTTTTACTAATATGTATATGTATATATTTTCAACATGTCACATGTGTATTAATATTTGTATTTATAATATATTGTAATATGATGCCAGTTTTTACCTGTGTATATGTATCTTCTGTTCTTATATTTTGATGCTTTTCTCCACAAGCCTCCACTGAAAATGGATAGAATTATCTAGTCAGAATTTCCCAGTAAATAAATAAATAAATGCTGATATTGCTGTCAGTAAATAAGTAAATAAATAAATAAATAAATGCTGATATTGCTTTCAATAAATAAATAAATAAATGCTGATATTGCTTTACTCTTTAAGAGTCACAGCCTTCATACCTTGGCAAAAAGCTTTCAGAGTCCACAGGTGGTTTGACAAAATGTATTGTGTACTGACATGTCACCAGGGTCTCTTCCTAACTGCCTGTCGATGGCCCACTCTCTCAGCTTGTCTACAACCTTCTCACCATTTGGAGCTGCACATTGTCACTCTGATCACTCTGATGCATTTTGTGTGTGCTGACACTTGATAGCAGTACCATCTGCACAGCAATCTTCCTCTGGGTTTTGATACACAAAAGTATGCATCCACACTTAGGCTCACATATGATTGCTAAGTTAGCAACCCAGGAGGGTAGCTTTTTAAGCTTAGTCCTACTTCCAAAGGAGAGAATCAAACTTTATTCCTTGTGCTACGAGGTAAGTACCTTAACCAGTATTCCAATCCTCTAGTTATTTTGGTTCTTCATTATTTTTCTACTCCATGTGTACAGCTTGTCACGTTTGAAGCTATTTTATTGCAAATTAAAAGGTGTGTCTCTCTTAACCCTTCAATCTTTCTCTGGTAAACAACTTAAACGGCACTTCTCCAAGGTGGCTTCCCACTCATCTGCTTCCATCTAGCCACTTAGTTACTGACCATTCATTCTGAGACCATTTAGTTAGCACCAGTAGACAAAAGGAGCTTTTGTAAGAGGAGTATGTCAGATACTCTGAGATTTGGTGACCTCAGACTATGCAGTAGCAGCAAAGGGGTTGCGTTGCATGAGACTTCATCTGATCTAAGGAGGGGGCTAGGATGCCAGGAGAAGAAAAAGTCAATAAAGTCCTTTTCAGTCTGTCTGCACTAAATGTATGGTCTTACGAGTAAATTGTCATTGATTATACCAGTCACATCACACATTATCATTTATGCCACTGTATTTATCATAATCATATTCGTTTATATGCTTTTATTCTCATCTCAGCTCTGTACTAGCTGACCCAATTTAGATTGTTTTCAAGCTCTATGTGGAGAGGTTTGAGATCTGGTTTTAGGGATGTTAGTAAATTCCATTTCAGTTCAATTTTTGCATAATTGCTAAGCACATTTAAAGCTATAAACAAAAATAAATTAACATTATAATAGTGTAAGCCAGTACAACTCAGTAATATTTACAACAATAACAATTATTAAAAAAGTAATAAGAATAATAAAATAATGAAAATCATCAATGATACCTGAAAATGATTACTGAATAGACAAG
>NC_056734.1:719809945-719932445 GCF_019279795.1 Protopterus annectens
AGCTTTATTTAGATGGTAGGAAGAAGACTTGACAATGAAAGACTTCTGGTCCTTAAATATTGGCCTATCATTAAGAATCTCTCCAATATCATGCAACATTTGAAAAAATTCAGTTGTAATTTCCCCATAAATAGTGAAGTATTACAAGGTAAAGCATCAGGGTCTCTTAAAGTAGTATGGACTGCTTTGGTCACTGTATGTAATGTGTGAAGTTTCAATGAGCTGATATATAGTAATGATGGATATGACTACGATCTCAATGGGTCTTAGCTGGCTCACATGTTATAATTCCTCTGTTTACCTTAAATATTTATCATTTCTCCTTTCTGGATAAAATATCTAACACCTGCATTGCTTGTTATGTAATCTTCCCCTAGTCCCTCAAAATCCTTCTTGTAAAAAACATTAAAGAGCATTCATCCAAGAACTGACTTTTGTGACATTCCACACACTTACTGATATCCAGACAGTGGCAGATCATAGCGAAGTGTTAAAAGGTAAAGCATCAAGTGAGTAAAAAAATCCTTCAACTGAAGTGTTTCTAACATCTTGTTAGCTGACAAAAAGGATATTACATATAAGGGAAAAAGCATGCATAGAAAATGTAAAATCATTTTAAAAGGGTAAGAGGTAAACTTAAAACTGAGGATTAGTAAATAAACAAGCAACTACAGTATGCAGTGCCAGGAGGATATTAACAAAAAGGTTGATAATAATTTTAGCCCTGGCTTATTATAATAAGTGGATGAAATTGCAGGAAGTAAAAATGAAGGTGAACAGATGGGTGGAGCTAAACTGATCAAAAACAATTATATAGAACCATGCAGAATAAGGTTTACAGTATCACTATTTGTATATGCTGGCAATGTACACTTTATGCTTAAGAAAATTAAGCTGGATATCGCACTTAGATTTTTTTAAAGTTTTTATTGGATTTTCAATTTATTAAATAATCACAACAATATTTACAGTCAGAGATTTGTGAACATAATAAATGAAAAAATTTCAACTAAATTTCACACATAAAAGAAAAAAAAACAACTATTTACAGGCGTGTCCATTAACCATCAAGTCATTCAAGTTATTGTACATTACACTAATTCTAAAATGCAGTTATTTTTGCTTGTCAAGCAGATGTCAAGTTTTGTCCATGCATTGTAGCAAGAGGTAATCCTGGTTGCTCTTGACTTAATTGTAATGATTTCCAGGTGACAGACATCAGTTGCAATATTTATAGATTCTTTGAAGGACAGTGTAGATTCGTTCTTCCAATCTTGAGTTATAACTTATCTCGCTATATATAGTATAGACCACAAAATGCAATATTTCATTTTTGTAACACATAGGTTCATAGGTTTATAGGTGTGTACTAGGCTAATGGCCCTGGAGCTTTTACAAGCCTAGTCCGTAGAAGTGCCTTGACATTGTGCCGCCCAATGTTAGTTCCCAGTGCCTCTATTAAGTAGAGCCACAGGAGTGATCCCTGAGGTGAACTTTCTATTTCCCATCCATTCATCAAGATTTCCCTTGAAGAGGGCCAGTGAGGTGCTCTGCTTGACATGTATGGGAAGTATATTCCAGAGCATGGGCAGTCTCTGGGTTATGAAACTGTCCCTCCAGCATGTTCTGTTGATTGTGGTAATGAGGTTGAGATCTCTGAGGCATGTGGTGCAGAGGGACTGGGATTTCTTTAGCTGTAGCATTTCTAACAGAGCTGGGTTAGACATGGCTTTGTAATTCAACCAGAAATCATCTCTTAGTAGACGATATGAGACAGAGAATAGGTTCATAGGTTCATAGGTTCATACTAGGCTATCTGCCCTAGGGCATTTATAAGCCTAGCCAGAGTATGTTTGGCTTTCACCACCCATTTTAAATTAATTTTGCTATGCCCTTTTTCAAGGTTAGTATACTGTGCCTCTGTCTAACAGTGACACAGAAGTGATACCCGGGGTAAACCTACGATCTCCCATCCACTCATCAAGATTCCTCTTGAAGAGAGTCAATGAGGGACTCTGCCTAACCTGGACTGGGATTTTATTCCAGAGCGAAGGGAGCCTCTGGGTTATGAATCTGTCCCTCCAGCATGTCCTATTTATTTCAGAGTTGAGGTTCAAGCCTCTCGAGTGCGTAGCTTGATGGGATTTGGATTTTTTGAGGTGCAGTATGTCCCTTAATTCCGGGTTGGACATGGCTTTATACATCAGGCACAGATCGCCTCTGAGCAGGTGGTATGCCACTGAGTAGAGCTGGAGTTTCTTTAACCGGGCAGCACATGGCATCTGTTTGAGCCCTTTGATCCTCTTGGTGAGGTACTTTTGGGGTCTTTCCAGTTGCTGCAGGTGTTTGGTAAGGTACATCCCAAAAGGGGCATTGTACTCGATTATGAGCCTGATGAGGGATGAGTAAAGAGGCACGATGACCTCCCCTGATCTAGATGTGAATCCCTTCATGATTAGGTGGGCCATATAAAATGTTTTTCTAACCATTTTGGCCACGTGGTTGTCAAATGAGAGATTGCTATCAACTTGGGTCCCCAGGTCCCTAATTACTTCTTCTGTACTTAATGGATTACCACCTATGTGGTAATTTGTGGGCACTTTGTTTTTGCCAAAGGGGATGACTATACACTTTTTGGCGTTTAGCTTGAGGCCATGGCTCTGGCACCAGTTGTCTGTTTCTATGAGGCCCTTTTGGAGGATGCTTGTGTCAGCTGGAGAGTCGATTATGGCACCCAGTTTGCAGTCATCTGCGAACTTAGTCAGCCAAAGTCCTTCCATGTTGGCCTGTACCTCCGAGAAATATATACCGAACAAGAGAGGTCCCAGGACTGAGCCTTGTGGGATGCCACTTGTAACTGGTTTGGAGTCTGATATGGCTCCAGCAATTCTAACCATGTGGGTTCTGTCCTTGAGCCAGTTTGCAACCCATCTAGTGACATAGGGGTTTATATTTAAGCTGGTGAGCTTATGTATAATGCCCGAGTGGGGTATTGTATCGAAGGCTTTTGCGAGGTCCAGGTAGGCTGTGTGGACCACCTTCCCTTCGTCAATGGCCTTGGTGATGGTTTCAAAGAAGTCAACCAGGTTTAAGAGGCAGGATCTGCCCTTAACAAAGTCGAACTGGGTAGGATCCAGTGTCTGTAGGTCCCCAATCTCTTTATTTATGAGGTCCATGATGATCCTTTCCATAGCTTTGCAGACCAGGCTAGTCAGGCTTATGGGGCGACAGTTTCCAGGATCCGTTGAGGCAACACCTTTGTGGAGAGGGACCACTGTTGCTGTATGCCACTCTTTGGGTACATATCCTGTAGTAAGGCTGAGATTGAACAGTAGTTTTATGTTTGTGTTTAGCTCTTCTTGGAGTTCATGTAGGACGCAGCCCGGGACACTGTCTGGTCCCATTGATGCTGTGTTTTTTGCTTTGGAGAGTGCGGCTCTTACCTGAGCATCTGAGACATCAGGGGGGCAGCACTCTGCTGGGATAGATATTTGCCCTTTTGGTGGGGAGGGGGGGGGAGTTGCGCTGAACCTGTCAGCTAGGATGTTGGCAATGTCTGTGGGTTCGGTGTATTTTTTGTCATTTTGGACTAATTCTGAGCATATCTGGGAATTCCCACCCAGGTTCCTAACATAACTAAAGAAAGCCTTGTGATTATCCTTAGTGTCCTGTGCAATTTTTCTCTTGAAGCTGGCCTTAGATGATTTTATGAGTGCCCGTAGTATTTTGCTAATACTGATCAGAGATGCCTTCCCTTTTTGGGATTTTGCTCTATCATGTAGTAGCTTCCTCCTTCTATTGTATAGTTGGTTTATGGCTGGGGTCCACAAGACAGGACGTCCGCCTTTGGAGGATTGGGTCTTGGTTTTATTTGGGATTGCATGATCCATGCATTCCTGAAGGTGTTCATAGAATGCATTTATAAAGGATTCTGCAGTCTGGGCCATATTTTCCACAGGCCCGGGGGCTTTGAAGGATTCCACCTCGGTTTTGAGGAGTGTGAAATTTGCTTTAGAGAAGTTTTTCACTGTGGTTTTCTGGGCAGGGGGTGGGGAAGGGATGTGAATATCCAGTTGGATTAGTTTATGGTCTGATCTTACCAGTGAGGGATACACTTCTGGTCTGGAGCATAGAGTCCCCATGTTGGTGATGATCAGGTCCAGTATGTTTTCCCCTCTTGTGGGAGTGGTAACAAGTTGTTCCATAGCATTCGTGTTTATGAATTCTAGGAACCTTTGGGCTAGGGTGTTGGAGCTAGAGTAATGCTCCCAGTCTATGTTTGGGTAGTTGAAGTCGCCCAATATAATGGTGTTTGGAGAGACCTTCATATTTTCCAGTGTTCTCAGGAAGGCCGAGTGGGGTTCCTGGGTTTGGGAGGGTGGTCTGTAGCAGGCTATAACCTGGAAGGCAGTTTTACCCACTGTTAGTTGCACATGGATAGTCTCTGATGCTTCGTGCTGTGCCACCAACCTGGAGGTGTGGGTATCTTTGATGAATATTGATACTCCCCCTCCTTTTTTAGTTCAGTCCAAGTTTTGGGGCCGAAAAGCATGGTATGAGGTATAACCTGGTAGTGCTGGGGTGCTCTCGGGAGCCCTGAACCAGGTTTCTGTTACTGCACAGATATCGATGTTCTCCATGCTAAGGAGAGTTTCGAGTGCATGCATCTTGAGGTTTAGACTTCTGGCGTTGAGTAGCATTACTCTTAGTTTTTTATCCCTTGTGATACCTATGGAGGTGGGTTTGTCTTTTGAGCCTTGCCTAAAAAAGGCACTATGGGGGTAGCAAGAGCCTTTGCCAATATCCGAAAGCCCAGGGGTGACAGGTGCAAGCTGTCCTTAGCGAAGCATCGTGGCTTGTCGAGCATATCATCCCAGGCTGACAGGCATTGGATCCCCTTTGAATGACACCAATACTTAAGCCAATTGTTGAAATTGATCATCTTGTCTTCATATTGTGGCATCATTCTTGGTGAGGGTAAAATGCTACTCAAGGGCAGGGTCATACCAGCCTGGGCTACATGCTCAGAGAGCTCCTCTATGTCTCTTTTCATGTAGTCCAGGGAGGTACGTCTCAGGTCATTCACACCAGCATGGGCAATGACTGAGCCATATTTGTACTTGCCTTGGAGTGACCTGAGTGCTTGTGTTATGTGGCGGATCCTAGCGCCCGACAGGCTGCTCACCTTGATCTTCTCCTTGTTCAGCCTGGTGAGCGGGACATCAGTGTGCCTGATGATAGAGTCACCTATTACAAGTGTATCAGGTGTGTTGTTTAGCCTTAAGGGCTGTGACTGTTCGGCACACTGGCTTTGTGAGATATGTGTTGCATGTGTTTTGTTTTGGGGTAGCGGTTGCTTGGGTGTCTGCTTTGGAGGTCTCTGCTGCTTAGGCAGATCTTTATTTAGAGCCTCCGAGTATGTTTTTGTGTGATTATGTGTTTGGTTTGCTGTCGTGGTAGGTCTATGTGAGACTGGAATTGTAGTGAGTGTGGTTTCCTTCTCCTCCTGACTGGTTATGCCAGTACTGAGTTGAGAGAGCTGAGCCTCCAGTTTGGCTATATGGTTGCATCTCTCACATGCTACTTAAATATACCAACTCCGAGATCGCACTTTAATGCACTATGGTGCAGAAAGGGAAGATTTCCCTTTCCTACACTGTAGTGTGATCACGGAGTTGGTATATTTAAGCAGTGGGGTGTGGGGGTGCAGGGGGGCTTGCCCCCTGCCTACACCCGTTACTTTTTCTTTCTTTTGTTTTTTATGTTAATTTTAAAGCATTCAAATTTCCAATTGTTTGATTAATAAAGGTCGACCTTTAGCGATTCGCGCAATTGGAAATTCGATGTTCCAATAGGAGCCCTAGATATAGATATAGATATATATGGCAGACTGCATGACCATACAGATATATTTTGCTTGTCTATAGTCTGGGTGTGCGCATTGTATGTTTTTTATACTCTTACAGTATCATCAATATATATATATATATATATATATATATATATATATATATATATATATATATATATATATATCCTTGACACATCATCAGATCTACTAAAATTCCTCTAAAACTTCATATGTAAAACACAGGGATGCATGGGTTAAATGTGGCAAAGTAGTAATTGACACTTTAATGTGCAGTTACTAGTGTTAACTTTCTCTGTTTAGTATTTAAAACTTAGGACTTCAGTACCTCAAGGATTGAGGCTTCCCCTGATATACAGTGATGTCAGAGTAAGTATATTTAAGTAGCAGGTATATAGATCTGCACCCAACACTGAGTGTGGGGGTACAGCGGATAATGCCTCCCCTACAAAAATGTGATTATTCCCCTTTTAGAATGACAGTTTGACTAGAAATGCACTTGTTTCTGCTCTAACTACTTAGTGTCAATCACAGAAAAATTATATTTCTGTCACAGAACCACAAAGACATACATAGACCTCCAAAACCTCTCCTACCATTTAATCCCTAATATACTCCTACATTGATTAAAAAATATAAAATTAGATAAAAAAAAAGTTAGTCATGGTCCACATTTGTCATTCACTTTAGTGTGAAGAAGATCACAGTACAGTGGAGATCAGGGAATTTACCCTTTTCTCCACTGTAGTGCAATCTCAGAGTGGGTATATATAATTTGCAGGGGTGTTGGGGGTGCTATGTTATATTTTTTGTTGTTCTGTTTCATTCAAGTTTGTCCATATTCATGTGTGTGTGTGTGTGTGTGTGTGTGTGTGTGTGTGTGTGTATATATATATATATATATATATATATACATATATATATATATATATATATATATATATATATATATATATATCTTCGTATGGGTCTAGTTTGCACTTTAGAGGAAATGTACTGTACTGTAGGATAAGAGAACTTTGTTTGCCATTAGTAACTTTCTCATGAAATTCTGCTAAATTTACAGTAAAATATATTTCAAGTTAACAAACAAGAAGGTCACCAGTTATACCACACACACACACACACACACACACGCACACACACACACACACACACACACACACACACACACACACACACACACGTGTGCGCCGCCATACATATTAATCCATGGTGTCACACCATATTGTACAAATAACAAAAAGTTAAAAAATCCATTGTTTAGTCAATATTCCTTCAAGCCCCACTTTGTTGCTAATCATTTTTTATCTCCACTTCAAAAGGAACTTCTTCAGACTAGTAAAGACCTGACAGACTCATACTATTTGTATAAAAATAGTAAAATTGCATGACATGCAATGATATATATTATAAGACAGATGTATCATAGTATGTTTTCTAGCTATACTGTTAGTTTAGGCCACTATCTGCACAGCTGTTCATTTAGAGCTGATTGTAATAGTATTAATTTAATTTCCATAATCTATAATAATTATATTCAGAATTTCAGGAAAATGAGATGTGATGGATTTTTAGTAGTTTTCAGTTATTGTTTTTTAAATACAACAGCTATTAGTTATCACAATAGTGGGAACTGATATCTTCTATTACATGAAGGAGTTCAAATATTGAATCAGACCAAATGATTAGTCACTTGAAACATATATAAAAACATTGTTTTACCAAATAATTGAAATTTTGCCCACAATTGTTAGCAGATGGCAATCATAAAAATTGCATCTCCATATTTCTCTTTGATATGAGCATTAATTAATCACCTATGAATACAGTTCCACATAAATATTTTCCAAAATGTTGTGTCTTGTGTCTTTCGGCTTTTAGGGGTCGCCACAGTGGAACTCCAGTCCGCTAATGATTGGCAGTAGAATTTTACGTGCTGAGTTGCCAGCTCTGATGCACAACCTTCAACGAAGGTACGCCCATTCATGCATGTCTCCACACAGAACACGCTCTAGATGAGAATCGAACAGGACAACGTCATACTGTGAGGTGACAACGCTACCGCAGCACCACCACCGCAGTCAAATATTTTCCAAAATAAAGACTTTTATTCTGAACATAATACTGGAGGGAGGTGGGATTCATTATGTGCCATTTATCAATCTCCCTACTGTAGTTATATCTATAACAATAAATTTAGGATAGTTAGTTTGGCTTAAATCATGCCAATAAGAGTTAGTTATACATAATCAATGTAATACTACAATTCTGCATAATTGAGATAAGATTACTGTACCTTCAATAAAACAGATATGATAGATCACTGTTAGATTGGTACTTTGCTTGGCTTCATCTTTTCTTCTGTTTCAACCTTATTTTATCTGCTTGAGAATATAAACTGTTTAATGCTTTTAACTAGTAACTGATCTTCAAAATATATTTCACACTTATGCAACATATTATCTTTTTAGACAATGTGATTCCATTTAATTAAATAAACCAGTAGGGTAAACTGTTTAGTATTAAATCTAATATTTTTGTTGCACTGGAGCCTTCAATAAATATTGTTGTACAGGAGATTTGAACTATAGAAAAATCCAGTTCTGTCTGTTGGGTATTCATATATAAAATAGTATAGTGTTCAAATATTTAGAGCTTATAGGAACAGAAACTCACACATATAGGTGACTATTTAATATTCACAAGATTTTATTTATAATATTTACATTTTGATTTGATATTTTAAATGTTTTATATTTGCATAGATGTTCATGCATTTCTTTCCATTTTGCAGAGTAAATTAAATCTAACCAGAGAATTAACACCTGAAATATAACAAAATATACAGAATCATGAAGTCCTAACTCTCTGTTTCCCTGTGTTTTAATATGATGCCTGAAAGTTTATTTAGTTTCACTTTGGATGTCACAGCAAAGTTGTAAACGCCTTATCTGGAATCCATTGATAAGTGCTACATCGGTGCACAGTACAAATATGATGAACTTTGTCTCACAGGTTGACTCAAAGCTGTATAGACAGTGATTCATATATTGTCTTCAAAAATCCACACCCTTCAAAAGCAATGAAGTAACATTGTCTGTGTGATAAATGTTTATGAATCCCTGCTCTTATTTACTTTTTCAATATGACTCTTGCTGGCATTAGTGAAGTAGTTTGAATTGTATATAACACTATTATCCCTGCCTTACTATCATTCTAACAGTTGTCCTAGTAACTGACCATGAAAGCCTGGTCTACCTGCACCTCACTTCACCTGCTGGTCCAATGCCCACATTTACTTCAGTGTAAGAGAGTATCCTAAAATCATCTTGGGGGATCTACTGTCCATCTTCTAGTCTGTAGTATTTTACATATGATCTAGCCACCTTTCTTGGCCCCTCCCCTGTGCTTGTTGATTAATGTTTGAGGGTAAATTTCCTCTTTGAAGTTTGATTCTCCTTAAGGAGAGTCATTAACAACTTACCAGGATGGGAGTGCCCATCCCTACAAGTCACTCCATCAGTCACCCAAGCCACACCTTCAACCCAGGTCACCCAGGCCATAGTCAGGGCTTTATCCCTCTATACCATCAGACTGGCTTAATACTGTTATAATTAATATCATTTTAACCAGAAATGATCTTATCTTCAAATGTAAAACAATTATCTTGTTCTGATTTCAGATCATATGTTTCAAATATTTGGTAGCAGTTTAATAGTTAATTTGAATAATGTCTTCTATACTTTAAGGCAACTTTTTTCAATCATAATTTTATTTTCAAGTGTCCAATACTGATTGATCTGACTCATGGATTATTAATATTGTATTTGTCTCGCTGTCATTAAATTTTAATTTAGAAACCCATTCAACATTTTAGTGCACTATGAGCAATTTGAGCATGCATTATAGATTAATTAATGTTCATAATGTTAATAAAATAGTATACATAATTTTTTGGAATGTCATCCACTTTCCATTTGAAAACTTTCAGTGTTATCAATTTGTCTGATAGGGTTTGCTAATATTTAATTACTAAACTAAATAAAATAGGTTAAAGGGGATGATTTTGTTTTGTTTCTTTGTATAGTTATTGCCCAAGGAACACATATTAATATTTTAATATAACACAGATAATTGTCACATAATACTTTTATTAGTTTCATATAAGTATCTAGAAAGTCAAATACCTCTAAATCCTATATAATTATTGTTAATTTGTGAAATCAAAAGCCTTTTTGATATTAAAGCTATCTACTGCCCAGTCATAGTTATTAATATTTGCATAGTTAAGCCATGTTGGTATTCTTTGACTGTTGCGTTGTGCTTGTCTTCTAATCATAAACAATGTTTGTAGAAAATACTGACATAAGTATTTTATAATCAATATTCAGTAATTAAATGACCTATAAAATTCACAAGCAAAAATAAAGAAATGTTGTGTCACTCAACTGGCAGAAAGCTAGGTTTTGCAATTACTTGAACTATCAAGCTGACATGAGCCCTTTATTAGGAATTATTTATATTAACACACACATACTGTTTGTCTATCTCTGAGTTGTAACCTAAGCTGCATATTTTCCACTCTTCAGTTTTTTAAGATTTCTTTTTTTACCCCAATGGAAATAAATTACCTACTTTTCTTTCTAGGCCCAAGTAGAAATTAAAGCACTGTATTTTACATCAGTAATTTGTCTTTGTGTTTTCTATAAAATGCACATACTTTTGAATGTTTATCCTGTGAAAGTATACCGCCTAGAAACAATAGGTTTAGAATTTTATTATGCACATTATTAAAAACTTTTTTAAAAATAGTTAAGTAACATTTTTGGAAATATTTTGCAACTGCCAGCAATTACTCCATCTGTTAATGGGACTTGATTTTCTTTTCTTTCGTTTTTTAATTCATTCATTCATTTCTAAATTAATTATAGATTTTAATAAAAGTCTAATATTTTCTTTTGATAATTTATGTTCTATTTTATATCAAAAGTGATAAAAAAATCTTTCATCTAGACCTTCCTTTACTTCTTTATACTTTATATCTGTAACACTTATATTACTTCCTGGAATTGAATATATTTTATTTCATTCACATCTAGCTAAAATTGCAGTTCTATTTCATAATTTTACAATTTTTTTTTGATTTATTTCCTTAACAGAATCTAGAAAAATAGTTTCATCTTTTGTACTTTTAACTTAGTAATATTTAACTCTTATTTTATTTTGACTATGTCATTATTCCATTCCTTTATTTTATTACAGCACCAAGAAGTATAAGCAAGATTTAAGGGCGTCCCAGAGTACTTTGTCATTTACTTCCCCACTGTTATTAATTAAAAGTTCTCTAGTTCTTTACATAACCAATCCTTACATTCTTTAAATGTGATTACATATGAGAGAGGTCTATTAATTAACCAATAAACAATGATTGGGTGTAGGTATATGAGGATTTACCCATGGTTGCTGTGGTTTGATCATGAGGGCAAAGCCTAAGTGATTAAACAAAGCTAACAATGGATAAATCTTCATATACCCACACCAGTCATTGGTTATAGCAATTATACAATTACATTATTTAAGAAAGAATTGCTTACCTTTCTTAAATAATGTCTTTGTATAACAGCACCACAGTGTCCCTTGACATTTTTTCCTGTTCTTCCACAGGAACTAACTTTAGGTGGCATGATGCCAGGGAATCTTCTTGGGATAGGCTCCAGGGTCATTAGCCTAGTACACACCTATGAACCTATGAACATTTTGATGTACTGCACATGCTTGGGACTTATGTTCTGATGCTTGCACAATACATCTGTGCTATTAACTAGATGCAATGAAGAAAAGAACATTTCCATTGCTTTTTTTTTGTTATACAAATTGGAAAGCTCAGAGGTATGGGAGTCTGATAAGACAGCGGAGAAATACAAGGAAAATCAGGTAGGTTTCTTTAGTTTTGCAGAATGTACCTGATTTTTCTAGTATTTGGTGTGCCCTCTGTACACACCAAATACTAGAAAAATCAGGTAAATTCTGCAAGACTAAACCTGCATTGTATGAAGGACAGATTGCAAATTTTGCTCTTATAAACTTAGAAAGTTGCTAGAATAACAAGATTTGCGTTAGTGTACATTGTCTGAAGGATATGAAGTCTGAAACTCAACTGCGTGTCATTATTTAGTGGCTTCACTCCTTAGTGATTTGTCAGAAAATTACAAATTTTATGACGAACAGACCAAAAATATGAGGCAAAAATCTAGACATTTTGTGAAATCTGGACAGTTGAGAGGTATGCCTCTGTAGAATATATGAACTGAAAAAAAGTCTGGCTGCTTAATAGTACTTCAGCAACCAAACTTTTTTTCTATTGGTATATGGTGTATTTACAATGGGCATGCTGGTTGGTCAGTCCAATCAGATAATGGTTGAAAGATCAGGAATAGAAGACTCCTGGGTATTGTGGCTGCTTTGGAGGCCGAGGCTCTTAGAGTGAGCTACACAGTGCATGATAGGTCAGGTATTAAAAAGATCAACATGAGAAAAAGTATGGTGATGGTAGAGGTTAGTGTTGCACAGATATAAGAAATGGGAAAGGGAACAGAAGAAAAGAACTGAGAAGAGGAAAAGTACAAATGAGAAGATAAAAAACAAGAAAAATAAGAAGGTGAAAAGTGACCAAGAGAATGAGTAACTAGAGACTGGCTTAGGGAGAAGGATGACATGCACTAACAAGAAAACATTGGGCCTGGAGATTCGATTGATGACTTACCTGGTCAGACAGGTATAAGGGTCCGAAGTGTGTTTTGAAAAATGAAAGCAAAGAAAAAAGGAAATATGAAAGTCAGGATGTAATAAAGAGCATTGCATGAAACACAAGGAATGCAACTCTAAAGTTAAAAGCAATGTGATAGGACAGAGTTGGAGACATTCATGTGGACGGTTTGGCAGAGCAGACCTTTGTAAACTGTACTGCAGTTTCAAAGAGGATGGAGTTATTATATTTATTATTATTGCTATTATTGTACCTGCTACTATGCTTTGTCTGAAATAACCAAACAGTGATGCTTTATTTGTGGTGTTCCACTGATGTTAAAGTCTGTTTTGGTCTCTAGCTAGAATGACACTTCATTTCAGAAGCTCATTTGTTCATATCAGCAACCCATAGGTCCCTATGATACCCTTTTCTCTCCTGCCATTGCACCTATATTACCAAGTGGGGGTGGTTCTTTTCTGAAGTGGGGATTTGCCTTGAGGATCCTTGCTGGATAATGAATTATGTATTACTTTATGTATCTGTGACCCTTCTTTTGGTAGACAACAGTTGCAGTGCAGTCTCCAGTTATAGTGAACTTAATATAGGTACATGGTTTCACGCACATGTACAGCTGACAATACTCCTTGGCTGGGCACATAACTGCTTGTTCCATTTTACATAGAGCCTAATACTAAGTCTTCCTGCATCAGATATCCCTATAATGCAACTGAGCCTACTATGTTTCTCCAGGATGAATAAACTTTCATAGCTCGATCTCTGTTCCACACAACCAGCATCTTCAGTGCCCAGACCTGTATTTGAACTCAGTTCTTCAAGAATACAGTGCAAACTACATCCATCTGCATGATAGAAATGCAAAAGTAAAGCTGCTGTAAAGTTCTTTAACATAGAAATGACAAAATAATTCAAATTGTTAAGGCATACAAGTCACATTAAATAGTCATGGAATACACAAGAATTATAGAATTTCCATTTTGCTGCATCATATTTGCATAAGGCATGAGGACTAAACTAAACATCACAAAAATGCTTAAAGCAAAACATGAAACTATTGAACTTCAAAACAGAAACATAAAAATGGTGAAGGAAAAAAATCACCAGAATCAAATTATGCATGATACTGAAGTGATCTCTTGCCATGTGTGAGTGTGTGTGTGTGTGTGTGTGTGTGTGTGTGTGTGTGTGTGTGTGTGTGTGTGTGTGTGTGTGTGTGTGTAACAGTAATAGTAAAGGACCATGCTGGAGATCTGAACCTCTAAAACTTTGAAAAATTAAGTTGTGAAATAGTCACCTCACAGTCTGAGCCAATATCTGCTGAGGTCTCCATTATATCTTCAAACATTCCTTCTTTATCTCCTTTATGCTCTGATTGCATCGAGAATTAGAAAATATGCACCTCCCATCTAAGCAAAGCTGACACGCCATGCCACATCATCATTCATGCCTCAAGAAGCTTGCAGCTGTGATTTGCTGTGAGGTACCTGGCCACAGTAAACTTTCATTTTTCTTTTTCATGGCAAACAGAAATGAAAATGAGGAACCTTTGGCAAGATGGTGGCTTTGTGGTATGAACTGTGCCTCACAGCCCAAGGGCGCCCGCAGGCAGGTGCAAGGGGGTGCACATGCACCTCCCTGGAACTGGCTGGCCGAGAAATTAATTTTATTTTAATTAAAAAAAAAAGATTTTTTTAAAGGGCGTTCCTCTTTAAGAATGCCCTTTGCATTCATAGGCACCCGAACCATAGAGCGAAGGGGAGGGAGCACCCCCCCTTTTACAGCCGTAAGATCTATAGGACCCATGCGTGCATTGCACGCTAATGTAATTTCAAACACAAAAGTGCGAGGAGGTTGCCAGAGTCACAGTGATCCATTTATGCACTGCCATTTTTGTTTATATGCAGGCTGAGGTAAGGATTTTTCTGCCAGAGAAGTGCTCCGTTTTGTTTATTTATATACAGCAGAGGCTCCGTTTCTGTCTCTGCAGGCTGAAGTAAGGATTTTTCTGCCATAGAAATGCTCCATTTTGATTATTTGTATACAGCAGAGGCTCCGTTTTGTTTATATAAACACTATACTTAAAACTAGTATTTATGAACAGTTAACAGGCTACAGGAAATTCTTACATGTCACCTGAATGTTTTACATACAAGGATGTTTATGAGCGATGTTTGTCACTCCAAACTCGTACTCATCATGAGGAACGTACCTTATGTGGGGTCTTTAAATATTCATGGTCCTCGAAGTTTCACACCGAAAAGGGTCTGTTACACATTCAGTGTTAGCAATTCTTCTAGCTGATACCCATTGCAAAAAGAAATAAATCATATTCATTAAAATATCTTGTTTATAAGTAAAAATAGCATATTTCACCATCCTATGTCCTTCTTAGCTGAAGTTGTTTGTAAGATCTTAGTTTGTGTTCCACATTATGATGGCTAATGTTCCTCATTTTGGAGATGGAAGGTTGAGAGCTATGCTCATACTACCTTCAAAAACATAGACTAAAATGTCTGAAGCTCCTGTTGTTCTTAATTTATGTTGCTATGGGGACAGCATCAAGATGGCGTAGGGTTGAGTGTCACGTCTTGTGGAGAGAAACTTAAGAGTAAAGCAGTGTTTGATACAGTCAGTACCAACTTAAAATGTAGGGGAAAGTTTACTTTTTAATTTTAGTCTGTAACAAAATCTTGCTGACATATGGCTATGCCACAGCAAAGCTTATATTTTGTCCGAAATGATGAATGTATAGTTTTGTGATTGTTGGGAAGTTTCCTTTTGCAGAATGATGCAAAAACCATCGCCATTTTCTGATCGCTACTCATATTCTTGTTATTACTTCGCAGTAATTATGAAATAATGTAATCTTTTTCTTGCTCCATTTAATGTGGATGAAGTGTAAGTGTTTTTCTTATATTTAACAGGCTTTAACAGCCCTACTTGCATATTTACAGCCCTTTATGTAAGCAATGTGTTATTGTAAACATGAAGAACTAAGGAACAAGCTGTTGTCAATGCCCAGTCTTGGCTTGTGCTGTGCTGTTTTCGTTTATATGCAGGCAGAAGTGCTCTGTTTTTGGATTCATCTTCATGCAGACTCCATTTACTAAGGTGTGTGTGTTAATCTCTATGCAGGCTTATGCTGGGTTGGTCTAAGCACTGCTGTTTTAGTTTATGTGCAGGCAGAAGTGCTCCGTTTTTCTAAGGTCCATTGTGTTTGGATTAATCTATATGCAGAGATTCCATTTACTAAGTGTGTGTATGTGTGTGTGTGTGTGTGTGTGTGTGTGTGTGTGTGTGTGTGTGTGTGTGTGTGTGTGTGTGTGTGTGTGTGTGTGTGTGTGTGTGTGCGTGTGTGCGTGTGTGTGTGTGTTTGTAAGAGGGAGGGAGGGGTGTATGGGGGGGTCATACCTCACAATTATCCAGATTTTTGCCTCATAATTTCAGATTGTTTCTCATAAAATCGAGTTTTTTTCTGGCAAATCATTGAAGACTGAAGTTGAGTTTTAGACTTCATATCCTCAGAAAATGCATACTAATGCAAACAATTTTGTTATATCCACTTTCTAAGGAGGTCGGGGGATGTATGTGTGTGTCATACCTCTCAACTGTACAGATTTTCACAGAAGCTGAGGTATGTGTGTGTGAGAGAGAGTGAAATGCCCTATTTAGAGTTAGCAGGTGGAATTTATTTTCAAGGAATTGTGAGCTTCAAGGGAAGAGAAGCTTACTGCTGCTCATGCTAAGTCTGTTTAAAATGTGCAACTGTTTTGTTTAGCAAATGGTATCACTATTGTGGTGTAAAGTTTCAAAACAGTCTTAGTAGCACAGCAGGTAGCATACTTGTATCTTGATGTAGAGGGCTGCAGGTTCTACTCCCACCGCATGTAGATTTGCATTTTATGGAGGTGGAGTTCTACAGTCCTGAGTATGTCCTCCTTTGGATGAGATGCCTAGTAACTATGAACCTGTGTTTCCGCTTGCCACTTATTCCTATTGCAATATACAAGCTTAGCATTTTTTTAAATGTAACATAGACAATTTATTGTTTAAGGGCAGTAGGCACTGAATTTGTAGATGAAACACTGAAATATAAAGCTGTTTTCTAGCAACAGCCTCTCTTAGTTTCGGATCTTTTTAATGTGAAATTATTCATGATGACTTTTACTTCTGCAGAGATTGTGCATATTGACTGATATTGGTGGATTGTAATAATAGATGTTTAAGTGGCCTTTTATGGTTGAAATGTTCTGAATTAGGCAATTTGTCATTATTGGTTCATATATTTTGTTTCATTGCTTACTGGAAAAATGTTCAAAACTATAAAACATACTCTGTAAGTGGTGCTGTATTAGCAAGGGATATAATTCAATTATTATATATTATAATTAATACAATCAGGAAGGTGAATCAAAGCAGTTATGCATGGTTCTGAAATATGTGCAAGGGGCCTATGATTTGAAAACAGTCCAAAGGTAAACTTAACCTGCCATTGGCCAGATGCATTTTCTTTGAATGTGGGTTTCAATGCTGTTTCAGTGAATACGAGTTTCAAAGGTAGAGAAGTTTTAATGCCAAGTCTATTTTCATTGTAAGACTATTGCTTTGTTTAAGTTTAGCAAATGTCTATCAGTGATAAAATAAAAGTACCAAATTCTGTTTGTAGTCACACCATGCAGGATTCTCCTGGTTACCAAAAAATCACGTCTTTTCAGACCACAGTTCTTTGTTTAAGAAAGCAATATCCAGTTCTTATTCAAGCATATATCCTGTCTTTTCAGACCACAGTTCTTAATTACAGAGGCAATATCCAGTTCTTATTTAGGTATATATTAGTTTATTGAGACATTCGGTAAGCGCTTTCGCTAACAAGCTTTTTCAAACCTATAATGCTACATCTCAGCAACAGCTTATATATACAGTCAAAACAATTAAATAATTAAGTAATTAAATACTTTAATCAATTAAATACTTAAAAACCTAAGGCATACTTTTAAAACTTGAACCATAAGATAATATTATTAGCATCTATCTATAAAATTTATATATATACATATTTCAATGAACCATATTATATTATAAATGTTATTACTGTAATCAAATTACTTAAAATAAAAGTAAAAATAAAATTAATGAAATATCAATGAGATAAAAACTTTAAAAATCTTTCATTTAATTCTGTGTCTCCTATTTTTTAACACTGGCTTTAAAGGGACCCTATCATTCAAGCCCGGGGGGATATGAACTTTCATTTTTATAATCCATTGTGCCTCAGTTTGCTCAGTAAAATTTTTAATATCTCCCCCTCTGACATTAGGTACATTAACTTGTAGTACTGAGAATAAAAACATGTGGGTATTGTCGTTCTGTAAAACATGTTTAGATAAGGCGTTAACTTCCGACTTAATACGAATCTGATACAAGTGTTCCCTTATTCTTTCTTTTAACATTCTATCTGTCTTGCCAATATAAAATGAGAAACATGATGTGCAGTTAGCAATGTAAACTACATGCCTGGTATCACAGCTAGCATTTACTTTAATTGGAAATAATTGTCCTGTTGTAGGATGTACAAAAATACTAATGTTATTAATGTAGTTACAAAAATTGCATTTGGTACATGGATTAGTACCATTAGAGTATGTAATGTCCCTACTAGATTTGTGATTTGCACTACATAACATCCTGTGCAAACTTCTCTTATTCTTGTATGCAAACTGTGGTCTTATACCTACATGCTTGGTGACCTCAGGGTCCAGCATGAGTAAGTCCCAATATTTAATAATATCTTTGATAGATTGCACATCCTGTGTATAATAAAGTGTATACCTTAAATGGCTCTCACCTTTATGCAATTTTTCATTAACATTAGTTCTGTACATCTGTAATCCAGTATCAGAAAAAATAGGGCAAGCACAATCATGTCTTATACTTTTGACTTGTTCAAATATTTTCTTTATTTCTTTGGATTTATATTTTCTATTACGAAATCTATCCCCTAAATCATTTAGCTCTTCTTCAAAATCATTAAGACATGGGTTCAATCTAGATACCCTAATGCCTTGTCCCTTCAGGACATTCGTAAAAACGTGAGATGGGTGCATGCTATCTCTGTGTAAGAGGGTATTCTTATGGCAAGATTTTCGATGCACTCCTGTATTGAAACCACCATTCGACATACGCCATATGTTCACATCTAAAAATGATATATTCTGTATAGAGTAATTCATAGTAAATTTTAAAAAGGGGGTTAACCTGTTCACTTGTTCCTCAAAAATATGTAACTCATCTATGCCACCATGCCAAAGAAAAAATAAATCGTTCACAAAGCGTCTATAAAAAAGGACATGTTCCTGATACTTGTTAAGGCAAAAAAGTTAGCAAGGGATATAATTCAATTATTATATATTATAATTAATACAATCAGGAAGGTGAATCAAAGCAGTTATGCATGGTTCTGAAATATGTGCAAGGGGCCTATGATTTGAAGAGTCCAAAGGTAAACTTAACCTGCCACTGGCCAGATGCATTTTCTTTGAATGTGGGTTTCAATGCTGTTTCAGTGAATACGAGTTTCAAAGGTAGAGAAGTTTTAATGCCAAGTCTATTTTCATTGTAAGACTATTGCCTTGTTTAAGTTTAGCAAATGTCTATCAGTGTTTGTGCTATAAAATAGGAGGTTATTAGGGTATTGGCCCTGAGGCCCTAAAATTTGAAATAAAAGTTGTAAATTAAAACCAAATATCTGTAATCATTGTAGAAGTAAAGCATAAAACAGTATGCACACTGAGAGTTTTGAACAGTATTTATGGCAACTGGGGAGAAATAGCCAAGTAATGGGATATTGGAATGGCTGTGTGTGTGTGTGTGTGTGTGTGTGTGTGTGTGTGTGTGTGTGTGATTGTGTGTGTGTGTGTGTGTGTGTGTGTATGTGGGTGGGGCTGGGGGTGGGGCTTTGAAGGGGAGGGGTTGGGGCGGTGATCCGGGTTTGCACCCCCCTGCAAAAAATCCTGCAGGCTCTCTTGCTCACAGCTCTATGATCCAGTCTTCACTTCTAACCTACAGTCACTGTTTGCATGGAATTTTGCATATACTTCCTCTGCCTGCGTGGGTTTCATCTGGAAGTGTGGTTTTCTTTCATCTCATCAAAATTTGCTGGATGATTGCTTACACTAAATAATACATAAAATATTGCATTTTTCTTGTCCCTGTGGCCTAGCTCATGGTTGAAATGTGTCTAAAAACGATTCTATTACAAAATACATAAGTTAAATCAAGTAAAATTTAGCATGTGTTGTATATGTGAATAAGCTTGTTCATTTCCGTTAACTGTCATGACTCAGCTAACAGGCACATGTCTGTCTTTCTCTGTACCATTCTTCTAACATAACAACAAAGTCGCTTCCCTGTAGCAGGATATGATGTGCCATTCATCATGCCATTGTTAAACTCCCTCATGAATTTGTTTGTGCATGTGTGTGTTTCTGTGGATATATATGTGTGTGCTCCTTTGTATTTATATGATTTAATCAGTTTGCAGTACATTGTAGAAAGAAGCAGCAGTTTCTATGACTCATTATAGCACCTTCATCAAGGAGTAAAAGTGAGAACTGAATGTAGTTATTTATAAATCCTGATAATGTTAGCATCATGTCTCAGGGGCTTTTGCCCTGGATATATTCATACAGACCTCGCTTATCTTTTGAACAGATCTGATGAAATGGTTTCAGGAAAACATCTCTAACTTATTTTTTTCCTTTGTGGATTCAAACCCTGCCTTATTCTTAACCCTGTACTTACAAAGATTTTTTTTATTCGTTTCTTTAGCTATTTTGGTAATTAATCAATGTGTATGTGTTAACAGTTTATTTTTGTCTTCAACACTACCATATTGTGATGTTAATTAGCTACAAAAACTTGTGCCCAGTGTATCCAGTGTATCAGATAAAATAGCTTACTGTGGTACAAAACATTATTACTGGGCTGACATTCAATCATGTGGGCACACACACACACACACACACACACACACACACACACACACACACACACACACACACACACACACACACACACAGTTAGTAACCGGTGATTTTGGCAAAAAGCACAGTTTAATTGGTTGTCCATTGGGCTTGAACCTACAATGCTGCAAAATCAGACCTGAGAGAGACTAAAGTATCACCCCATGTACACAATTGCATGAAACCTCTTCTGCCTTACAAGGTCTAAAGTATTTAAAAGTATACAATGTGACAGACTAATCAGAACATATTCCTGAAAATGATGTATGTATCCTGCTAGAGTATTACTGGTGGTCAAAGGAATTCCTTCCTGATTCCCAGCATTTACTTTTATTCAGATTTCTCTATTATAATTATTTTAGTCAATGCAAGTTATGTTTATACTAATAAAGTAGGACTGCATGTATGCTGTATCGCACAATTATCTGCTATTATTAAGACGTGAGCTTCTGCTGAGGAAATTTTTGAATTGAAAACTGGTATCCTTTGAATGTTTTACACTGATAAGTAGAGCAGACATCGAGTTGTACAGGTGGGCTAAATGCTGCTCTTACATTTGACACTCATTCTGGAAATACACAGCCATTGAGAGCCTTTTACAACATGCATCATGCTGACATTAAGCCTGCTTTTTACTCGTCTCAACTCAATGTATTCAGCAAGTTTACCATTGAAAATGTCATGTCCATTCACTTCCAGTTACAAATGAAATGTCTTCCAGTAATCCTAAACAGCCATGCAATTTAACCTCACAAGTAGACTTGAAATATCATATTAAACATTAGAAAGCTTTTCCTGTATGCATCTCATCTTGCATGCAAACAAACAAAAATAAAAAAAAATCAATTAGTCTGTACTGCAGTCACTGTGGCTTGTCAGCTTACCAGTTAATGACTGTCATATAATGCTTTTAAAGGACTACCATATACGTGCACATGTCTTGTGTAGTATATATTGTTTTCCTAAGTTCTTTTCCCAGTACCTTTGTCTTAGACTGCAAGTTGATCAGGTAAAGTGCCATTAATGTAATTGCTGATTGTTATTTTGCTTGATGAGTGAGTTTATTATTTCAGAAGTGTTTGTTAAGAGGGAGAGGTTGTAAACAGAATATGACATGAATAGGAAGGTGTGCAGAAGCTGGAGATACGGATATGAACTAGAACACCTGTAAAACTGAGCTTCCATAATGCTGTGAAATGAAAAATACCTGGTACAGATTAAAGTCACTGCAAAATAAGTACACTGACAGTGCTAAGAGTTATTCCATTTGAGGATGACACCCACCATCTACTCTTGTTTCCTTTCTACCTCATAGATAATATATTTCCTTCAGAGAAATCTCAGATTGATACATGAGCAGTTCTTATACTTGCATGATGTCCAAGTCCGATTGCCTGAGTTACACCTAGATAATCCATACTTTTATTAACAGACTGTGAGCAGTTCCCATAAACACGTTCAAAGATCCAAAAAAAAAAAAGAAGACCTGAAGCAACTGCCTGCATACAAGAATATGGAGAGCAGAACCCTGTACAAACCAGTAAAAGCCACTGCAAGTTCTACTTTTATCAACAGACTGTGAGCAGTGTAGGTCTATTATAATCTCTCTATGATACTTTTACCGATTCTTCTGCTATGCACACTACTGGACACCCCTTTTTTCCTCCCATTTACTGTAACAAATATATACATTTTTCCAAAGCTTTGCATTTATTTTATATTCTTATATTTTATCTTGTATATCACATTTCTTTTATATTCTTATATTTTATTCTCCTGTTTATTATAACAAATTTATACAGCTTCCCAAAGCTTTACATTTATTTTATATTCTACTTCCTTGATGCTCTACTAAATCTGCCTTTGAATTCACACAGATAAACAGACACCTTTAGGTACTGACCCAGGTTAGCTGATTCATAGTTTTTCTCTTCTCACAGCTTTCTCCAAGTCCTGGTCCATAGCCCCCCCTCCCTTTCTTGTTCTCCTAACATAATTCTAGTGCAGGTTTCCTAACCCTGTCAAACCTGTTTTTTCACAGCTTTCTCCAAGCCCTGGCTCTTAGCTCCCCCCTCCATTCTCTCGGTCTCCTAACATAATCTTATTGTAAGCTTCCCAGCCCTGTCAATCCTGTCTATTCCCTCCCTCTTCCTCTTGAGAGTTTACTTATTACTCCCCTGAGCTGCAGCGCCATCTTTAAATACTAAAAACCTCTGCCTGACTACACTCTGTTTCTATCTGTCTCACGGGCAGCCCTCAGTAGTGTGCACAACTGTAAGTACCATTTGTACTTATGATTGTACTTACATATTGAATCAAAAAACCTGATGTAGAAAGACACACTTCATAGGAATCCCCAGTAGTGTACTCGCTTATACCATATTCCATTCTTTTTTAATTAGTACTCTACTGAGTCATAATTTATTGCATGTCCCTTTCTAAAACCCCTGGCATAACTACATTATTTTCCTACTTTTCAGTGAACTACAGCTCCCCATTGGTGCATAAGTAATAAAAACAAACAGAAAGGTAACATTCAAGCCAAAACAATAGGCTGCCCAATTTCTGTAGTTACTAACCTTCTCACTGATTGTTTTCTGTTTGGTGACTGCTGCTCCTCCTCGAAGGTGTAACCCACTCCGTTCGCCCTTTGGGCTCACTCCGCTCCCCTACCCTGCCCCCAAGTTCCACCTGCCCCCACTACCTGTACTTTTATACATCCCCTGACTCCTCCCTACCCAATACCTCTCCAATCACAATACACCTAAGGCAAACTCCACCCACCTGTAGATCTGCATCACCCCAAAATCCACCCCTCCTACAATGCTCTACATAACATCTCTCCCTATAACCCCGTTTTCCCTATTAATCTCACTCTCTTCTCTTACCTATCTCACACTTTTTCCCAACCTTTGTGTTAACTGTCACACACATTCCACGACATTTTACCATCAACCTCATATCCCATCCTACTCATCCATCTCACATGAACTCTTTACCTTTAACTCAATCTATTTTTTCAAACCAAACCTGCTCCCAACCCAACCCCCCCTGTACTCCCCTCTTAAATGTTGTACCAGAAAATCCCTACTCTCATACAACCCAAGGTACCCTTGCCGAACACACTGCTTCACTCTTCTACTCCACCACATCTCTTTCTCACTAGCTGGTGAAATCCATCCTAACCCCGGATTCATCCCTAACATCAATCTCACCAAACCCTCCACTCAGCCCACAAACCTAAAGTCTATTCGCCTTACAACACTTAATGCACAAAGCCTAGAAAACAAAATCCCTAACCTCCATGCCTGGCCCTCTCATAGCCATCCTGACATTACTGCCATTTCTGAAACCTGGCTGAAAACCTATATAAAAGATAGCGAAATCCTACCACCAGGTTTCCAAATCATTCACAACAACAGAGCCCACAAAAAAGGAGGTGGAGTAGCAGTAATCTAACCCACCTCCCATACCAAAACTCCCTATTCCAATAAAATACCAGCCTTTGCCAATGCTAAAATTATAATAGGTTTACTAAAAATAAACAACCACAAGTCCATATGCATCGCTGCCCTCTATATTCCCCCTGGTGATAACATCAAAACTCTTGAAAACATCCTGTTTTGGTTCTCCTCCAATATAAAAAAATGAAACATATACACTCAGTGATACCAACATCAACTGGAATATTTATTTTATTTATTTATCATTTGTTGACCGGGAAAGTCCGACTAGGTTCCACAGAGCCTGTTTTCAGTGGAGGCCCAGGGAGAAATGCTCCAGATGCATGTCTTTGGAATACTATTAACCCTGAAGCCCTGTCCCACACAATCAACCTGTGCAACTTCTCCCAACTAATACAATCTCTAACCAGACCAAATAAAGATGGTACCCCTGGTACCATCATTGACTGGATCCTAACAACTCATCCAAACCTTAAACCTTACACCAAAGCTGGAACATTACCTGATCCTCTCAGCGATCACCTACCAGCTTTTGCCAACCATCTCCTATCTCCACTACATAAACAACACCACTACATTCAAACCTGCAACCTCTCCTCATTCAACCCTCTAACTCCGCCTGAATGCTTAAGGCATACTGACTGGGTCCCTCTAAAAACCCTTCCCCTAGATGATGCCGTTTCCTACTTTAACCACTCATTCCTAACTCTTCTCAATCGGCAAGCCCCCCCCCTCAAACCAAACATATCAAATCCAATCGCTTCCCATGGTTATCAAAAGATTCTAAACTAGCCTTGCACCAAAGGGACAAAAAATGGAAACAATATGAAAAACATAAAAACCCTAACACCCTCCTAGAGTATAAGCAACTACAAAACTCTGCAAAAAAACTAATAATTAAAGACTGCAAAGCTCACTACTCCAAACTCCTGTCCTTGCACTCAACAAATCCCCAAAAATTCTGGGACTTCATCTCATCTATGCTGCATCCTGGCAACAAAGAAAACCCCTGCCCAGACCCCAACCTCTCCAACCTTGAAACAGCCAGCCAATTCAATGCATTCTTCATAGACTGCATAGCTAAATTATCAGCCTCCTTCCACCCACCTCCTCCACCACCATCCCCTTCTGCCCCAACCACCACCCCAATAATCAACCTTCCTTCACATCCTTCTGCCTCAAGCCCATTCCCACAAGCACTATAAAAAGACTTCTCCTCAAACTCAAACCCTGTCACAACGCACCCGACAACCTTCCTCCCACCTTCCTCAAACAATCTGCAGACAGCATTGCCTATCCTATCTCTATTCTTATAAAAAGATCCATACAAGAATCATACATCCCTTCTATCTGGTGCCATGCTTACATCATCTCCCTCCACAAAGGTGGCAAAAATACTGATACCACCAACTTCAGGCCTATTGCCATCCTTGCTCCTCTTTCTAAAATACTAGAGAAAACAATACAAGCACAACTCATGGCACACCTAACACTAAACATTCTCCTCTCCCCTACCCAACACAGCTTCTGCCCTGGCCACACTACCATGACTGCCCTTCTTTCCTTTCTTGAAACCATAAACCTCGAATAAGACTCAGGCAAAGTTCATATTCACACTATTCCTAGATCTGTCAAAGGCCTTTGACACCATCTCACACACCCTACTTATATACCAACTCTCCACCTCTCTCCCACCACCATTGCCTGGTTTTCCAGCTACTTGTCAAACCGCCAACAAGCTGTCCAATGGAAAACTTCAACCTTCCCCTTCCTTCCCACACCCACAGGTGTCCCACAAGGTTCTGTTCTTGGCCCTCTTTTCTTCAACCTATTCATTAACAACTTTCATCAATCCATCCCAGACTCATCTATCATCCAATATGCAGATGACTCAACAATCATCTGCTCAGCCTTCTCCCTCTCCGAGCTCCTAGCAAAAACCTAGCTAGCCTTCTCCACAACAGAAACCTAGATGCAGTCTAACCATCTGGCACTAAATGGAAGTAAAACCAAACTAATGTTTTTCCCCTGCCAAAAACTCCATCGACAAATCCACATTCACCATACAGAGCCAAAACAACACCATCCTTGAAATCCTTCCCAACACCAAGCTGCTTGACATCATTATTGATGAACTAAAATTTGACACCCACATCTGCTCCGCAATCAAGAAAACCCACCAAATGTTAGGGCTCCTCTACAGGCACAACCACTTCCTAAAACACTCTACCCATCAAATTCTTGCATCCACCTTCCTACTCCCCTCCCTTATGTATGGTGCCCCTCTTTTAACCAATCTCCATCTTGGCCTTTGAATCCTGCTACCACAAGATCTCCAAATTTGCAACCAATTCAAAAAACTCATCCCACCACTACCACTCCCTCCTCACCCTTAACTGGCTTGAACTACCCAACTACCACCTTACACTGATTCATCCAACTACCTTTACTATTACTTCATCCCACCCAAAAAATCCCTCCCTTACCAAAAACTAATTTTCTCTCTAATATCTATTGTGCTATACTCTCCAGTCTCAATTATACTATTACCCTCTCCATGCATAATATTTTCCCGACCTACTAATGGCTACTAGCTATATATTTTGAAATGTTAAACCTACAATTGAGTTTATAACAAAAATATTTACTTTATGTACATGTTGAAATTTCTGTATTGAATTATGTCTTCTCATTTTTATAACATTGTGACAAGTCAATTGCAAATATCATGGAGCTTATCTGTAAATGTTTAATTAACTGTATGGACTATGTCCTTTTGTAACATGTGAAATGTAACTTGCAATTATTGTGGAGCTTTTCTCCAAGGGCCTACACTGAAAATGGGCTCTTTTTGACCCAGTGGACTTCTCCAGTCATCAAACTTAAATAAATAAATAAAATAAATAAATAAATAAATCTCCATGAGGTATCTGTCTAGTATAGCATAGTTCAGTGAAAATAGTATTTGACAACTACTGCATCCTTGCTTGTGTAATTTGTCTTAATGAGAACACTGATTTTAATACAGTACTTTTCTCTTTAGATATTATTGGTGATTATATAGGCTTTTCATTTAAAATAAAGAACAGGCACAACACCAAACTTTACAACAAGATCTTAGTGCTGTTCTAAGTATAGCATGCAATGGAGATGTTCTTTAGACGTTTTTTGAATAAGACTGCAGCACACTGGGTCCAGTTCTCAATAAAAGCCTTAGTGTTCACAATTATTGGGTAGAGAAGAAAAACATGGAAAGCAATTATCACACAGTCTCCATGGTTTATCCCTTGATAATGACATCATATACTAGTATGACCAGAAATGTATTCTGAGGACTCTGATTTCATGAATCAGCTAAGACATGTATGTCTCTGTCAACCCCCCTCAAAAAAAAAAAAACAGCCAGGTTGATCCAATATAGATAACAACAGAAAGGCTGATTGTGGTGGTTCATTTGGAAGACCAGGAATAATTTTACAAAGCACTTTGGTCTTTCTAGCACTGGCTGTGCCATACACTTTACTAGTCTCTGTTGCATGACTTTGCAGAGTCAATAGGTCATACTCGGTATGGGCATGGATAGGACAGTAATCAATTTACTGAAGATCATAAACACCTTGAAAATGTTGGCTTCCTTTATTTTTGTACCTTTTTATTGTATTGTGAAATCAAAATAAAAAAGCAAGTAACTGCTTAAGAAATATTTCTCCAAACTGCTTGGTGTGAAACCTCCTCTTTATTAAAATGGCGGCATGGAAGAACAAGGTGAGAAAATCTTCAGCAACTCAGACTATAATGACCCTTTAAGAAGCATAATTTGCAAAGCATCACAGCACACCCAAACAGTATGTAACATCAAATATACCTTCAGTTAAGCAATTAATATAATCCATTCATATATTTAAACACTTAACTGAACTAAAATTACATGGAGACATTAAAGTCACACAGCTTCCTGTGAGTGCAAGCATTCCTACATTTATTTTAAAATAACAGTATTTGGAATACAGTATGAGGAATATTCATAAAAATGCACAATACCACAGTGCAGATAAATATGAAAGATGTTGTAGTGTGCTGTGGGTTTAGGTATGGAGTAGGAATATTATAGCATAGGAATTACAGGAAAAGGGATGCATATTAAATCAGGGTAGCTTCATTACTAGAGACAGCCACACTACAGAACTGTAGCAAAATGAAAGTGCTGTGCTCAGTCACATGACTGATTTGGCAAGAGGAGTAAGTCCGCGTACTCTAGTCAGTATGCATTCACACCAAATGAAGTGCTTTATAGTTGCAATATGGGCACAGTGAGCAGGTCATAGAGCTACAGCACAGTAAAGTATCAACTCAGTTAATTGTATACATTGGGAGAAACAGAGAAATATAAAGATAAACAGAAAACGGGCAAGTGAGAAACATGCACAAAGGTAAACTGAAGGAAAGATAGCTGGGTGGGGGAAGGTCATTTTTTTTGGACAGGTCCCCATAAGACTCAACTTTCAAGCATTAAAAGTCATAGCAATGACCTTTAAAAATCTTATTATAGTGTCAGAAAGAGAAGTACTTTTCACAATAGAAAGTTTTTATGTGTTAGACCCTATTTGGTTACTAGTAGGGGATCTTTGTAATGGCTTATATTTATTTACTAAGGTAATTTACCCATATACAAGTCTGGAGTTATGAGGAACATCAGTAAATCTAGGAGGAACAAAGCTAAATTTGAGAACCAAAATCATAACACTATGCCTGAATCATAGCAATTTCAGAGGTATGCAGACATCCATTTTACATTTTTGAAGAAGGGAAGACAGGGATAGTAACAAGGAACATGTATGATAAGGAAAGACAGACAGTATGTAATGCAGAAGGGCCAGACAGACCAAATGCAGATATAGACTTACATGGGTTGCACTGACAGAAAAGAGTGCACAGCAGGAGTAGGACAGACATATAGTGGAAGGACAACTGCTGATGAGAAGTACTGGACTTATTAAGGAAGGAGAACACATTTATGAATGATAGTACAGTTTACAGAGGGTCTGTCAGATTGGCCCAGAGGAGACCTTACCTGGATGTCAGTCACCTTCATGGCTGATGTCATTGACAGGTTTTTCTGTTCGTGTCCCAGTGGCAGTGGTCAGTCAGTCGCACAACTCTATCAGCTGCACAAAAAGCATTCCATGGTCCCTACCCAGGATTTCAGCTGCTAGCACTCCTCAGACATGACCAGCCATTGTGCCTAATATCATGTAACAAAAGGGGACACCTCTACATCACAGTCATAAGCGGAGGTACCAGTCCCCTGGGAAGTGACCCCAGAAGCCACAATTAAGATATTCAAGTTGTTTTCAGCAAAGGGACCTTCCTCTACTTTCAGACAGGTAAGAATGGTGACCACTGGTAACACAGCTGTAGATGCATCATCTGAAGTGGACCCAGATAGCCACCACTGCTTTGCATCCTGTACCACAGCTGGTACTTTAGACAGATAACAGAAGAATAGAAAGAAAGAAAGAAAATGTACATTACTACATGTGTCTGTGACAAATAAGATTTGAACTGCACGTGAAATAAATGGGCATATCATATATACCCTGCTGCATGGACTGCTTCTCAGTACAATATGACCCTGCCAACAGAAGACAAAGAAAGTAACAAACAATAGATACAAAAACATATTGACAAAACCTAAATACAGTTATTACTATAAATGTTGGTTCACACTCCTTAACTTCTACCTTCCACTTGAGGAGCAGGTTGGGATGATGCCTCTTCGGGTCACTATAGTGGTGCATGCACTGCACACAAGAATAGATAATTTATCAACAATCATCCTGGCAAACTCATTCCAGGCATCAGTCTTTTATAAGAACAATTATAATGACCTGAGAGGAACTCCTGATTGTTGCTGTGCAGCAGATCAAAAGTTCTTATTGCTGTAGATGCACCAAGCTGGAGCCCTGCTGAATCAAGCACTTGAACAGACCACGATTACCCAAATACGTCTGAATGAGGAGCAAAATGGCACCCCATTTCGGACAGCTACTTAATATGGACAGCAAGTGATTCACATTGTTGTGAAACAGTGGTGTGGTGTGGTGTGCTATGTAGAGCATCACCAGCACAAGTGGTGGTACTACAGGCTTCACAGTGTTCATGCACAAGAATAGTGTACAAATGTCCTACTAGCTAGGCAAGGGGCAAGGATGAACATGATAATGTTGTCTGGGTCTGATAGTGCAATACATTATGGAAGTGATTTATAGAGAATCATAGTAAGTTACCTCATTATTATAGTCACTGCAGTACATAACCTGTTATAGCATGATAAAAAGCACTTTTTACCATATTGCAAGAGATCACAGTAAGACAAGTTAGCTATAGGAAGTCAGTGGAAAAAATGTATACAGTGAGATATGCATAATGGAAGAAGTTGACATTGCTGGTAACATAACTCAACACTGCACTGAGCACCCAGGGGCATGGTAGCCACAAGGACAGAGATGAATCAGTAGACTGGATGAGTTAACATAGCACATGGTTGTGACAGGTTACTGGTGAGTTGGGGGGAGGGCATTATAGCCAATGGGATCATATGCTACAGACTAAACCCCCATATATAGTAGCTCTGAACTTCATTATAAAATATTTGCACTCATCTTAAGAACACTTTGGCAGAAATTGAATCATTTAAGTCTGGTTGACAGGCATTAAGACACTTACCAGACAGTTTCAAAAAATGAGATTTTTGCAGCATATAGAAAAATTGATTTTATTTGGAATGATTTATTGCTACAAGGGTTGATTGATGAGAACATTTTTCAGTTTTTTGTAGTGCCTAAACCAGTGATTCCTAAACTTTTCAGAATTCTGAAAGTGCACAAAAATCTACATGGCCCACTTTTTAGGCCCATTGTGGTGCTAGGGAGTCTAAAATGGAATTCTTAGGTACATTTCTTGATAAAATTTGTAAGAAATATATAGAATGTACTCCATACATTTTGTGTGACTCCTGGCACCTGTTGGGGAATTTGAAAATGGTTCAGTTTGATGAGACATTACTATTTCTACCTTCCGATATGGTTACTATTTTTACATACATCCCTCAGAATGAAGGGTATGATTTATTAAATGAATTTTTGATGTGTCATGATTTTATTTCACCTATGAATATTTTAATTGTGGATACCTTATTGGAATTAGTACTTATGAATGATTATCTTTTCTTTGAAGGTGAATATTTCCACCAAGTTTCAGGGATGGCCATAGGAGCAGTATATGCTCCCTTTTATGTTAATCCTGTTTTGACTGAATGGGAGAAATTGTTTGTCTTTTGTTTCATCATTTAATACACACCTATTATAGGCTTTTTGATGATATCTTTTATTGTGGAAGGGTACTGTTGACAGACAGTTCTTTTGTTTATTATTTGGAGACCACCAATCAATTTTTGAGGTTCACCTTGCTATAGTCATAAATAAATAACATTAAGAATTTTCATTATATGCCTTCAGTCAGGAACAACACTTCAGGATGTGCAAACAGAAATATTATTCTTACAGCGCTGGGAGGCAATCTTCATAGCAGTTGGTAAATCAGTCTCACTTTACATAGAAAAAAATGTATTTTTATAAATTTTTCTTATCAAACTTTTCATGCAGTTTTCTTACATTACAATGACTCTGTCAAATAGAAAACTTTGCAAACGTCATCATCCCTCATGATTTTTCTGACCTTGAATGTTTCAAACCTTCCTTAACAACAATGCACTCCTAGCTTGGAGGAGTCAGGCTAACAAATTCCTTTTACAATAGCTAACATTCTTCGACTTCATACAACACTTACTTTTTCTTGCTACATATGAAAAGAATACAGTTGAGACACAGCAGTAACTCTAACTAATGAAGCTGCATTTCCCCCCAGCCCTGCATACAAATTATATTTGCTTTTTAACAATCATAGTATAGCATCATTAATGAAACTGAAATGAATATACATTTTAATAAGCTGATCTTGTCCCATAACAACCTATCAATTCCACTAAGAAAAAAATAATTATTTGGATGTCAAAATAGGTAAGGACAGAAACTCAGAATGGTTTACTTATACCATATATAGGAAAAACAAGTTTTCTAATTCTTAGTTGCATTTCAATGGTTACATATGTGATGATTTAAGGTATTGCCAGGTATGCCAGGAGAAGTAGGGCAGTGAATGTTTAATATATGCCAGTATAGCTAGTTAGAGTATTGTAAAGAATTATATTCATTTGTGTATCAAACTGATTTGTACAGGTGCTTGTACTGAAAATGTACTTGTAAAGTTACTTGTATTAAAAAATGTACCAACAGAGGGTCCTGCTGAACAGAAAAAGAAATGCACCTGCATGTTAGACTGTATTGTAACTATTGAAACTAATGGCCACTTCTAAAAGCCTTGCTGCATTGGTAAAACACTACCGTTTGTATTAGTATTAATTTTACTCAGTATAATTGGGTACCCTTGTAAAATCCTTAGAGTAGCTGGCTTTGGAGTGTGTGGTGAAAGTAACTACCTTATAGTCTGGGAAAAGGGTAGAACATTAAGTAAATTTGTGCCAGCTTTTCCCAGGTGTGTGTGTGTGTGTGTGTGTGTGTGTGTGTGTGTGTGTGTGTGTGTGTGTGTGTGTGTGTGTGTGTGTGTGTGTGTGTGTGCGTGTGTGCGTGTGTGCGTGTGTGCGTGTGTGTGTGTGTGTGTGTGTGTGTGTGAGAGTAAAAAAATACACCATAAATATATTTGATCAATTAACCACTTAATTGATTAAATAATTGGAAAAAAGTATGTTCTATTAAAAAGACAGACCTCATTTTATACAATAAGTTCATCTGGTCAAAGCCCTATACTTTAAAACTGGGGCTATAGACAAGGTTTCATTAAGACCAGGTTCAAGGAATGAACAAAGTAAAAATTCAATATCCAGTTCCCACCACCCCCCTCTTGAAGATCTATGTACAACTTCTAAAATACCAAATCTGAACTTTTTAAAGTCTACACATTCCAATGAGTGTCTAAACAAAGCATTTTTGTCGTTTTTATGTAGGATTGCATAAACATGTTCATAAATACATCTACAAAGGTTTAGTTTACTTGGCTGTATGTGATTCATGTAAACATTTTTATGTAAAGAAAACAAAGAAACAACCCCCCTAACTATATATACTAACTCCAGGATCGCACTACAATGGGGAAAAGGTATATGGGGGTGTGGGCGGTGTAACTCCCACCTATTCTGGTTTTATATCATCCACTTTACAATTCAGTATGTTGAAATTTAGCATTGTATGATTTCAGTTATATGAGTTTCAGTCAAGTGATTTTTCAGTATTTTGAAATTTCAGTCTTATGGTCTCAGTCAAATGAGTTTTAGTCTTATGAAGTTTCTATCATCTGATAGGGATCTTCCAGGTCATTAAATCCAACATGAATTATCAGACATTTGTAGACACACTTTCTATCAAATAAACTCTGCAGAGTTCATGCAGGTCACACAGTTTTACACCTTGGAATGAAGAAACTGTAACCTCATCCCTGTCAATGGCTATTAATGGCCTTGAAAATAGGTTAACAACTGAGTCACCTATTGTTAAGATGCCACCAATTTCTTCATTTTCTTTATAGGTGTTAGGTAAGTACTATGTGTTTGAAATAACTTATCTCACTTGGTTATAGATTGATCTTACCCATTCCATGATCAATAATTATATATTAACCCTAACAAGAATATCTGGGATTATACAATCAGTAACATAAGGGTCCCAAGCATAAGATAAAGCATTTAGGAGTTACCTCTGCCCATTAGTAGTATAGATTGCAGTCCTGGGGTAATGGGTAACTTTTCTGCCTCTAGCCATAGATCTAAGTTGCATTTGAGAATGGGCAAGGATGAACTTTGTTTTTTTGTGGATGAGGAGTCTGTTACTCAACACTGGGATCATCTGTGAGCTATACCTGTCCCTCTAAACCATTCTGTTGATGTTACAGAAGAGGTTTAGATCCCTAGATTGAGTATTTTATGCCATTTCACTTACTTATGTGCAGCAAATGCATAAGTAATGGGCAAGGGGATGCCTTGCATACCAGATCCAGGTCAAATATTATCAGTCTGTACACACTGATAAAGGGTTGATCCTGAAAGCTTTGTGATTTTTTTCCCTGTTTGGAATAAATACTGTATTTTACCTCATCATTTCCAGGCTTTGGATTTTTTCTATATCAGTCTGTAGGATACCAACTCTAGAGCAGGGCTTTGCATCAGTCCATGAAGGACATATTGTTTAGGCCTTGTATCCATTTAGTAAGGTATCTCTGTGAGTGTTACAGTTGTTGCATATGTCTGGACAGATACATGTCAAAGGGGGCACTTACTATCTCATTTAATCAATTCATCATTACTGTTATCCAGCAGTGGTGATATAATACCCTCATATAATGCTCTTCATTTCTGATTTTTATTGGTAACTATCTCCTTAGGTACTATCTCAGTGGTTGCAAAGGCATGCTTATCGATCCTGTCAAAGCCTTGTGAGGTAATACTTTCTCTTATAAATCTGTCTTTTCCTCATTATATCACTCTTTACCTTAACTGCCAGACTATTAACCAGACTTCCCCCTCACATCCTATGCCTTTAGCTGAACCCATTCCCGTTGTTTCCCTCTTACACCACTAGATGGCAGCATAAGCAAGTCTTAGTCCTTTCATACTTCATTCCCCTTACAGACTACAGAATAGGGAATAACTACATCCTATCCTTCATAATCAAGTGATAAAAACATCCAAAGAAAAACATATGCATGTAAACCTTAACATCAATAGTGTCTCCCTAATAGCCTTTCCATCCTATCATAATTTAATAAGTGTTTATCTCTGATGAACACAGCCCACCTATCTGATAACAAGCATCCCAATTGCTGAACCCTTTCTGGCTGATGGTTTTCGGCACTTCTGCCTCTTCCAGCAGGGCAAACCCACGTCATTCACCCTCACTACACTCAGGCTCACTCCGCTCCACTACCCTACCCCCATTCCCACCCACCCCCACATTAATTACTTTTATAGCAAGCCTTGCCACACCTACACACCCAACCACCAATCACGCACCTCCTACTCCAAGCATCCACACTTCTGAAAACCAATCCTACTCACAGCCATCCTCACTACCCCCTCAAACTCTACCCCTCACTCTCTTATTTCTAGCTACCTCATCTCACTTCCTGACTCCACACCCTTTTATTTTGATCACCGCCCACAACACATAACTGAACTCAGCTTTCAAGAATCCAAATACACCATTATACTCTCATACAGCCTGCACTGCCTTAAACTCCTGCAACATTATCAATACACCCCACTCACACTCACACTCATACTCATCAACATTCACCTTCAATACCCATATTTAATACTACACAACTGTGTCTCCTTTTTTTCAATATCTTTCCCCTCACATTTACTTTCTAACTCTGTATCCTTCTAAGACTATCTTCATTTCATACAACCCACCTACCTCCCCGACCTTCTCCCACTATATCACCCAACTTTCACACCTTCCCCAGTTATACTGCAATCTGTTCTAGTCTGTATCAAACTGATATAATCCTACAAAAGAAACAGACCCTGCTCTGCACACAACATAATCCTCCTTCCTACCATGTACACAAATACTCCAGCAACACCAAAAAAAGTCTCTCCTTAGCAACTTCTCTACTGTCTGTAACCTAGTCCTTTGCGGTAATATACATCCTAACCCAGGCCCTTCTTCCCCTTCTCATAATTCCCCCAACTTCACAAAATGCCTAACCTTCACCACTATTAATCTTCAAAGCATTCAAAACAGAATTTCCCAACTGCATGCATGGCTAAGTCAACATAGACCAGAGTTTAATGCCATCATTGAAACATGGGTAAAACCATATATTAAAGATTCTGAATTTCTACCCCCAAACTACTCCTGCCTCAGAACTGACGGACTCCACAAATAAAGCAAAGTTGTTGCCTTACTATTCCCAAGCACCCACACTGTTATTCCATAGTCTAAACAAATTCCCTCCTTTCCCTCTGCGGAGCTACTAGTTACCTTTCTCAAACTCAATAACTGCAAAAGCCTTTGTATCATAGTCTTATACATCCCCCAAGCAACAATCCTCCAGTTCTTGAAGACATTCTAGCCTGGACAAGCAACAACATAAAAAATGAAACTATTATTCTAGGCGATGTTAATATCAACTGGCTAAACATCTTCAATAAAAACCCCTTTACAAATATCAACCTTCACATTTACTCCCAACTAATCTCTAATATTACCAGACCTGACAATAACAAAGGTTCCACCTTGGAGTGGATCCTGGTTTCTGATCCTGATAAAATCATTCCTCTGGCACTCTCCTTGACAGTATTAGTGACCACTCTCCAGCATTCATAACCCATAAGCCCACCTCTATACGTAACAATCACCAATTTAGATATACCAGAGATCTATCTCACTTCTCCCAAAATATTCTCAATGACATCCTGCAGAAAACAAACTGGAGCCCACTGACATTTCTTCCACTTAACAAAGCTGTGGAATTGTTTAATTCCACATTCCTCAGGACTTTAAATAGTCTTGCCCCTCTCAGACTAAAGAGAGTCAAAGCAAACCATGGTTGCTGGCTTGCAAAGACCACAAAGCAAGTAACGTCCTCTAGGGACAAAGCCTGGAAAACCTGGCAAAAAAACAAAACTCCTACCAATCTCATGGAATATAAACAACTTCGCAATCAGGCTAAATGCTTAGTTGTCGAAAACAAAACAGAATACATCCAAACTATTCAAGACCAGCATAAACAAAATCCCCCAAAATTCTGGGGAGCAATTAACTCCCTGCTCCACCCAGGAACAAACAATACCCTATGCCCAAACCCAGAAAAACTCCCTCTGAACTAGCTTCACACTTCAATACTTACTTTATTGACGCCATCACCAAATGTACAACTACTTTCCCACCCATCAACACAGACCCATTAGGAGCACCATCAACACATAACCCTTCAAATCCCCTATCTACCTTTTCACTATCACCCATTCCCACATCCACCATCCAAAATCTTCTTTATAAACTTAAACCATGCACAAATGCCCCAGATAATCTACCTGCAGAATGCCTACAACTAGCAGCCCCCTCCATTGCTTATCCTATCAGAATTCTCCTTAACAGGTCCATTCAAGAATCCTGCGTACCAGATATCTGGAAGAAAGCATTTGTCATCCCTCTTCATAAAGGCAGCAACAACTCTGACATCTTTAACTTCTACCCCATCGCCATTCTTTCCCCCATCTCTAAAATATTGGAGAAATGCATCCATACACAGCTCATGAGTCATCTTGTAAAACACCAGTTGGCTTTCCCCCACTTAACATGGCTTCAGGCCTGGACATAGCACAAATAAAGCCCTCATTTCCTTCTTAGACACAGTAAATAGAGCTTGTGATGCTGGCTTCTTAGTTTCTACACTCTTTCTTGATTTATCAAAGGCATTTGGCACCATTTCCCACACGCTACTGCTTACTAAACTTTTTAGCCTTAGCCTCTCTCCCCCCACCCTACAGTGGTTTACCAAATATCTCAGCAATAGACAGAAATCTACCAGATGGCAGCACTCCTCCTCCCCTTTCATTACTACTAATACAGATGTTCCTCAAGGTTCAATTCTGGGTCCCCTCCTTTACAGTATATTTGTCAATAGCTTACAAAATACCATAACTCACAGTACTGTCATCCAATATGCAGATGACTCAACAATCATCTGATCCTCAAAATCTGTCACTGAATTACAGCATCTTACTCAAGAAGCATTTACCTCTACTGAGCACTGGATGTCCCAGAATCACCTCGCCCTTAACTTCAATAAGACAAACTATTATTATTTACCTCCACAAAATCTAGCCCTGTTGACAAGTCTCTATTTACTGTTAGTTCCTATAACAACACTATCACTGAAGTTGTCCCTAGTACTAAACTGCTAGGTGTCATCATTGATAACAAATTAATTTTTGACCTTCACATCCACAACAACATCAAAAAACCCATCAAAAGCTGGGTGCCTTATATAGGCACAACTATTTCCTCAGTCTCTCTGCTGAAAAGACCTTGGCCTCATCCTTCCTACTTCCATCCCTTCTATATAGAGCCCCATCCTCACCAACCTACAATCCTCCTTACAAAATAAGCTTGACTCTTGTTACAGCAAAGTCGCTACATTTGCTACAAGCGCAAAATATTCTACCTACCATTGCTTATCTTTGCATCAGCTAAAGTGGCTAGAATCCCCCCACCACTTTACTTACCTACAATTAACTACAGCCCACAAGATAATCTTTCAACCTGAAAGCTGCCCTTCACCAGCATCCATACTGACCATGTACCACCCCAATTGCCATCTCAGGTCTGAAAACAAAATGTTATTATCTATTGAGAAACCTAAACTCTCAGCTGGCCAAATGCTATACTCACATGCTGTCTCCAAGTTATGGAATAATCTTCCTCCTTCACTCAGGACAATCAGTAATCCTGCTTCCTTCAAAAAATCCCATGAATTGCATTTCTCCTCTCACTGGCTATGCTCCTGTACCCCACCAAATAACCCCAGCACCTGATTTCCTACTCTAGAATTTCAACCTGTATCAATCCATACAAAAAAAAAACACTCCCCTCCTCCTCTCCTCTGTAACATTGGCTCATTTTGTCACCTTGACTAACTCTGACCTGTCACCAGCTTTCTACCCTGAAGTCAACTCTCCTCACCTTAGAACTCAATAAATATATGTATATACTCATGTGTTTATTCAAACGCATGGCATCACTACTTTCACATCTATAGCTGACTGCAATACATTATAGCTAGTTCTTCCATTACTTTTCCTCTCATGTCATACTACTGCCCATAATGCTTGAGCCTACACATTAACACAGTTTACTCTTGCATATAGTTATGGATTTTGTATGTAATTAATGGAATGACATTGTCCTATGTTTCAACTTTGTTTTTTACTTTTGATGTATCAACATTGTTCCTTTACTTATATATCTATTACTGTGGAGCTTAAGTATGTAATACTGTGGAGGTTTTCTCCACGGGCCTCCACTGAAAATGGGCTCTTCCTAGGCCCAGTGGACTTTCCCGGTCAACAAATGCAATAAATAAATACAATAAATAATAACTCAGAGTTAGCCATCTGTCATTTCATTAATCTGCGTCTATTGGATTATTGAAATGTCCTGCACTGACTGTCTTTCAGAGTTCTGTCATTCTCTAAATTAAACCTGGAGCATATTGTTGTGTTTATCATAATATTGCTTACAGAAAGGGAAAACCATATGTCTTCACCCTGACTGGAGAATGACCATTCTCCAACAAAGTATTAATGTACAAGTAATGGCAAGTATAATACAAGTCCACCAATTCATGGAAGCATATTAAATTGCCTTGATGCTTGGACAAAAAAAAGCAAAGACCACCATTTTTACTCCTCACCAAGGGCAGCTTTGTTGTTTAGCGAGTGTAAAATAAAAAAAAAAAGTCAATAAAGAAAAAGAATAACACTTGTGTCTAATTGTGTGTGTATGTGTGCATGTGTGCGTGTGTGTGTGTGTGTGTGTGTGTGTGTGTGTGTGTGTGTGTGTGTGTGTGTGTGCGTGTGTGTGTGTATGCAAGAACAATAGACAGACAGTATGCCCAGACAGAGACAGAAAATATTGACCTCTTTCGATTGCAACAGGTAATCCATTAGCTCACATTATTTATTTATTTATTTTATTTTATTTTACATTTGTTGATCGAGAGAGTCCAACTAGATTACAAGTCCATTTTCAGTGGAGGCCCGGGGAGAAAAGCTCCAAGAGAACAATTTTTTACAAAACATAGTTTTTAGGACAGACTTTTGACAATTTCCATAGAAGAGACTTTGACATACATATTTATTTATTTAATTATTTTTATTTTACATTTGTTGGCTGGGCTAGTCTAGCTGGATACATGTCCATTTTCAGCAGAGGTCCAGGGGGATAAGCTCCAAGCTTTAGTAAATTACAAAAAAGATGACAATAATTAAAAATGACTAAATTCAAATACAAAGAGATTAAAAATGATTTGAGAGAATCAAAATTGTTTCTATGAATAATGGCTCGCAGTCTGTGTAAGGTTTAAAATACAATATAAAAGTAAAAATTGTGTCTATGAAAAATACCTCACAGTCTATGCGAAGGTTAGAAATACAATCGAGTACGAGAACACTCAGAATTCTAGAGTAATGATTTGTAGGTCAGAGAAAGAGAAAGAGAGAAAAGTAGAAGAAAGAAAAAAAAGAAGGACTAGATAAAGTTAGATTCTATTGATTAAAGCTGTAGAGGGGACAGAGGCCAGAAGGAAGGGGTATAGAAAGAAGAGTATTAACTAACAGATAGGATACATTAATTCTCTTCAATATGATATTACATTTTAGAAGATATTCCTAAGTTTAGGATTTCTGTGATAGATTTACTATCAGAATAAAAGCAGAGAGACATAGAATAAGGCTCCGTGAGAGAAGATGATGCTCGCTATACTTGAGGAGAATAAAACATTGATTCACTATATGTCTTCGCCTGGTTTTAGTTGAGAAGGATAACAAATTGATTTACAATATGTCTTTTCCTGGTTTTAGTTGCTTATGAAGAGCTCAACATTGCTGGGGTAGTTTTCCTTAACTGCTGGAGAGATGGGATGAACAATAGATTAACAGTCCTAAGTGGGTACAGTACTATGATTGGTTGGCTTAGCAGAGTTACTTAAGTTAGGTAAAGTGTTATAATGAGACACTAGCCAGGAGGGATACAGAAGCACAGTCGATTATTGAAAAAGTGAGTTTTAACAAGTTTCTTGAACTGTGATGGGGATTTGTTTTCAGTTATGTGGGCAGGAAAGGAGTTCCAGGTTTTTGCTATACAGTGGCTGTAGACAGACTTACCAGCTTCATTGTTATATTTGGTTACTTTGAGAAAGTTTTGTGTGCTAGACCTCAAGGTCCTGATGTTGTATAGGGTTGCAAAAGATTTTGTAGGGCTGGGGTGTTTACAGAGTTATGTATTACTTTGTGGGCTAGTGATAGTTGATTGAGTTGAAGTAGTAGTGGTAGTTCTAGCCAACTGAGTTTTTTTAGGCATTCACAGTGATGTGTTCTGATGGGAGAGGTTGTAGCGAATTTGGCTATCTTATTATAACAACTATCAGGTTTGTTTAGGTCAGATTTGTGGAGATTTGTAAGCACGGGAGAGGCATAAAGTAGGGTGGATAGTAGGTAAGTCCTCACTATTGTAGTTTTGGAGTGGTCAGTGAGGAATTTTTTATTGCGATACAGTATGCCAAATTTTTTATGTACTTTTTTTATGGTTATAGAAATATGTAGGTCAAATCTAAGGTGATTATGTATTTCAACCCCTAAGAGTTTGGTATGATTTGTGGGGTGATTGCGGTCTTGTTAAAGGAGGAGATGAAGAAAGAATCAGTGGGAGGTGTAGCTCTGTGGGAGCTAAAGAGTACTAGCTTTGTTTTACTTGGGTTCAGAATGAGCCTTTGGTTTGTAATCCAAGTTTCTGCTAGGGAAAAGCATTCTTGTGTTAGGGAGTGAAGGATGTCCATTGATTTGGCTGCGCATATTATGGTGGTATCATCTCCATATTGCACCATTGAGGCTATTATCTAAACAATAACAAATATGAAACTCTAACATCTGGCATTATTGACTGACATTAATCCTCAGTGATTTACCAGCAAACCAAACATTCTGTGAGGGACAGAGCAGGACTATGCACCAAATCAGAGACAGTTAACAGACATGGGGAATGCAATGCCTTACATTCTATGATTTGTTTTTCATTCATTTGATCAGAATGAGACACCTGAGGTTTATTCACGCAACAAAGTGACAGTAACTACTGGGCATGTCAGAGAGTGTGTGAGTGAATGTGTCTGTGTGTGAGTCTGTGTTTCTATATGTGTGAGTGTGTGTGATTTTGTGTGTGTGTGTGTGTGTGTGTGTGTGTGTGTGTGTGTGAGTCTGTCTGTCTGTCTCTGCTTCTAAATGTGTGACAGACATTGCCAACATACTGGCTGACAGGTTCAGTGCAAACTTCTCCCCCCCTCCCCCCCAAAAGGAGAGATATCTATACCAAACGAATGCAGCCCCCCAAACATCTCCAGCGCCCAAGTGAGAACTGCTCTCTCCAAAGCAAAAAACACAGCATCCATGGGACCTGATGGTGTCCCCGGCTGTGTGCTCCACGAACTCAATGAGGAATTAAACCCACAGCTAGGACAGCTGTTTAATCAAAGTCTTACCTCTGGATACGCACTCCAGGAGTGGCGCACTGCAACTGTGGTCCCACTTCACAAAGGCGGTGCCTCCACAGACCCTGGAAATTACCAGCCCATTAGCTTGACAAGCCTTATCTGCAAAGCCATGGAGAGGATCATAATGGACCTCATAAATAAAGACATAGGGAACTTGCAGACTTTGGATCCAACCCAGTTTGGCTTTGTCAAAGGCAGATCATGCCTTTTAAACTTGGTTGATTTTTTCGAAACAGTCACCAAAGCCATTGATGAGGGAAAGGCAGTCCATACAGCCTACCTCGATCTGGCTAAGGCCTTCGATACAATACCCCACTCAGGTATCATTGAAAAACTCATCAGCTTAAATGTTAACCCATACATCACAAGATGGGTTGCAAACTGGCTGAGTGACAGAACCCACAGGGTCAGAGTTGCTGGCGCCATGTCAGACTCAAAGCCTGTCACAAGTGGTGTCCCACAGGGCTCAGTCCTGGGCCCACTCTTGTTTGGCATCTACTTTTCCAAGTACAAGCAAACACAGGAGGGTTATGGCTGACAAAGTTTGCAGATGACTGCAAACTGGGCGCCATAGTAGAAAACACATCTGACACAGATATCCTTCAGAAGGGTCTCACAGAAATGGATAACTGGTGCCAGAGCCATGGCCTAAAGTTAAATGCCAAAAATGCATAGTCATACCCTTCGGGAAAAACAAGGTTACCCCTAGCTACCAAATAGGTGGCAATCCACTGAGCACAGAAGAAGTTATCAGGGACCTGGGGACCCAGGTTGATAGTAGTCTGTCATTCGACACCCATGTAGCTAAAGTAGTTAGGAAGACCTTCTACATTGCCCACCTTATCATGAAGGGATTCTCATCTAGATCAAGGGAGGTCATAGTCTCCCTTTACTCATCACTCATCAGACCAATGATTGAGTACAATGCCCCATTCGAATGTATCTAACCCGACACTTGCAGCAGCTGGAGAGGCCACAAAAGTTCCTCACCAAAAGGATAAAGGGTCTCAAAAATCTGTCCTATGCTGCCTGACTGAAAGAACTCCAGCTCTATTCAGTCGCCACCGCTTGCTCAGAGGTGACCTTTGCCTAACATACAAGGCCATGTCAAACCCAGATTTGATGAATATGCTTCACCTCAAAAAATCTAGATCCATCAGAGCCACAAGGGCGGGAGACTTAAACCTCGACACGGCTATTAATAGGACGTGCTGGAGGGATAGATTCATCACCCAAAGACTCCCTATGCTGTGGAACAAAATCCCGGTACATGTGAGGCAGAGCACCTCGCTGGCCTTGTTCAAGGGAAATCTTGACCAATGGATGGGAGATCGCAGATATACCCCAGGGATTACCTCAGTGTCCCTGCTCGACAGAGGCACAGCAAAATAATGGGTATAGTTCCCCATACTAAAGGGGTGGCGTAAGCCACAAAACGATGGGCTAGACTTGTAAATGCCCTCAGGCAGATAGCCTAGTATGAACCTATGAACCTATGAACAGTGTATGTGCACGCGCACGTGTGTGTGAGTACGTGTGTGTGTGTGTGTGTGTGTGTGTGTGTGTGTGTGTGTGCATATGTGTGTGTGTGTGTGTGTGTGTGTGTGTGTGTGTGAACATCAGATGTTTACATAACTGATAGTTTAGAAGTGAAATACTTCTTCCAGAAACAATTACATATGTTACAACAAGCTTGAAACCTTAGGTGGAGGAACTATGTTTTATAGCAATAATATTAAATAAAGTATATAGAAATACCCAGGGGTAGTAAGGCCCTCCGCCTGTAGCATCAGGCCTCACAACACTCCTAGGCATTCCCTAATAACACCCACCTTGTTGGGCATTATTTATTGCCTAAGCAGGTATTTCCATGGTTAGTAACAGCAATGCATTATCTGCTTGTGACCATTTACTGACCTTTGTCCCTTCTATATAAAATGCAGTCTGGACTTCAAAGTTCTTTATGGACTTTTTTTACAAGTAGTGCAAACATGTATACAATCAGTTTGTGTGTCAGTTTCATTAATACCTTTTGAACCCACCTTTATACACTCATTAGCTTTTCTACAGTATCCATTTTTCTAGTACTCCTTCTCTGAGCTATCAGCTGGAACTCCTAAGATCTCATTTAAATTACCGCAAAATTCTACAGTTCTCAAGATACCATCTTTGCATCATTTGGAATAGGCCAGTCCTTACATTAATGAGTTTATACAGGTAAATAGGGGTCTGAATGAAGAGATGAAAAGTCAGCAAGCAAGCGAGAGTAGTAGTGCTGAAATTGAATTTATCCTCAGGTCTAGTGAGTACCTTCATGAGGTGGATCCTGTGTTTCACAAAATCTCACCAAGGTGACACTGTTATATAGACTGTAGTTATATAACATATATCATGGACAGATAAAGGTTAAAAATTAAAAAACTATAGCTGGGTGTACAAGACCCAGGATAAAAAGTGGCTAATCCTGGCAGGCGCACTGGTGCTGGGACTGGAAAGATGCCAGTGTAGAATCCTCAAAATACAGAAACATTCCTACAATGGGGCTAGACCATGCCAAGGGGGAACATGGCCTCCCTGTTGTAGAAGGAAGTATTAGTCCACAAAAATCACAAAAACTAATAGGCCAAAGAAGAGCCATAAAGACGATAAAGTGGACTACTGAGGATAAGAAAGAAATTATTTATAGCCCAGAATTTCCAGACACAAGATATACAAAATGATTAAGAGAGAAATTAGAGGAAAGAAAAATACTTCTACAAGAAAAACTGCCAGAAACTTCAAATAAAAATTTGTATTCATTAATATAACAGATTTGTGAAAAACGGTATATAGATCAAATAATTGATCTGTTTGGAAAGAGAAGCATCTGAGGAAGTGCAAAAATATAAACAACAAAATCTAGAGATTTTTGAAAAATATAAAAAAGAAATATGGACATGGGAAAGAAAGAGAGATTTGATATGGTGAAATATTTATGCAAAGGAGAAAGCCAAATTAATATAAAGAAAGCAGTCCGAAAGATATTCAAAGAGGAAATACAGGCAAAGACATCCAGATATGGAAAATTTGACAATAAAGAAAATATCATAAAGAGAGAATGTAGAAAAGAAGATTAGTAAAGTAGAAGTTAAAAAAATAGAAGGTGAAGTTATGGAGTGCCTGTGATGTGAAGGATTTGGTGTAGAAGGTCTAACACAGGTTACATCACAGCAAGATGGAGCGAGTCCACAAAGTAAGGAGAAGCAGGAAGATCAGGAAACATCTGAAGAGGAAATATAGACATGGGAAAGAAAAAGACATTTAATATGGTGTAATATGTATGCAAAGGAGAAAGCAAAACTAACCAATACAAAAAGAGCAGCACCAAAGATATTTAAAGAGAAATACAGGCAAAGGAATCCGGATATGGAAAACTTGACAATACAAAAAAATATGAAGACAAAGAGGAAACGTAGAAAAGGAGATTAGTAATGGAGAAGTTAAAGAAATAGAAACTGAGGTTATGGAGTACCTACAATGTGAAGGATTCAGTGTAGAACATCTTAATTCAGCACCACAACAGGATAGAGCAATGGATATCCAAATTAAGGGGAAACCATTGGAACGGGAAGCAATTGGTCAGGTGCTATATGAAGATCTTTTGGACCCTTCCACAGGAAAACAGTATAAACATTCACTTGAAGCTGGACAGCAAGGGAAGGAACAGAAAACTGTGGAAACTCTGATGCAGTCAATGTTGAGGAGTGATAGGCCAGTGAAATCCCATTCGACAGAGCAACGGATGGAACAGGATGAAACTGAAGAGAATGTGCCACAGAAAAATGCTACAGAACTTTCTGTAGAATGCCTGCAGGAAATGGAATATAAAAAATGTGCCCTCAGTTTGGAAGAGAATGAGCTAAGAGAATAATTGCTTGATTTAATGAGAAATAGACATATTGAGATCAATGAAAGAAATAGACTGCAGAAGGTCAATAAAACATAAAAAGTCAGAAGTTTGATAAAACCAATGAACACAGTAATTAGGACTACCCTTAGAGATCCATGCAATTTAACAGAAGTAAACAGGATATATTACTGTGCTGCTAAGTTAATAACTGATAAAATGCTACCACAAGAACACAGGGTTGTGAGGGAAAGGGTGGGGAGAAATTGAATACCATCATGAAAATATCAAATAGAGAAAACTATACAGCAATTAAGACAAGAAGTGTCACTGTTAGAAGATTATAGAAAAGGGAATAGATCAGCAAAAATACTTAGAAAGATAGATATGATAAAAGCAATGCACAGTATTAGAACACACCAGGATCTAATATGCACTATCGGAAATAACAAGCTAAAAACTTAGAAGATACAAAGATAAATATAAAGGAAAAGTATAAAATAAGCAATTTAATGATGACCCAAAAAAATTCTGTAGAGAGGTGGGAAATAAGGTAAAAGGAATCGAAAGACCACCAAAAAAGAAATAAATAGATACATTTTGGAAAAGTATTTATGAAGATCCTGTGGAACATAACAAAGATGCTAAATGGATAGAAGAAGTAAAAGAAAGAATAAGATGTTTAAGGGTACAGGATATGAAATGGGATGAAGTAACAACCAGAGAGATTGAAACAAAGTTAAGAAAAGCCTCCAATTGAAAAGCCCCAGGCCCAGATGCAATACTTAACTTCTGGTTAAAAGTATTAACATCTTTGCATGAAGATTTATCTATGTGTAAGAACTATTTATATGCTCACCCTGAGCAGACACTGACCTGGCTAACAACATGAAAAAAATGCTATTACTTAAGAGTGAACCTGCAAGCTACCCTAAAAACTAGAGACCAATAATTTGCCTTCTGATGACATATAAACTATACACTGGAATTAATGCCGACAGAGCTTATCGCCATTTAGAAGAAAACTCAATTATGGTAGTAGAACAAAAGGACAATAAAATAAAGTCAAATGTAACAAAGGGTCATTTGTTGTTAAATAAAGTCATGGTGGAGAACTGCAAAAAGGGGAAGAATCTAAGTATGGCATGGACTGACTATAAAAAATCATTTGATAGTATCCCACATTCATGGATAAAAGAGTGCTTAAGAATGTATAAGATACCACCTATCCTGATCAACTACATTACAGTGACCATGAAACAGTGGCAGACCACTTTGCAATTAAGCCATGCTAAAGGACAAATTATTAATCCAGTGATAAACATTCAAAGGGGCATATTCCAGGGTGACTCACTGCCACCACTGTTATTCTGTCTTGTCTAAACCCATTAAGCAGTCAACCTAACAGCTTAGGCCATGGCTATAATTTGGCTCCTAGAAAACAACAAAGTGTAAAGACTTCTCATCTTCTCTTTGTTGATGATTTAAAACTGTATAGCTCATCAAGTTTCAAAAGTTTTTCAGATAAAATAAGAATGTCATCTGGTCTTGATAAATGTGCAAAAGCAACCTTTAAAGCAGGAAAACTGTAGCACCAAGAAAACATCAGTTTGGGACAAGAATGTGATATAAAAGAATTTGAGCAAGAGGGAGTGTATAAATATTTGGGAACTGATAAAGGATCAACAATAATACATGAACAAATGTGAATAAAACTTAGTAAGGAATACTTCAGAAGACTTAATTTAATCCTGAAAACAGCATTGACACCTAAGTCCATAATACAAGCTGTAAAACAATTTGTTCTTCCTGTCCTAGCTTACAGTTTTGGAGCGACTGACTGGCCCCAAAATGTATTGGATAGATTATATAGGGAAACAAGAAGGATGCTTCATACTCACCAAATGATTTATAAAAATCAGCGCATACCAAGATTATATATTCCCCGTTCTGAAGGAGGGATGGTCCTCCTTCAAATTGATTATATCTATCTATCTATATATATATATATATATATATATATATATATATATATATATATATATATATATTTATATCTGCAATCGTGGGACTTCACACATATCTACTAACCTCACAAGACCCAAACATAGTGAAAGTTTTGAAACATGTGGAAAATAAATCTAAGATGACTTCTCTGCTTATTCTAGCAAAAGCATATCGGCGTCAAGCAGGAATGGAAATCAAACCAGAAGTAGATAAAAGTCAGGCAGCAACTAAATGTGCCAAAAAACAAAAGAAAGAATATAAGGTGAAGGGCCAGATGAGAAGGCAAGGAATGTGGAAAATACATAAATATAGTTGCAAGTATAAAAAAACTTCTGGAAGAACCTCATATTGATCAGGAACAAATGCAGGAATGGTTAAGGAGGGGCAAATTCAAACCAAGAGACAAAAGGTTAATATTGGCGGCCCAAGATAGTGGGCTATGTACACACTGGTTTACAAAGTCCATGAACATGTGAGAGAAACAAGTGTAGATTTTGTAAAACAGAATTGGAAACAGTCACACATCTCGTTGCTGGTTGTGACATACTAATGTCAGAAGGACTGTATACTGAAAGGCATAATAATGTGGCAAGACTGTTGCACTGGGGATTGTGCAAACATTAAGGTATTGAAATGACTGAAAAACACTGGAAACATGAGCCACAAAGCATCATCGAAAATGATGAAGTCTACATCACATGGGATCACCCATTACCAACTGTTCAAAAGATAGATGCCAGAAAACAGGATGTAGTGGTCCATGAAAAGAAGACAAAAGTAGCATTGATTATTGAAATTGTTGCACCCAGTGACTACAGTGCGTTGCTTAGAGAGAGACACAAAGTCATAAAATATGCGGATCTGCAGGCAGAAACAAGAGCAATGTGGAAGAAAGATACCCAGACAGTTCTAATAGTAGTAGGAGCAATAACTCATAAAAAAGAATCTTCAGTCTTATTTAGACATGTTACCAATAGATGTAACTGCATGTGAATTGCAGGAGTCATTACTGGGCACATTGCGGGTGCTGTCAAGAGCACTTTTGGCTGACATCAAAGATTGAAACAATACTAATTTCATGAACTTTAATCGTACTTTGACTTAGGAATGGGGTCCATTCCAATCATGGTATTAGAAACCCAAAAGACTTGCAGAAATTAAAAAAAAGTGTAAACCTTCTTAGAGTTTGATACATGTAAGTAACTGAGAGTTAATAGTTGTACTAACTATTAATAAAATGCCATGAAAATGATGACTTCAGACATACTAGGGCAGATATTTAGAAATTACAATACCTTCAAAAGTTGCAGGGCTAAAACAAAAACAACCCAAACTATGAATTACTATGCACTTGATAAATATTTTTTTTTTTCTTTTTAGGGATTGCTAACATTCCCAGGCATTATTTACCCATAAGGTACCAATTCTGGAAAATTGTAAGCACAAATTGTATTGCAGAAAGCACAAAATGCTATGTCAAACCACTGAGTTAAAAACTAAAATCTAAATAGAAATAAGAGAAGCTAAATAAAACCACTAATGCAGCTAGTAGGACAGACAGCTGCTGATCATGCTGGTTAACACTAGTGACATGAGTAATGAAATGATAAAGGTAAAGCTGTCTCTTTGAATCCTACACAGGATGCGTAACCACTCCAGCACTCATGACTGCTCACTCTGAGCAGTGTTCAAACTGCAAGCAGTCAGGGAAACTCAGAACAGCATTGCCTCGGCAGCAACAAACTAAAATTGTAAGCAGTGACACACTGTAATATGTGAGCTGTGGGTCAAAGAGCTGCATTTATAGGTCACACAACATACAGCACAAAGTCCCAAGCTGTGTCAGGCTGGCAGTAAAAGCAACCTGCTCTCTCTCTCTGTTTAAACAGCCAGAATGCAGGGAACTAAGAAAAAGAACAGGCAGAACAAGGAGTTAAAATTAATAAAACTAGGAAAACTGTAATATGTGAGCCCTGGCTCAATGAGCTAAACTAAGTGCTCAGACAAACCACAACAGCACAATCATAACGTCTGTCATGACAGCAGAAAATGCTATTTCACACTCTAAATGTTGTTTAAATAGGCAGTAGGCAGGGAAATGGAGCCCAGCACTGCACCAGCAATGAAGACAGGTGTAACAATGAACTAAAATTAAATTCAGCAAATGACTGTAATATATAAGTGCTGTGTCAAAGAGCTATAACCAGGGATCATGCAAAATGCAATACTACTGTTCCAGCTCTCCAGGAATAACAGAAAACTATCATGAATTAGTCAGCATCCTAGTATCTTTCTGTGATGCATTGTCTAGTGAAAAAGGCCTAATCTGAATATTCCTTTCTATTAGATTTATGGGGTTATTCAGAAAAAAAGTGTAATGTGACCATGCAGCGACAAATAGCACCATGAAACTAACATAATAAGCCTGACATGCATTATACATGCATGAATGTGAACGTAATCTGGCCATACCATGGACAGTACTGCATAATGAATATTTGCTGCTGTGATAATGACAGTAACAGTACTATTGGACTGAGTTGTAACCAATCAGGTGAAGCAGTGGGAAAACTACTTGCAGGTGGCATGTCCAATGCTATGTGTATTTATATTTCCATTAAAGTTCCCCATAGCTACTACATAAGCACAAAAGACAGCACATAAAAGGGCACCACAGAAAACAGCCAACTAATTTTGTCATATAAAATGAGCAGGAAATGGGACTCTAGGACAGGCAGAAATGTGGAACATCAAGAAGCGGAATACTCAAAAGGACAACAGGAAAGGAAGATTGCTGCATGGGGCAGAAGGGTATACTTGTTTTCAAGGCTACAGGTACCCATTCTCTTAAGAATAAGAGTAGATAGGAAATATAACAAAGAGAAAGTGTGCATATAGCAGGAAGCAGGTGCTGCAAAACAGAACTCAAAGTCTGACACTGGAAGCAGTGACACATAAGAGGGCAAAAATGGTGAGACACAGAATGACAGAGGGTGTATAACTGGTCATGAGAAAGGTTGAACAACAAATAAGTGATAGAACAGGACACAAAAGGATGGGGAATACAATAATGAGGATATCACAGAGTGAGAAAGGCCTGCCAAGCCATCTCAAGGGGAACCCACAAAATTCAGTCACCTATGAGGCTGACAACATGGGCTGGGTCTACTTCTGGTGGCCTGATGGTTGGGACCGACCAAATTCATCACTCTATAAGCCGCATTAGGAGGTGACCCAAGTTGCCAAAGCAGTCATTGACTCACCAGTTCACTTTGGACCTCAATAGCAAGTACACTTCCCAGTGGGAGGCCCAGGAGGGCCTCTCTGCAGCACTCTTAGATGAGGAACATTCACTCCCCCCTCCTGAGTGCTGATGATGGCCACTAGTGAGCCTCTAGGTCAACTTACACAGGGTGACCTTAATCACCCTACAGAGAGACAGGCCTGGGGATTGCAGAAGACCCAGCAGTTAGTAAGGTAGCTGATGCAGAGAGTATTGTCCAACATCTCACCTCTGCCTGTACCATGACTGATCCTACAGAAAAAGAAAATAAACGGAGAAAAACAAAATAACAACATGAGATGGAGACAAAGGCAGAAAGGGGAAGAGTGAGAGAGAAATACAACTGATTGGTTATACGTTAGCGAGTTTATTAGAATATTACTTTACTGTCAGCGATTCCCTACACTTACCATATTATGTGGAGAGCCTGCACACCTTCATTGACAGGTAATCCTATTTTCCTTGATCCCCTGTGGCACTGAAACACATAAAATGAAGAGTAATGGGAACAGCATATCCCAGAGAGCAGACAGCAAATACAGCCAGATACTAGGCATATCGTACAGTAGCAGTCCAAGGATGCAATGTTTACTGTAAAATAGTCTCTCTCTCTCTCTCTCACTTGTTTTTTGTCTCTCTCTTTCTCTCCCCCAGCCTCTTCTTATCATTGGTGGAGAAGATTTGGTTTGAATCTTCATCAGTTACTATATTTGTACCTGCACTACTTGACACAGCAGGTGATGCCACTGGTACCATTCAACACCTTGGCAAGCTGGTGCAAAGCATCTCTTTTATAAAGGCTGCTCTCATAGTTGGCATTCCTGATGGTCTCTGTGCAACGGGTGAACAGGTGTTGCATTCCATACTGTACCAAGTAGGAGCCCTGCCAGAGTCTGTGCCTGCTGTGCACAAGGTGTAAGATGAGAAAAAATGGTAGGTGGGTTCCCATGGCTGCACAAAGTGAATATAACATGATGCACATTGATGGGCATCAGAGTAGTTCAGTGCCAGTCATTATCAGAAAGATGAACATGGTCAGTAGCATGATGCAAAGTAACAGCAGCAAGGGCATGCTTCACAAACATGCACACTTAGAATGAACCTCTAGTATGGGAGTTATTAGGTATGGATCCTATTGCACAGGCTACAACTGATAATATTTTGTATTGCAAAAGCTGCTTGGAGACAATCATGATAAAACACCGAATTAGCATAATTACTATTACAGTTCTTGACTTACCAAGATAAAAACTGTGGTTTCCATTTTGCAAGAGACCACTTTATAGTGAACATTGCAGAGAATCTGAATATAGTGAATATCAAAGTGTACAGGCATATAAATAAACTGACAGCAGACAAAACAATTAATAATATATATTTTTTTATTTTATTTTACATTTGTTGACCAGGAAAGTCCAACTAGGTTCCATAGATCCTGTTTTTAGCGGAGGCCCGGGGAGAAATGCTCCAGAATATACCTCATATGATAGTAGTGACCACACAATGGTGCATATAAACATATATATATATATATATATATATATATATATATATATATATATATATATGAATGTATGGATGTATATATCACAGAGCAGTGAAGAGTGTGGGGTAACATTGTACATGGCATGACAAGCTACAGGGAGCACAATGTGACAGATCAAGGGAAACATGGCGAGGTTTGGTCAGCGCCCCATTTTGTCAGTGCCACAACACTCTTGACATATGCACATGGACAGCATAGCATGCTACAGGTGATATTGGACCCCATGTGCAGCAAACACAGATTTTGCTATCTGCATGTAGCCAATGGACAGCAAGCATGACTAATGCATCCAAAGGCATCACACCTATGGCGCAGTTTCAGAATGGAGAACTATATGAGCACACAGGACTGTGGCTCCCATCAGGGTATATGTGTGTGTGTTTATGTGAATGTATATGTGTGTCTGTGTGTGTGTGTGTGTGTGTGTGTGTGTGTGTGTGTGTGTGTGTGTGTGTGTGTGTGTGTGTGTGTGTGTGTATTGATTGTGTGCTTGTTTGTGTTCGGTGTATAAATTATGTACATATTCAACTTCACCTCCCTGAGGTAAGGCACAATTATATTTATAAGGAAAATATTTACAGGTACTCATTAGTAGTTTGATAACTTTGCATAATATAAGTTATCAGGAAGCAACATGCACTGTTCAGATCCTTTATGCCTCAGTCAAATGCATATATGTATTTAGAACCTCATTTTGTATGTCACATGACACTGGCTTCCACAAAAAGGTACTTCTACAAAAAAGACAAACACATCTGCACCTCAGAATTAAATCCATCTGAATAAGTGTTTTCATAGTATTAATATTTATTGTCAGTAGTGTGCAACTGCGCAACTACCTGTCCCAATGACCTGACAATATTCTCTAAATCTTTTCATTTTCTTGCTGAAGGTGCTTTTGTTTATTATTTGCTGGTTTACTCACTTTTCTATGCACTCAGGTACAAAGCTGTAATTAAATTTGTCACTAGTAAAAAAGTAACAAGAAATTTGCTGTATACAGACAAAATCCTATTTCTGTAACAAAAGTAGTACACGTAACATTAAACAACTGTGCATGTACAAGAACTAACAAAATGTTTCTCTAATTTATAACATTTAACAAGTATCTGTGTTAATTTCTTAATGTTTAATTATTCTAATTCATAGAATTCCTCATAGGAAACAGCTGTATTTGTGTGTGTGTGTGTGTGTGTGTGTGTGTGTGTGTGTGTGTGTGTGTGTGTGTGTGTGTGTGTCTGCTCATGCATATACACATAATCTCACACACACACACACACACACACACACACACACACACACACACACACACACACACACATATATATTTATGTATCTGTGTGTGTGTGTATGCAAAAAGAGAAATCCATATCCATCTGTTAAAAGATAACATACCTATCTACTCTGTATCTCATTATATTTTAATTGACATTTTCCTATGTTGCTCACATCGGTGTAACTTCTGAAGTACTTGACAATCTGGTAGCTGTTACACTGGGTTTTTCCTGCATTTATGATTATTTCACAAAATAGTTATATTCTATTTACTGTTAGAGAAAAGGGAAGGGAGCCAAGAAAGCCTCCTGCCTGCTGTATCAGTTTCTCTTGCACATTTCAGTTTATTACAGTAATTTTCATATATCACGAGTGTCAGCTTAGTCGGCAGCTATCTCTCCCCCAATCTTTTCATGACAGTGCAGTTAAAGGCAATCTCCCTGTAAGAAGCGCTGTTGAAGAGAGCGTGCTCTGAAGCATAGGCTTGTTTCCTTCCCAATTAAAGAGGCAAACTGTGCACCATACTAACGTTCTGCTAGCTGCTCCCGAGGACTGCAAACAATAGCTGTGCAGAGGATTCATCTTCATCAGCTCTTCCTTCCAGGCAAGGCTTTAGCGCAGGAGGCAGTTTTCTTGCAAAGGGTTCAGAACTCAGCAACTGTACCATGAGTGGTCGTCAAACAAAGGAGATAGAAATCATTCATTTTTGGAATTGAGCATATGACTAGTGCTATCTCTGGTGCAGAAGCTTGCCTGTTAAGCATTTCTAGCTTTGGATGGTATTCAAGACTCATTTTGCAGCATGCCTCCACTGATTTAAAATTAACAACCATGCAAAAAGTCTGAGCTGCAAAAGGCTGACTGAATCAATTGACTCATTCCTTTTCACTAGTTAATCTTAAAGAAGGCATTTTTTCTTTTGTATGTAAGGACACTTGGTTACTTAGGACACTTTATGATTTTAAGTGAAGACCTTGTGAAACAGCAAGGAAAACTGCTGACATGCTTATCAAGACCATGCTCTTTTCTGCCCAGTTCACTGTTTGACTGTCACTCTTCAGTACAGCTGTGCTTTTGAATAAGTACATATTATCTGAGCAGCTCTGTCTTGATGCTCCTGTGGGGACTTCACACAGTAAGAGTAGCAGCTGCCCATATCCATTTTCCGGGTGCTCTGCAGAGACTGGAGAAGGGACTGAGGCTACCTCAAAGTGTAAGGGAATTTTAAGGGAACAATGCAAGTGTCTATAGCTTGCACAGAGCATAACTTGAAGGGTCGGAATGGTGAGGACCGGTTGATGACCAAACCCAGTTCTACTAGTCCGAATGTTGTGAACGCGGCCAGGGCAAGGTTTCGGACCGTGGCTATTATTGCTCGCAGTTTGGGATCATTTACACCACAGCACCACATTTCTTTGAAAGAGTCAACTGCAAAGCAGACTGGCATGAAATACCGGTATGCAGTTTTGTAACATTATTAATTTTTGTTGCTGTTTTCCCTTAACTAATACCATCTGTGCTTGAAGAATATAAAGTAGTGTGGCTTATGCTGCTTAAACAGTTAACTTATTATTTCATCTAAGTGACACAAGACCTGGTAAAACAAAAATATTTCATGAGCCTGCCTTGGCGAGACTGAAACCTAGATGCAGATCCAGCTTACATTTACAAGCATTAAATGCATGGCATAGTTCAAAAAGACAATGTGACATATAGACATCTTACAATAGATGTAGGCATTATTATAATTTCATCTTATATGATCCTTATTAAATGTGTGTATAAGAAATGAGACATTTGCCTGTTTTCTGTATTGTCACATAACAATCAACATGTATTTTATAGCAAAATGTGTGATTATTATACCAGTACAACAGTCTGTCTGGAAGAGTTAGATGACTGCGTCTGGCATCTCTGTTAGTTCTGTTTATAACATTCACAATCACTAAGTGAAGCTGAAGGAACTATAAAGTTGCCCCATTGACTATACATTTTTGTGAGACAAGCAGGCTTATTTTCTAATATTACTCTCCATTGATTTATGCATATGTTGATAAACGCAGTCCCTCAAAACTTGAATGATATGGGGAGTGAGGTGCGGATCGCCATCACTTTATTTAATAACAATGTAACTGATTGAAAAATATGAAGTTGGAGAAAAATCACATTGCAGTTTCCTTGAAGCATGATAAAGGGACACTTTCTATAGACAGTGATATATGATTATGCCCTTTGCTGGCAGCAGAGTTCAAACTAAGTATACAATGAGCCTATCACCATATGTGAATATGTGGGGGGCTATGTATTAAATAGACATATGGCAGGAGCTATTTGTGCAGCATGTAACAAAATGCCCACATGGCTTAGGGCACTGAGTCAGATCACTTGTATATCAAATTCTTAAGTTCCCTACACGTGGTTGTCTGTACTACCATACTTAGAGGATGGACACATCAGTGCACAACACAGGAATAAGACTGTGTGTGGTCATTTTTTATATGGTTAGATTGCTGCGAAGGGCTGGTCTTACAGAGGCTGTATCAAGCTGTCTTAGTAGAATACAAATGACATAATGCTGTACTAATCAGTATTTCTAATATGTCTAATATAAGCACTGTGAACCCACATTCTAACACACCTAAAATGAAATGCAGGAACAGAAAAATGTACATAATGTATCAAATGGCATTACCACAGATGCATGTGGTTATACTTAAATTATAGTCCTGATATATAAGCATATCTTGTTCTACACAGACTCAGGCTTCAGCTGGGGGAATTGACTACACCTAGAACAGCAGTTCAGAGAATTACCGGGTAGACTTAGGTACCTGTAATTAATCATAAGATTGTGTTAATTGGTGCATTTGATTACTGTTGTCATTCCGATATGTGCTTAGTGTCTGCAGCAGAAAGGTATTGCATTTGTTGCTACACTGCTATGCTTTATTAGGAGCTTAAAATTATAGCTCTGCACCATTACATTTTCTACAATTTGGCTGCATTTGTATAAGCGAGTAAGCTATGTAGCTGCGCAGTATTAGGCTGTGTGTACCATAATTCTTTACATGTTCAGGTGAGGTATACAGCTATGAGGTACTGTATATTGAACTTCTCAGAGAGATGCTGCAGTTCCATATGTGGGGAACGTCGCTAGGTGTCTTTCATTAAACTATGTACTGAGCAGTTGCCACATCTCTTTATTGTCTGTACCTGTATGCAAATGATTTAAATACTGCATGGCCAAGTTTGCACTGGTACATAAAGTTTACATTTGGTTGCCACTGGGTGATGTACTATGTTGCTGCATTTTCATGCATGCTTCTGATATGCATCTAACTAGTGTTATATATTTCCATGCACACCATTAAAGTACATTTCCATTGCACGGCATTACCATTTCATATGGGGTTTTGTTTGCTTCATGTGGATTTTGCTGTGCACCTGGACAGCACTGGGTTTCAGATTAAAGAGTCACTGGCTGCCAGGGGGCTGTATGCATTCTATTGCTGAAAGGCATGGTATGCTTAGAGCATAATAGGTCAGTGTATGGGCTGATAGGTGCATGCACATAGTGGGTATTTTTATAATAAGTACATGAAACTAATTGCATGGGCATTGTCTAAAACAGCATTTCTCAAATTCTGTGGGCAGTCTCCCTGGAAAGGCACAGCCTACATTAGGGGAGGTGCAAGCAAGGTTGAAAATGTATTGAAAACATTACTGCTTAGTATTGTTTTATGTGAGATCAGGCTGAATGCTGAAAGTAAGAAGCATATGTGTACCTGACCTTTAATCATTAGTAAATGAATAATGTATTAACACAACTCTTGGTTACTTAAAAGTGTGTGTGGGGGGAGGGGGGTGTTAGGGGAGAAGGTTAGCCTTTTTTTTACTTGCTTTTTAAGTGCAGCAAGTGTATCTATCTATCTATCTATCTATCTATATATCTATATATCCATATCTATATCTAATCTTCCTCTCTGTATATATATATATATATATATATATATATATATTTCTTTTTGGAAGGCCTAAAATACTTTTTTGATATCTAGGTCTAGATCATGATCTTTTGTGTTTGAGGGAATCCTAATGTGAGAGAATTCAAATATGTATGGTTTTGAAAGGTTAAGGGTTATAGATATGGCGGACAGCTGTCTGTGTGATACGTGAATGACTGCCTCTATAAGTCTGCATGCTTAAAGCTGAATGAGAAATTCCTATCTGCATATGTGGCAGCAGATGTTTTTGTGCAGCTACTTGGACTAGTGTACCATCTGAGGTTTAACAGTAAAAATGTAGTCCTCTGTTTGCTGCTAGCTGGCTGAACAAACACTTTGCTAAGTTTGATGTAATCCTATTGAGTGAATATGTGCTTCCAACTAGATAGGATGGAGTGTGATAAAAGGTGGACAGCACAGTGTTTTACTTTATTGATTGATTAATTGTAATCAATGGCTTAATGAATTAGATGAAAGTGCACTATGCAGCTTTTAACCCCCTCCTGTAAAGCCCTGTAAGATTCATTAATGATACTTTCTTCCTAAGTAGCATTTAAGCTGGAGCTCATAGCTGAAACAACAGCATGATTTACTTGTAAATTATTCTGGAAAGAAGAAAAATAGCTGGTGAATCAAAAGGCATAATCCTAACATTTAAATCTAGCTGTGAAGTTAATGCAATTAGAGATTCCAGTGTTGCATTTACTAAGTTGTATATTTGAAAACTTAGCAGGGAGGGTCAATAATACACCTTACAGCAAAGGAAAAAATGATTACATCTAAAAGGCACAGTGTTTAATTTTTAATTAATTTAATTATCGAGTATTTTAGTTATTTTATTATTTTTTTAATTGTTTAATGTTTTCGTAATTAAGATTTCATAGTGTGAAATGTAACCCAATCTTACTCTCTCATTCCTAAAACATCTCAGAAGAGTTTAGACTGTATCGTGCTGTTGTATTCTGTGAAAACTGTCATTTCTATATTTTAAATGAAGGTATGCTAGGGAGAGACACCATCCCAATAGAAGTAAAGTGGGCTTCTGCACTACAAACCCCAGAAGATGTGCACTGACATCACATAATGAGTACAGTACATGTGAAATGAAAGTGTCACATAGATGATATTTCAGTCAGGCTAATCATAGCTCATGCAGAGATGGTAATGATTAGTAATCCTAGCCTTTGTGTGCAGAGTGCATCTAATAGTAAACAGTTCCCTCATGAAAATAAATGCAGGAGATTCACCATAGCATATGTTATGTCACTAATATATTTATAAAATACTAAAAAGGTGGCAAGGCAGGTTCCTTAAACTATATATTTTAATTGTGTGTGCTGTATATTCTGGAATTATTCCATATCTCTAGAGTATGGCTGACTGACTCATAGCCTGTATCCCTTTGTTCTGATACAGAAGTTATGGATGAGAAAAAGGTTGGAATGTCTCTCCAAATCTTTTTTTTTCACCTGCTCCAACCTGTATTGTTTAATGTTTATTCCTTTTGAGCATATTAATTCCTCAGATTCCCATTTTATGTCTTCACCTTAAGTTCAAAGCTGCCAATTTCACTGTCTAATGGCCATGTCCTTAATCCATGTGTCCCAGCCCCTTCTTACAGTAATACCTCCCTGCAGGTTATGAGCATCAACAAAAGCCTCCAACATTTTAATTCACCCCCCTTCCACAGGGGTAGGAGAGGAACGTTATCATGGCTGTCATCTTCTCTCATATGAATTTTTACTAATACTCTAGCAGCATGTTAGTACATTTGTATTTTTAGCAGCTTATCTCATTTTAGGTCTAGAAGTTTTTCATAACAATAAATATGCATCCATCTTTTTCTGCCTTTGGGATAGCTGAAAATATTTCCACTCAATAAGCTATATTTTCTCACTCTCACCTTATTTATGCTCAGTAATGTGAAATGTGAAACCATTTATTAGTCATTTATAATCTGTCAGAGTGGACAGACACACAAGCAATGATGTAAACCACATTTTTTGTTGTAATCAACATAAGGGTTTATGAGCAAGTGAGGTGAATGACAGCTTGAAAATGCATACAGTAGACAAAACACAAGATATCCTGCTGTGGAAGCAGAAGAGAATGAAGTGTACAAGGCTAAATATGCACAACTTTGCAAAATATGCTGTCTTCTTGCTAAGCAGAATATGATCACATGTGAGCAAAGCTTTACACAGCATGAAGGGAGACAGGGTTAAAAGGGACAGCAAGTGGTCTTTCTGCATTACGAGACTGCAGACTCAAAAAAATGCTTCCTAGATCTCTAGGTGACTGCCATATAGACCTAATATAAAAGAAATGATTAATCTAGAAGTGACACAGACTAGGGAGGAAGCAAAAACAAAATGCTGTTCTAATGTGCTGCATAAACAGGTCGAAATAGTGTACCATTCCTCTGAAATATGTTTGCAAACAATATGCAGAAAACTGCAGACACCTGGGATTAGAAGCATCACACTCACACTGCTGAAACTATGGATCTGTTTACTTGAAACTAATACTATATCACAATTAGTTAGATTAATCAAATTTCATCAATGGAACACATTTCATGTTTGCTTCAGTATTTCAGGCTTGATTCAACTTATTTGGTATAATATTACTTTTATGATTTCTTAAAACCATTACTAAATTAGTGGCATGAACATTTATATAAGCATTTTTAGTAGGAGCTGTATAAAATTAAGAAGCACACTTAAAGCAAGCTCTGTTTTTTTAATTTATCTATTCAGTCATTCATTTGTTTAAGGATAACATGCGCAGTTATTCATGCGTTTTTATGTATACACATGATTGATTACCAATATGTGGAGACCCCGAAGACATTTTTGTTTAAACCAACCAAAGTACTCCAAATTGTTTCTGCTGTTTGAATGCATTATACTACAGCTGAAGACATCACGGGGTGGTTGATTTAAAAATTATATCAATCACATTCGGAAGAGTAGGGATGTTATTTAAAGTTGTTTTATAAATGACATAAAAGTCTGCAACCGTTGCACAGATGACCGCTTCTGAAATATGAAGTCCCAACTGATTCAGGGTAAAAAACTTGATTGCACTGACAAAAATGTCAGCTCTACAAACTTCAGACTTCTAGTGTACGTACTTCCAAGTCAGACTGATTAACATCAGTTTAATCTGTGATGAAATGGCAGACATTTCACACTGTTTAATTCTATTATACCTCTTTGGGTTTTATACTGGAAAACAGGCTGAGGCATATACTCTGTATTTAGTGGTATTACTTTTACAGGCAAAGACAAAGTATGACACTGCCATAAGAAATAAATATAAACTGATGTATTAAAATGGCAAACCTAAAATATATACATTTAGGATGCATTTGTAGAATATAAGCTTCCTTCATCTGAGCAGGGAGTATAACAGGAAATGCTGAGAACTATTTAAAAAAAAATGCTTTACACTGAGTCACAAAGAAAGTGGTGTGCTGCAAACTTTCTGACATGGCACTGAAAGACTGCTACAGGCATTAGTAATCTGTTAAAAGCCAGAGGCTTTGTGGTCCCCAACAGTCACCTAGTGTGGTTTTTCTGCATGGCTGCCTAGGCTGATCCAGTAGCCAGCACTCTGCAAGCTGGACAAGAACTTGGAAAATATGTACGCCTGCCAACTCTGCAGCCCTCCTTTGGAGGGAGCTAGTTTATTTTTGAAACAGATCATCTTCCAGGGAACATAGTGTGGCAGATGAATATGTAAACTGCAGAGCATGCATCAGTGTGTGTGTAACATCTATGGCACCTGTGCACGGAAGGGAACCATACTAGTTTAAAGTTAGACAAAATGAAGAAAAACAGATTGTTAAACACTATAATGAACTAGAGAATTTTATGATCAGCTGTAATGATGCAGGCTTGCAACAATAGAGTTTACTATGTAATTGGCATGGAGATCAGAGTTTACAATATACCCAAAGGAAACTCACTTACATTTTTCTTGTAAGCAGTGATCCGCATAGACTATTCTCAAACCTATACCAGGAGCACTATCTGGTTAGGTGTCTTGTTCAGAAGCACAGAGTAGGAAAATGGAGGCTGAGGGAATCAAACCCCAGACCGCAGGGAACAGCTCATTCAGTTCATAGTCATAATTCTCTGAGCTGAGAGACCTTTTAATTTAAATGGTTCTCCTGATGGTGCTGTAATACATTAATTGTCTCTGTAAAAAGAATGCCATTTTGCAGTTTCAGAACATTAGCTATAGCAGATTAGAGAAAATAAAGCTGTGCATGCATGCTTTTATATATGTGTTTGTGTGTGTATGTGCGTGTGTGTGTGTGTGTGTGTGTGTGTGTGTGTGTGTGTGTGTGTGTCTTTTATAAAAATATTGAGGATCCCCAAAATAATTATTTTTGGGAAGAATAAATATTGCAAATTTTAGAAGTATATGTATGTACTATCATTAAATGCTGTTTAATATTTTTATTTCACTCTGGTTCAAGTTAGACAGAAGGTAAAACAGTTACAGCAAGGGCACAACGTAGATAAGAATGAATGCACAGTCAAATGAAGCATGAAGGGGCTTTGTCTGGCCTACCTGGCCCACAAGCTGTTATGGTGATGTCATATTCACCTGCAGATAATCATTTCTCGTATACCAGGATCTTACCCTTAATGTAACAGCTAATTATGCATCAGTCAATATGAAGTACATGGCTGACCATTATGTTGCATTAAAAATGCAGGTGTTTGAAATCCTCATTTGTCCAACACAAGACACTTTTAAGAATATTTTGTAAATTTTCAATATTTAGATGCATGACAGCCGAGTGACTTCAAAGAACTTACCATTAATGTTATAATTCTGATATGAGAACAATACATTATTGTACCTTCTCGACTATGATGCTTGACAATAATAGCCCAACAGTGTGCATTTGTGTTTTGTGACTCCCATTGTTGGATAAATAGATATGATTGTAGCAGCTGCATAACACAGAGGCATGAAGAATAAAATTTAATCTGCTCAAACCTGATGACAAAGTTTATAAAAAACAGTGTATCTCAGCTCGTCTCATCTAGTTGATCCATACAAAATGAAAGGTACATACAAAATAAAAAGATGATAGAAGAAACAAAATTATAAATAATTTATAGTAAAGGTAAATAAATGAAGTAGTATCAAGACAATTTGCATTCTGAGAAGACTTCTGTGAAATAATATGGATGAGCTGAGGCTGATATACACAAACCATTAGTCTAATAAATTGGATAAATTGTTGACAAATTGGGAAAGGAAAGGCAGAGACAAACTTAATCTTTTTTGAGAACGTTACCAAGTTAATTTTTGACTAGTCTGATGCTGATGTGTAGCACTAAACTGGTCACATAACAAACTAATAATTTCAGCTCTCCAGCATCTCTGTCCAAAATTTGACTAGTGAACTTAATAGGATGTTAACTTAGATACACCAACAGCAAAAAGCAGCAATAGACATTATCAGAAATCACACTGTAGATTGTGAGAAGCCTCTGTACGTCAACAATTCCCAAGTGAGCTTTAAAAAGAGCTGACAGGGAGAAAAAACAATAAATCAGCTCTTTTATTCTCTTTTACATGAACTTTGGAGCAGATAAAAAAATCTAATCTTTGAGATGTGGTAACTTACTAAATAATCTTGTACTTAATGAGTTTTGGATAAAAACAAAAATGCTTAACAAAATAAAAAGTTAGACTCCTATCGTTTATATAATTTCTGAATCACTTAAACCCCTTTTCCATTACATTATATGCTGGTGATAGAATATTCAAGAAAGTCCAAATTCTACCACTATACGTAAACTGTGTGAAAATAATATTTCAGTTATAAGTTTTCCATGAGTATTTTTTGTTTATTTAAAAAAAATGTTTTTTTTTCATTTTTGTGGACATGTAGGTATTGTTTTATATATGTCTATAATGATAAAGAATCAGCTTTCCATTTTACCATATAGGCTTGTGAGTGACTAGCCTTTTTAAAGTGTTTTTTATTGAATTGTCTGATTACATTTCTGATGATTACCTTTAGAAGACAGAGGAACTAGCGAAGCATACACCAGTCATAGGAAGCATTATTTTTGCATATGTTTGTAGCTGAAAAGGAAAAAAAAGAAATAGTATTATACTTCTAAAAATGGTCATGGGAAATTTGTCCACTTTCTCTCAGTTGCAAGGGAACCATTATATCTAGTACAGTAATCTTCAAGGGAAAGATAAGAGCTCAGCTCTGAAAGCAAACATTTAGTTATTTTTTGTGTAAGTGTGTGTGTGTGTGTGTGTGTGTGTGTGTGTGTGTGTGTGTGTGGGTGCAAGTGCACAAATGGTAAATTCAGGTGTATATTTCTGAGTACCACTCCTAACCCTTGTTTATTTTGTTTATAAAATAAGTACAGGCAACAAAATAATATAATAAAGAACTAAATATACAAAGAACACTTAATCCCCCAAATCTGGTATAAAATCATACTTGTGGATTTCAGTGATATAATCCAAACTTTACTTGTGAACTTTGTACAGAATATAGACATGGAGTTCATCAGAATGCATGAGAAACACACCACGGCTGTTAAATAACATTATACAATCACGCGACTAGTACAATCACATGAACACAGTTTGCATTCTTAAACACACAATACATAAATTTAAAACATGCACATAAAAATGATTCTAATTAAAACACATGAATAAATGAATACACATGTAAATTAAGTTAAAATTTGAATTTTATCAACCTGATAGATTTTAGAAAACATTTCTCATTTAATCTAGGAATTTTGACTGCCTGAAGGTGTAATTGCCATTTGACCCAAGAGATATATGGAGTGTGTGACCATGTAGTCAATAAAAACTGAAAAACAAACACAAAAAGACTCACATAGTGTCCTAGAAGTAGTAGATATCCTCCAACAGTCCATAAAAATGCAAATCTGAGTTAATAAAATAGTGATTATGCAACACCTTTGGGTTAAAAAAACACTGTTTTATTGATTTTGTGCTTTTGTCCCAAATACATATAGGGACTTCTTCAGAATAACTAAATAACACAGGTTCCTTACTAAACCAGTAAAGTAAGCTCATATTACCTGTAAATAAAATTGACAATCAACTTATTAAAGGAAAATGTTACAACACCATCAGTAATAAGTTTAAATGTCATACATAAAAATAACAATGACTTGAATAGTTATATTAGAACTCCATAATAATAATAATAATAATAATAATAATAATAATAATAATAATAATAATAATAATAATAATCCCTAAAAACATACATGTTTAAAAAATGTATTTATTCATTTTCCAATTCATGGTATATAATTTAAAATTTGGCTGCTTTCAACTTTGAAACAGGAAGAGCAGATAAATATTCATTAAGTCCTGGTGTAATTGAAGCATTCGTTTTAAACTGCCATGTAAGTTCCTTGTATTCAGTGTTGTTTTCCCAAGGACATGGTTCTTGTTGGATCACTTCTATTATACCAAATTTAATTCTGAATTTAATTTTTAAATTCAATTTTTAAAGTCTATGTTTTAGGGTTTATAATAATAATTATTATTATTATTATTATTAATTTTAAGGAGTTGTAATATTTATATTCAACACTTTAATTAGTCTTGGGTATGTTAAACTGGAAAGTCCAAAACATATAAGCTACAGATGGAAAATTCTACAGCTTTGGGAATGGTGAGCAGTTGTTACATTCTTCCCTAAAACCAAACCTCACCAGTCATAATCGTGCAATACCTGAAACTGCAGTGTAGCCAGCCAACCATGGGGCCAGATTCATGAACACCTACATTAAGTGTACACTAAATCTACACTGTCTGTATTCAAGAACATCCCTACCACATTTTGTGCTGTCTTTTCACTCAGAAAGATTATACTAAATGTACACAAAGTCTACACTTTGTGGTAACCCTTATGAATCCCCCTTGATATTTAAGGCTGTAGGAAAATCAGTAGGAAAACTAATGCTAGGAGGAAGAAGGTAGGAGTTATGTTTGTCTTGTCTATTCACTCAGAATGGTATATATATATATATATATATATATATATATATATATATATATATATAAATATATACATATATATATATATACTTAGTGGACACTTAGCATAGGCATTCATGAATCTGGCTCCATATTTTAAACTAATCTTCCTATCTAACCAAGTCTCTTCTATTCCTTGTCATACCTTTTGGCAACACCTCTTCTGATTTATCTCCTACAAACAATAGTCCAATGCTTATGCAAGGTATCTTATGAAAGTATTGTAAAAGACCAGACATGTATGACCACTGTTGTTCAGTGGTCATGATGCTTTCATATAACTAATGCACATTTATTACATCCTTTTGGGGTCCATTCTGTAGATAGTGTTTTGCCTAAGCTACCACATTAGGATATCCTTCAAGTATGGCTAACAAGCAGTACCATGTATAATAACCATTTTCCCTTTTAGATCTAATAGCCTGGGAAAAAATAAGTTGTCTTTTATTGTGAACCCTTTTTTTTTTACCTTGGATTCAGGTTGACTCTTATTTAATGCATTATTTTGCCATATCTTTACCAAGTGCATCCGTCAAAGTATCTGAAGAAGTCTCATGTGTTCACTGAGGCTAGCAAATCCTTCTTAAGTAAAAAGCATTTCATCCAAAAGTATATTTTGGTGTGTAATTCCAGCCCTTTATGCTGATCCACCACTATGACCACTATATCAAAATGGAATGCTTGACACCACAACATCACAAACCATGTTTTTTTTTTTTTGTTCAAGGGACCATAATGGCTTTTCCAAACGGCATAACTGTAAATAATGACAGCCTATTGTGTAAGGCTTGAACACAGGATCCTAAAAGGCAATATTTAAGGCACCCTGTTTTCCATGCTTAGTTAGACGTTTGAATCATACTGGTGTATACAGTCTGACAGCGTGTTATGGAAGCATTTGTCCTCATAATCATTATGCCCTCCCCCACTTTATGTTTTTAATCAACTGCAAATTATTTGCCCTCCCCCATTTTAGGTTTCAATCAACTACAAATTATTTGCCAGCCCCACTTTCTTTCTAATCAACTGCAAATTATACATTGACCTTTCTTCTTCATAGCTATAAATGACAACTTCTTTATAGGTTTTACAGTCAAACTTAAACAAGTGACAATATCTTTTGTGCATGGATATCAAAGATTAACGAATACTTTCTGTCAGGTCTGCTTCCACATTCAGAACCATTCAAATGCAGTACTTTGTTATCTACGATAGCACTTGCCTAGGTTTCTGACTCCCTGAAATACTGACACCTGTTCTGTTGCCTAAGAAACAGATCTTCATTTCTCCCTTTTTTCTATCCTACTTTTGGAAATGTATTTATAATCTTATTTACCACAGCATATATTGGTTGGGGAAAAGTGGCCAGCTGCTCCATGTGCAAAATATTAGGAGGCAAGATTGGCCAATCCCAATTGCTGTTTAGTTTATACTGGCATTTAGATATCAATACTAATACTGCATTTGTGGAGTCAAACTAAGCAGTGCAGAACTCCCTGTGTTGCATAAACTGTAATCCATGAAGAAGAAAACCATGCTCTCCATTTCAGAAAAATTATGTGTAATATAACATTTTAGAACATGTGCCTCATCCATATACTATACCTGACAAACTCCTATAGATACTTTCATAACATAATATAATAATGACATGAGCAGGTCCAGTCCACCAGCATAAAGCTCACCAGTTATACAAACACTAGATGCTTCGGAATCCATCAGTGTATAAACCGAAAATATACTAAACCATTCTGTCCATAAAATGCACCTGTGATTTGATATATTATAGTGCATGGAATGTTAGGATTATATTAACAAAAAAGGTTCAGGAGAAAGACATACATATTAAGCATCTTTCTGAAATCAGAAAGGTATTTAACAAACTTTTGTTATGCACCACTAAGTGTTAAGATGGTCTTTTGTTTGGGGTTAATACTTGAAAGTGCTGGCTTACGATCAAAGAACAGCAGTAGAGGATAAAACAGCTTTGAAACATAACATCTATAATTTCTCTAAAGTTTCAGCATAGTAACTATAGAACTAAACCATAAGGGAAAAAAGGGAAAAAATCCAAGTCATTAAGAAATTATGTTTGAAAAAATAATGTAACTACTGTAAGCAAAAGTCAACGTTTGTGTAAGAAAGCACTTTCACTACTGTCACAATTTATGCAGTAGGCTCAGATGATGAACTTGTCTGTGTGTGTGTGTGTGTGTGTGTGTGTGTGTGTGTGTGTGTGTGTGTGTGTGTGTGTGTGTGTGTGCATGTGTGTTATTATGTGCATGGGCATCTCTGCGTGCCTGTTGTCATCATTCAAACTTTCTTACAAAGTAACTAAAGGTGATCTTAAAATCTAACTAGAACTAATCCATTTAGAATAATCCTGTTGTCTTTATTTTTACATTTTTTAAAGTTTCCTTGATTTTGCTCAGATGTTTAAATATTTGCCTTCTTTACCTTATTGCATCTCCTGCTCTGCTTTTTTTTATACATTTGCTGTTTTTTTTGTACTTCTACTTTGTGAGTAGTTTTGTTCCTTCAATAGGTCCTTCCTCACTTTTGTTCTGTGACAGCATAGGACTTTTTGTTTCTTTATACATCAGCTAGTTCAAGCTTTTATCATGCAGCATATAAACTTACTATACCTTACTTATTAAATGTTTAATCCTAGATGGTGCATGCTGCAAAGATTCTCCTGTAAAAAAAATACATTTCCTTTGTATTCATATAAAGCTGCTTCAGTGACTTGTTACATCAGTATGTCTTTAGCTATCCCCACACATTACATTTAGTAGGTTCTCAGCAACCTAGCTATACACACTCTCTTGTTTGTCACTGCCGTTATTATCTTGAAATCTGGATTTTTCATTAATGTTCCTAAACCATTTAAGATGCTTGGGCATTTATTGTTCATGAAATAATGAAATCTTCAGTAAAGCTATGTGTTTCTTAGACAGATACAGCTTGAGTTTCTGTTGTATGCCCAGATTTGTCTGAGAATCTAAAAGCCAATAAAATATCCCTTTGTCTAGTTGTCCTGATGTGATATTTACCTCAATCTTGTTGGCAATGAGCAGGTAATGTTTTACAGTAATTGCTATCTGTGTTAGGTATTTGAGGCTTCATCCAAACACCCATAAGTTAGACTGCACTATTGTTAAATCGAGTCTCACACCATCACACAAACCAGCAGGCATGCCCCCATCAATCTGCACATCCTAGTCCAAAACAGAGATGTTGCAAAGAGGGACAAGACTCCCTGCACTTTCCTCACCCCTGCTAGCTTAAACATATCTCCTCCAAGATTGCACAACAGTGAGCAAAGGGCAAATCCTCTCACCCCACAAACCCACTTACACTGCTAGACTGATACAATCTGCATTGCTTTGTTGAACTTCCTCCATTGATATTGTACATTTGATGGAATGAAACAAACATGCACATTGATAAAGTACAGAATGACAAAGTGGAAAACTCCTTATGTGCATCTACCTATGCATCTGTCTATCTATCTATCTATCTATCTATCTATCTATCATCTATCTATCTATCTATCTATCTATCTATCTATCTATCTATCTATCTATCTATCTGTCTATCTACCTGTCTGTCTACCTGTCTGTCTGTCTATCTATCTATCTATCTATCTATCTATCTATCTATCTATCTATCTATCTATCTATCTATCTTTCTATCCATCTGTCTGTCTACCTGTCTGTCTATCTATATTTTGGAGGCATCCTGTGGATATGATCTGTCTTCATTACACCAAATTTACCATGTTTATCTGGCACCTTATCTCCTTCGGTATCCAAATGTCAGTACTGTCCAAGTCTAGAAGTTTCTTCATTTACTAAAAGTTTCTAATTCTCTGGTCATCCTTCCAAGTTATGTTCACCTAGATGCATTTAGTGGTGCCATTAGAAACAACCCTAGCCAGTCCTTCATGTTTTTTCCAATCTCTATCACAAATTTTTGATGGTGTCTGCTCTTAAGACTGAAGGGAGGAAGCACTCGTTAAAGTTCTGCATCTGAATTTTTTGTTTCTTCTTTACAAAGCATTTCAGTGACATTCATTTCTGTGCTTTTCTGGTAGCTTTCATCTCAGTCCTGCTTTTCCTGTGATTCAGTATACCTGTTTACTTTTCTGAATCCCTGACATCTTCATACTGGAATGGTCATAAGCTTCCAATGTTGTGTGATATTGCTAGCTGTAAATGAACTAAGTGTCAACATAAAATCCAGCAGAGTTTATGGATATCTGTGCTGCACTGCAGCCTCATGAAACCATGCCTGCTATTGTTCTATTTGCTTAGCAATGCACATAAATACATGCATGGATTTCTCATTGCTTGGCTGAATAAGGTTTTATCTATTTAACATTTGTTTACCGATAAAGCCCAATTTGGACAGAGCACATTTGCCTCAAAGACCTGGGGAGAAATGCTCCAGGCACTTGTCTTTGGAATGTGGGAGGAAACCGAAACACCCAGAGGATATGCTTTTCAGTTATAACTTCACCATGATGATTTGATCTGCACTGGTTGTATTTGTCTCATGATGAGAAACACACATTTATGGTTGTTGCTGCCCATTATATAAAAATGGACTCACGTGAGCTACACAGAATAGTTTTAATGTTTATTTTTTTATTCCTATTGTCCTACCTGCCACGTATTATTTCTCTGAATGAATAGTAATATTTCCACATCATACAGTATGGGCATACCTTTACTTATTTTTCACCTACTTACAATAAACTAGTCAGCAATGCTCAGCTTCCACATGTTTTTCTGAACTTGCATGACTGAAATATGTAAATTTCATGATGACATAAACATCTGTGTTCCATCCTGTGTGAATATCTACTCCAGCAGACATTTTTAAATGACATAGTCTGCACTCCTTTATGTCATCTATAGCACACGATACCTGCTGAATTCTGCATACCAGTTATTACTGTTTTTTCTTATCACTGCTTTATAAATTTTTGATTCCAGTAGCTACCGATCTCCACTATGCCCCTCAGAGTCCCTCTATCTCGTTCTGCACATGAATGACTGGAATTTTTTAATCAAATGTTGTCATGTTTAATTTCTTGAGCTACATTTCATCAGAGTACATGTGACAACTGAATGAGCATTTCAACATGCCCTCGAAGTGCTAACTCATTGTGATAAAGTTTTGTTTGAAGACTCAGCATCTTCCACTGATCTAAACTGTGTCACCAGCCTACGGGGTATTTGTCAGACTGTCGATTATAGCTTATTATCCTGCTGTACATGTGGAAGCCAGACAGTAAGATTAAAGTTTGGAAAATAGATGGATTCTTCTGTCTGACTGCTTTATATTTAAACTAATGAAAAATGTTACTGAATCAACAGAACCACAACTTGCTGGGTAAAGTGCTCCTCAGAAAAAACTATATACTCAGCAACAAAACACAAAAGGAGCTCACCAACGCTGATGTTAACAAAAACTCCAGTTTTCACTTCAAGAGTTTAATATTCAAAACAAATGCTGGATCCAGCATTTGTTTTGAATATTAAACTCTTGAAGTGAAAACTGGAGTTTTTGTTAACATCAGCGTTGGTGAGCTCCTTTTGTGTTTTGTTGCTGAGTAATGAAAAATGTTGACACTGACACTCCAACACATAGAACACTAATTTAATGCAGTTCACAAAGAACACAGATACAAAATGGTAAAGCACTTTTCGTCTCTAAAACAGCAGACTTCTTCAGACCATTTACAAAACTAAAGTCTCTGTTTAAATACATATCACCTGATTGTTTAAAATCCTGTAACCAATAGCATTTTTAACTTGATTTGTCATTAAATGACATCAGCAAAAAAACATATAAAATTTACAACCTTGAATATGATGAGGATGTAATGTTGTTAACAGTAGATGTTGCTGATTTGTATTTCTCTATCCCTCATGAGGAAGGTATAGAGGGGGTAGTAGAGAGATTACTGGCACATGGGGCCAGTGACAGAGAAATCAGACTATTCCAGGAAATAATGGAAGTCATTTTGACTAACAACTTTGTAATGTTTGGCAACATGATATTCAAACAGTTGGTGGGGGTTGCAATGGGCTCACCATGTGGGAGGGGCTATGCTAACTTGGTTCTAGCTAATTGGGAGCAAAAGACCATCTTTACGGGTAGAGAATGGGCTGAAAAGTTAAAATGTACACAAGGTTCTTGGACAACATTTTTATTTTGTTTAAAGGCACTGAACCTGAAGCCCAGAAATTTGTAGAATACCTAAACAACAGTACCAGGTTTTTCAAGTTCACCCACACATTTCATGAAACTATCATTACTTATTTAGATATTGAATTAAAGAAAAACATCAAAGAACAGTATTACGTAGCTAGAATACACCAAAAATCCACCAACTCAAACACTATGCTACATTATACGAGTTGCCACCCGTTTCATCAGAAGAGATCCGTGCTAAAAGGGCAACTTGTCCAAGCAGCACGGATGGTTATGGATGACACAACTTTCCTTGAGGAGTGCAAGACACTTAAACAAATGTTCTTGAGGAAAGGTTACCCAAATACATTAGTCCTTGACTTGTTAGAAGAAGTTAAACACAAAAGGAGAGAAGGGTTTTATAAGCCACTACTAAGACCCACTAGTAGATTACTACCTATAGAAGAGGGCAAGAGGTCAGAAGAAACTAACAACACAAACCAGGATGGTATACAAGAGGTAGGAGTGACTACAAGAAGATGTCCTAGTAGTATTGTAACCCCTTTTTGTTTAGAAGTAAAAGAAATTGAGTTTATTTTGAGAAGTAACTGGAACATTTTTATGACGAAACCAGAAATAATGGAGAAGCTAAGAAGTTTCCCATCTTTTGTGTATAGAAAGAACAAGAATTTAAAACAAATTCTAGAAATGGAACCTCAGACATTTAATAGAACTGGAGGCATGTTTAAGTGTGAGAGTTGAAACTATTGTAAATATATTGCAACAGGGACAGAATTTGGAATAGGATCCAACAAGTTAAAATAAAAGGTAGATTTACTTGTAATTCAAATTCTGTGGTCTACCTGGCTACCTGTGCAGTCTGCCCAGCATATTATGTTGGGAAGACTGACAGAAAACTTAAAGAGAGAATCTATGAGCATGTCTACCACATTAGGAAAAAGACCCCTTCTAATGCCTCAGCTAGGCATTGCTCCGAACATCCAACTCACCACTTCCTTTTTAGAGTAATCAGTCAAGTAGCAGTGAGTACAAAAGGGGGACCTTACCATTTAATATTGGAAAAACAAGAGCTGATTTGGCAATTCAGGTTGAACTCTTACAACCCTCCTGGGTTGAATGAAGTCACCTTTGCATGTATCTTAAAATTGAAGAACTTAACTTGTTAAAGGAACTATTTGTTTACTACCCCTTTACGGTATTTCACTCATATGTTTTAAACAAACACTTGTGGAAAATGCAGTGTTAAGTTAGTCCCTCTTTTAGAACCAATTACAACTATGACAGTGACATATAGTTTACTTATGTACACACACACACACACACACACACATATATATATATATATACATTTATTTACACTAGCTAGTATTTTTATTGTAATTAACAAGGAATAGGATAAACCTTATTTCAGCGAGATGACAACTTATTAATGAATTTATTGCTGAATGTATTAATGAATTCACTATTCATTTTATTTATTTAATTTCTTGATTTTATGTGTTTTTTGCTGATGTCATTTAATGACAAATCAAGTTAAAATGTTATTGGTTACAGGATTTTAAACGATCAGGTGATATGTATTTAAACAGAGACTTTGGTTTTGTAAATGGTCTGAAGAAGTCTGCTATTTTAGAGACGAAAAGCGCTTTACCATTTTATGTCTGTGTTCTTTGTGAACTGCATTAAATTAGTGTTCTATGTGTTGAGTGTCAGTGTCAATGTTTTTCATTAGTTTTTGTTTGGAATTTGTTTTCTTTGGACTATCAAGTGCTTTATACTTAAGTAAAACTGAACCTAACTGCATGTAATGAAAATATCCCAGGCTTCATCTTTTGGTCACATTCACAACCAATGCTATTCATTATACAAATAATTTTAGTTTAGACTACAGTTTAAGTTCATATAAAATAATTCATGTATACTAATATTCAAGTAGAATGAGCTCAGCCTCTAGTATTACCAAAATTACTTCATCAAACATATTCAGGGCGAACATCGCAAGTTGCCTGTATCACCACCTGTATGTCACAACTTGTACAACAACTAGTTAAGTTTACTACTCTTTGTGGTGCAAAGGAAAAACACAATGCAACAATGTCAATGCTCTTGGCCTACAAGCATAGCTTCTATACTCCAGGCTTAAACATGTCAAAGGCTAGGAAGGGGCTAATTTAGTATGTTTGGAACTGATCCACTTAGTTTTAAGGAGGAAGTACTTTTGGAGAGTTGTGCTATGTGTGCATTTATTTGTCTTTTCATTTATCTAAATGTGAGATTTAAAGGTGAAGGACTCATAGCAAAAGGCACTGATGCAGGAGAGATTAACAATGAAGACTAAGCTGGAGATACAGTATTACTGAAGCATTACTGAAGTAAAATGTATTTACATGAACTTAAGGAAACAGTGGTGCACAGACAGGCCTAGGGAGCTAAGGTCTTTAAGGTTAAAAGATGTGGACTCAAGTAAATGTCTAAACAACAGCAACAGCAGAGATTAAATGCAAGACACACCTCAGGTAGTATCATTGTTGATTTCATTGAGAAAATCAAACAAGGTGAGATTACTTTGGAATTCAGTCAAGGAAATGCAATGTTGCTGTTACATTGGGTCATTGGTCATACTAGGCTAACTGCCTTTTTCTGGGACCATTTCAAGCCTAGCCAGTTATCCCATTTGAGAATCAAACATTGCACCTTGTGTTTTTGATGTAAACGCCTTAACCATTATGCCAAAAACCACCCCTTGAAATTTTCATTTTCCCTTTTCCTTAGATTCATGGTTTCATAAATTCATAGCTAATTACTAGGCTAGTTTTCTTAATAGGCCATTCTAAGTCTAGCCAATTTCCTTCCAAAAGTGAGAATCAAGCACTGTACTTTGTGTCTGTGAGTCAAACACCTTAACTATTGTAACAGCCCCCAAGTATATGATTGGGTGACATACCATCAACAGCCATCTCATGCAGCTCCTCATCTGGTAAGATGCAGCAGAAGGAGAAGTGAAATAAGCAACTAACATCACCTTGTCCCTAACAAAATCACTCCACACCCACCTTCCTGCAGTGTAGAATGTCATGCCCTGCATATGAGGTAGTATTGTGTTGTGACCTGTAAGTACAGCTAATAGAAATATACCAAAATGGGCCATGATAGACTTTGTTTAGGGATTCCCAGCCTTGTTTGAAAATAAATTGCAGCAAACAAAGATGAAAAAGCTGCAAAGGGACTATCAGGACTTTATGACAGGCTGTATTTTTACATGGCCTCGTGAGCAGGCTAGAACTGAATCTAATCCAGTAGTAGCAAGTAATTTACATACTAACAATGTGTCTACTGAGCCCAATGATGTTTTTCAGAATGTTAATGTTCAACAAAATGTGAACAATGCTTCTGTGGTTACTACTATGACAACAGAAGGTTCCATGATTGGCATGGATCCTAACAGCAACACCTCTACTATGGCTCAGGCTGATGACATCACACAGGGAAACAGACAGCCCAGTATTAGTATGGGAGCAAAACTGAAAACCTCACTTCCTTCTTATTCATCTTCTTCTTTTTTTGTAGCAAGGAGCAGCTCTATGACTTTTCCAATTTTCCCAGTACCAGTAAGGAAGAAAACAGAAAACAGGCAAGGTTGCTCTGTACAAAAGCATGTGAAATGGTGGAGAGTCATGAACTAACTGATTTTAATGACTGTAATGTATTTAATATATATAGCATTCAACTGACTAAAGAACAATGAATGTTTTAGGTAAAGGATTATTGTTTGTACCCAGTAGGGCATCAGTATTAAGTGAAGTTATACTGGATCTGCATATGTTTGGGCTGAATGTTATTCTGAAAAACATGTTATGGGGAAATAGCCATTATACTAATGTTATACACCCAAGTACTTTTGTACCAGTTATGCATCTCACAGTTCATACTTTTTTAAAAACTTGTGAGGATGAAATAAGACTTTTTCTTGACAATGCAACATGCAGGTTTAATAACTTATTTGGAAAGGCAAGTACTGCTAGATCTAATGAATGATGATAGACTGATTATCAAACCAGCTGCTAAGGATGGGGCCATTGCAGTTATGGATACTACAGCATACATACAATCTTTGGATGTCCTAACTAGTGATATCATTACTTATAGAAATGTTTCACCTTTGATGGTTAAGTAATATATAAGTAATGTTGGTAAGAAGCTAAGGGCTTTAAGAATAAATGGAGTGTTAGATGATGACTTGTATGCATTTTTAAGCATTGAACATCCAGTAATTCCTATTTTTAAAGCACTACCAAAAATGCATAAAAGTACCCTATCCCCGCCAATGTGACCAATAGTTTCAGGGAGGGGATGGGTTACTGAACATTTATCTATGTGGGTAGAAGCAAAACTGAAAAATCTGCTTGCTTATTTTCCTAGGATTTTGAAAGATAGTGCATAATTCTTATACAAATTTTATGATGCTTGTCAAACTTTAGATTTGAAGAATGCGTTGATGGTAACCATGGGCGTCAACAGTCTGTTTATGGTTATCACAAATGAATTTGGGTTGAAGGCAGTGAAAGAGGTACTGCATACGGTCAATATATATGATGAGAATACCAATACTTTAATCCTAGAAGCACTAGCATTGGTGTTAGAAAATAACATCTTTCTTTGTAATGGAACACATTATAGTCAGGTACAGGGGGTTGCCATGGGCATACCCTGTGCCAACTCATATACTAATTTAGTGTCAGCCTTTTGGGAAGATAAAAATATTTTTAAATGTGAACATATATGGAAGACTTCAACAATTTTTTATGCCATATTTGTTGATGATATTTTTTTGTTGTGGGCACAGGGCAGTGATGAACTGTTAAACTTTGTTGATTACCTGGAGAAAACTACATATTTTCTTAGGTTCTCAGTAGAGCACAGCAATGAGACCATTGCCTTTTTAGATGTCACATTAAATAAAAATGTAACTGATAAGATAAACACCACCCTGCATAGGAAACAATGCTGGAGAAATCATTATTTGAATGCACGTAGTATGCATCCCAGGCATACTTTTCATAATATTATGCAAGGGCAAGGATACAGAGTTTTTCTGCAGTGCACAGACAATGAGTTTCACAAAGAAATTGATGTGTTAAATGAACATCTTAAGGAAAAGGGGTATTCAAAGGAAAATTTAGAAAAAACTAATAACAGTATATTATACAACGACCCCCCCATTAATATTCAAAAACGTGCACGCTGATTGGTCAGCATGCATGTTGTAAATCAGAGTTATAGTAATGGAAAAGGTCCGTCGCCGGACTTTTCCATTACTATAACTCTTTTTTTACAGCAACGGAGAACGCAAGATCTCCATTGCTTCACACTGTCTCGCTATGTTAAACTCCTTTAACATAGCGAGACAGTTTGTAAAAAGCAATGGAGATCTTGCTTTCTCCTTTGCTTTTTTTCAAAACTGTCTCGCTATGTTAAATGGGTTTAACATACTGAGACAGCTTTAAAAAAGCAACGGAGATTCTGCGTTGCTTTTTTTAAAGCTGTCTTGCTATGTTAAACCCATTTAACATAGCGAAAACAGTTTGTAAAAAGCAACGGAGATCTTGCTTTCTCTGTTGCTTTTGCCCACAGCTCTGATGTACTGTGTAGGCATATGCATGCACAGTGCATCAGAACTGCCGCAGAAGGGCAGCAAGGAGGCATTATACAATGTCATTATTTAAGAAAAGTAATTATTTTTTTTCTTAAATAATGTCATTGTATAATAGCAATAACCCACTTCTGGGTGTGGGTAATGCTGGATTTACCCACGGTTGGCTTTGTTTGGCCACTCTGGCTTCACCCTCATGACCAAACCATGCCAACCGTGGATAAATCCAGCATTACCCACCCCCAGGCATGGGTTATTGCTATAATATCCAACAGGGAAGCCAGGACTAAACCATGGTTTTCAGATAATAAAGAACAGCAGGGAGATAAATTGAAGCCACCTAATAAGTATGATAACAAACCCAAGGTAATGCTACATTATAGTAACAATGTGTATGGGATATGTGACATTATTAAGCAAAACTGGAAGATACTAAGAAGTGACAATCACTTCAAGGATATTTTAGATGATAAACCTAGATTTACCTTCAAGCGAAATAGTAACATAAAATACATGTTATGCATAGAACCTGGTCTGACAAATAGGAAGGCTAACAGTGTTTCCTCTGCACATATGAGAACAGGGACTTTTTCCTGTAGGCATTGCAAAGCATGTTCAAATGTGAATGGTTTAAATTATTTTATACATCCTGTTACAAATGAAAAATACACATTTGAGTTTTATGCAGATTGTCATACAGAGAATGCAGTTTACTTGGCATGCTGCAAGTTATGTCTAAGTTTTTATGTTGGAAAAACTAATTGTAAGCTAAAAATAGGAATATTGCATCACTTGTCATATATTAGGCAGAAGGATAAACATAATGCATTATACCAGCATGTTTCTAGCTTTCCAGATCATACTTTTGTTTTTATGGTTCTGCATGTTGTACAGATGAAAAAAAAGGTGTGGGGGGGGGGGGGGAGATATTGTTAATGATACAGAGTATGGAGAGTTAAGATGGATCATACAGTTGGCAACTGACAACCCACCTGGGTTAAATAGTTCTGTGCCTTTAAAACCAGCCTTAAAGGAAAGGTGGGTCAAGTATAGAAAGTAATTGGTTGCTTTTAGAAATGTTTTAATATTTAAAGACTGTCATGGTTATGTGACGTTTGTCTGATAAAGGGTTTTTTAACCTCAAAGTGCTTACATTTTATAATAAAATATTATGGCCAGTTTGGACTCTGTTTCATTTGTTTTTCAGTTCGTTCTTACAAGAGGTTGGAGAGGAGTCCTTAAGGGAAGTTAAGAGGCTTGTGTTTTGATCCATAGCATGGATTGTATGGTTAAGATAACAATGCTCATGATTTCTGTCAGATTATATTTCATCAAGGCTGTTGCTCTTCTGATGCCTATTGGGGTACTCTTTTCTTTGAAATGCTGATCCCCTCATAACATAGAGTGATGTAATTACTGCCAAGTGACCCCGGTCTATTCTTTAGTCACACTGGATTCAAAATACAGATACCAAAAGCGATCCCTGAAATCCTGCAAATATTTGTTGCTAGTACACTGCAGCTCCAGTTTCTACATTCTTAGCAATCATCTTTTGATACAGAATTATTCACGCTGCTCTAAGGTACTCAGACTTTTGGCAGAATCCCTGACTGATTGCACTATCTCACGGGCAATTTTAAATTCTGTTTTTGGAAAGCTTCATTAACCCAAGAGCCATTAGTAGTTAAGCTCTGGAAAATATATTTTATTTACTGCACTTTGTTATGCAGATTCGCTAATGACTGTTGTCCCCATTTGCAAAGCGATCACAAGGAGAAAGACTCCATGAAAAGATATTCAAAATCAGTGTAAATAAGGAGATCATTATGTTATCGAATATGTGGCATAGCAGTGTACCATTAAAGAAAGAGACAGATGAGACTGTATTACTGGCAACAGTAGAAACACAGACATAGGAGTGATGATTAATATTGCAGTATACAGAAAATAATAAGGTTAAAGCACTAAACAATACTGTTGTGACAAACACAGTCTGCTGGATTTTGAAACATTTGGATTAGCATTGTGAAGACTTTGTGTCAAGAAGTTGTCATTGTTTGGAGACTAAGAAGCATTTATACCCCTGAGCATTCATTGTAGAAGGCAGTGGATGGCGTAAACATGATGTGAATTTCAGTCTGCAGTTCCTACTATTAAGAGTGTTGAAACCATCAAACATAGTCAATGGTATTTCATAACATCCAGTGTGAATTATACACAATGCTTGTGCATGACAGTTCACAAAACTATGTGAGTCCACACATGGGACTTACCACCACAACTTTAAGGTAGTCTTAAAGTACATCATATGGAAATGGCTGTTTGCTGCATAGGAGACTATGGTTATTAAGGGGGAGGATTAGAATAGATCTAACTTCAATAGAATGAATGTTGGACTTCAATGATCTCTGGCTTCATTAATGAAACCATTGCAACTTTTGACATTAAGCATATTAGGTGTTCAGAGTTTAAATGATAAGGAAATGTTGCAAGAATTTATGAGAGAGAAAGAGCGAGAGAGAAAGTGATATGCTAGACCTTGGGTTTAAGTAAGATGGCGTACGTGATGTGGGTGGAGAGGATCTCTACCCATCTAAGAAACTTACTGGACTGCATAATGCATAACATGAGCTGTACAGAATAGTGTAGTGCAATACAGAAATCCAGCACAGAAGACAGACAAACAAGGGAGTAACATGTAATGTAAGAGCTGCACAATAAAAACATCCAATGAAAGCAATAAATTGCATCTATTTGCAAACTGACTATGCCAGCAATGGATTATTAATTAAAGGGGAGTGTCTTGGGGTGACAGCCATATTCAACGTGCATTAATGTGGGGTTCTTACATTATCATAACTGCCTGAGTGTATATACTTATATTATATGAGTCAGCAGTGCGTTGCAGTGGGATTTTACACTTCTGCCCATTGTGACCATAGACTTGATATAGCTTAGAAATGGGGACATCAGGAGCCATGTCCGCCACAGCATGTATGCAGGTGGACTTGGACACCTGTAAGAAAAGTTTTATTTTATTTTTTTTATTATCTTTTTGAGATTTTTCAAGTTATACGTTCTTATATCAAAATGAAAATCAGTGAAGCCCAATTAATGGCATGATTAATGCTCAAACAAATAAACTCCCTTAAGCTTATGCATTTTATCTTTTTGAGGCTTTTCAAATTATGCTTTCAGATGCAGAAATGAACATCTGTAAAGTTTAACTCATGTTACGGTGTGATGCCAAAACATAAATAAGGTCTCCTATATATTAAGGACAAATTGTTATTACTTTGCATGATACAAGAATCATGTAGAGAGGGAGTTACAAACAGTGCACGTCATTGTTATAAACAGTGCACATATCACTGTTACAAACAGTCCACATGTAACTGCAGACACACTTTACCAATTTGTATTTTCCACAAAGTTTGGGGCCGTGATGTTTTACATTTCTTTTGGAATCAGGTATTGGGATAGGCGTGTTTGTGACAGCTTGCACATGTCCTAGTCAGGTCATATTAGTTCAGGAAGTACACAAGCCATTTCTTCAAATCTTTTAAGCTCAGAATTTAGTTGCAAGATGTAGATATTACTTTGAATTGAATGTAAATTGCTCCCAAATACATCCCATTATAAGGTCTAACAGCCAGTGTTTATCCTAGCACAATAGTCATTGCATGGATGAATTTGATTTATGTTAGCACACTTCTGAGACAATAAATATCATGTACATAATTAAATAACTAAACCTATTAAAGGATCAGCATACATTGGTCTAGATTACAAAACAATTTATGCTCAAGGTAAGAAACTGTTTCAAGGTAAGACTTCCCTTTGCAGTCAATCAAAATATGGAGACATTTCTGAGGGAAGGGTAGTCTGCTCAACACCATAACATAATTAATTTTCTTCTCCCAGTTTCCAAATATCTAAGGGGATCCTCCAGTCTCTCAGATGTATTTACTGATTGGTTACAAAGAACCAGTTTAAGCTCCTCCGATGTAGTTGACTTCATTAACATTTCCAGCCTTTATAGCTTAAAGCTTGGGGTGACCAAGGAGTCTATGAATTTTTATAACTGACTGCAAGGTCTCTTCACTGACCTTAGAGGGACAATCCTGGAGTTTAAAATTCTAACTGAAAGAAAGTTGTCCTGTTATCTCTCAGTTATTCCCACCCACTTGCCATGTCACCATCAACCCTATTTCTGGTTTCAATTTACTTTATGCAGTCCTGTTTTCATTCCCCCTGGTGAACACAATTAATAATATTCAGTTCCTGTCAAAGCTTTCAGTCCCTGATCACTGAGAAACAATAAGGTTATTACATTTCTGTGTGCATTTTTGGTGAGGGTGGTTAGGCAAGACTCTCAGTGTTAACTTTTTATGAACTTGTCAAAAAGCTTATTTTAATTGTCTAGTTCTTCATTTCCTTTTTGTATTCTGCATAGCGTAACTATGAGCAATATAGTCAAAAGAGTACAGTTTAGTAAATTCATACTAAATCTTAGCAGTCTGTTGACATATTCCCTTACTCCGTAGTAAAGCAATCTCAAAATTAGTATGCAAAACTATTACAGGTTGCCGTACTGTACAGCCCCTATTGTGACAGCAAGTTTTGGCCTTCATTGTTTAAAATGAATCTTTTGTTTGTGTAGCCCATATGTTTTTTCACAGCAGGTTAGAAAACCATTACACCTGGCTAGTATTTAGAGATCAAAAAACAAAACATGAAAAAAGACTGCTTCTACTACTATTCAAAACTTATACCATTCTGATGCTTTCTACAGAGCAAGTAGCAGTCATGCATAACATCATTCCACTTAAATAGCATTCAGAAATCTGTACAAAATAAAATATGAAATGAGCAGAAAACTCTGTTTACTAATGTTTTAGTTTTGCACTCCTCATATGCTTTCCTGCAAGGTAGCAGCAAGTGAGGTCACAAAATTCCTGAAAAGCTACTTTCTCTGAGGATAAAAAGCACAGATGATACTAATGAATAACTCAGTTAGAGCTGTTGTGAGTACATCTGCAGTTTGAGATGGAATGTGACTAAGACCATTAAAACATTGTGTAAGCAGCCCTTCCCCAGTCCTCGCAGCCAAAGCTGGGACATGCTCAGAAAGCCAGACTGAAAATATAAGCAAAGACCAGAATCAAAACAAAAAATCTCTGGGATTGCCCATTTAAAGACACTACAGAATTCCTCATAATATTCTCTAAAAACTGATCTAATGCCCCCGGGGCAATTCTAACTTCTGGCATATAATATTTCTTCACACCATATGACAAATGGTTTCCTATCCAATGTGCATAACAGAAACCACCAATTATTATCCTAATACTGTGTAGGGACCATCTCCAGGCACAAAATCTCAGACTAATGATGACACCATATCTAGAGCCCTATGAATTTTCTTTTTCTCCTTATGCATGGTCTTGAGTGATATAGATTCTATCTAGCCTTGACCATGCCAACAGCCTTGATGAGTAATAGATAAAGTAATGTACTTTAGCTTCTTCCTAGCCAGTTAAGTATGGATCTACTGTTTGGAGGCATGTGCAATAAAAGCTGAAAAATCTTTAAGATGACAACAAATTACCATCCTAGAACCACTGTCTATATCAGTCCTTCTCACTAACAAATTCCAGTCACCAGTGGGTAGAGTTCTGTCACAAACCATATTTTTAAATTCTGTTTTAGCATTACCAGTACCACTTCTCTAATATGCTCGCACTGGCAAATAAACTGATTCTAACTGGAGATATTCTTCCAAACATTATTTCTTTCATTCCAACAAATCTTTCTGCACCCCCCAGCATTTGCATTAGAACTACACTAGCAGCCCACCTTCAGCAGGCACCTGTATATCTAGTTGAAGCATGTACCAAGTACCATCCCATGGATTTTAGCATGTCTTGCTTTACTTATGAGTTAGTTATGGTCATTATATTTTTACCTACAAACACCTGGTTTTCTTTCCTAATCTTCCCGATATTATTTTAAATGTAGCAGGGGGAAAACTACACAAACCACTACAGCCTTTCAATTAACACCTCATTTATCCACAGCACACTGTGGTAGAGCAAGAAACACACAGGGTTATGAACAAGGCGTTGCAGCAATATTAACACAACTATTCTAAAGTAAACATAGCAATGCAGCTCACATTTTGAAGCTAGTATGATGCATGTTAAATCTATCTTCACAACAACTGATGCAGCAGAACAAGATATCCTTAAATGAAAATGCTTGTTTTGAGTTTCATCTCACTCAATGTATTGATAATGACAATGCAGCAATCAATGAAACGCATTCAATTAATATGCACATGCTGTCAAAACATTGTAAGACTTGCATAACAGAATAAAGGAATACAAATGCCAGTGCAGCATTGAAGTGGTCATTCAATCTTTCCTAGGACTTCATCATATCTACAAACTTAGTTAATGGTTCATGTTAACGTTTCCTCCCAGGAACCTAGTCACAAAGCAGGACCTTTGGAACAAGCTGCTAACCATATCAATCCTGATGGTTATCAGTCTGAGCTGGCAGAATATATTATTTTCATAACTGACCAAATACAGCTCTTGATTTCTCACTTCTATTAATAATAGTGAAAACGCAGATTGATCAAACCCTTCCTGATTTGCTAAGGAAGGGTTTGATCAAACCCTTCCTGATTTGCTAAGTCCTGGAGAAGAAAATTACATATCTACCTCATAATTCAAAAATAGTTGCCACATACCTTTAATCTTCCCAGCACAAAGCAATTAATAATCTATGTACTGATTAGATGGAGCAAATACCTTTCAATGCAGCCAGCTACCTCAATTTTAAAGAAGTAAAAGCAAAGAATGATGTGAGTACAATCCCCAGAATGCATTGATACTCGATGAACAAACCTACTCTGTCATGATTATGTTTGTCTTTGAACTAAATCTTTCTCACATTTATCTTGTTCTCTAGCCTGAGTTTCTTTCAGCAAGCTGTAGCAAGTTAATAAACTGTAAACACCTGTACAATGGCAGAAGAGGAAAAGTTTTTCTTTTTCTCTCTGCTTTCAGTTTCATAAAAAATTTACTCACAGACCCGTATAGTAATTATTATCAGTTATTTAATAATTTCTTCACTTATTTGGCCACAGATTCTTAAATATGGGAAATTACTGTCGGGGCTGCTCACATCATTACTTTTCTCTACCCGCCTCCCTTGCTCGCTCTCACTTCTCTGTCTTAATTCTTTGTTGTCAAGTTCAGGACTGACAACTTGTTGCTCTTTAGTAGGTGCAGAGTCATATTACTTTAGGAAAGTAAAGGCTTTTTTTACGGTTTTGCCCTATATGACGTGGATATACCACCACTGCCCAGAATATAGGATAGTTATCATTGCCACCAATCACTCCTTATCAGCTACTTTAGGACCCTTAAAAAGGGTGTTAAATCTTGCTGTGTAATATTAATACTGATACAAATGGTAGTTTGACCAAGAGCAAGGCTATTAGGAGTCGCCCACACAGTGTCACCAAATAAATATGCAAGTACTCTCAAAACTTAAATATCTTTACACAGATCAGCTACAAGGAGAGATTTAAATATATCTAATAATAAATAATAAAAGAAAAATACAATACTAAATATGTATTCGCAGTGACATCAGAGTTCAAAACCACAGGAAATATTTAATATAACAGTGCAGTACAGGCTCACACAAATAAAGAACAACATCTAAACTAAGCTTTACTATATTCTTGACTGTATCTAAGACAGTTATACTGTTCCCTAGAAACTTGCTTCATTAGAGCAAGGCAGATGTGGTAAATGGTTGTTATTTTTGTGGTCAGGCCGAAGACAGAATAGAGAATGCCCTGTCTCACTATGAGACTTCTCAAATGAATATCTAAAATATTACTGCTGGATAGCTTGCAGAATGACATAATTTCTGGTCATCTGATTTCTAGTTCTATTTTTGCTAGAAGCTGGCAGCATTTATCATCTACTTGTAAAATATACAGACAAGGGCATTTTCTCAGATCTTTGGCAGATGCTGGAAGTCATAATACAATTGCATTCCTTCAAAAGTAGCAATTTATTTACTCCAAGGACAATACACAAAGCTTCCTAGTACAGACCTTGTGTCTCTAGCTGCATTGAAAACTTGAGAGATAGCCTCCTTATTGCATCCTATAAAATAATCTAATTTTAGCTATTTTCCTAAAGTTTTCTTGACTGAAGTTAACCCTCCAGTTTCCTCTGTTGACATATACATTTAAACAGTTACAATAGTGTATGTACATTTCTGGTGGTGCAGCGGTAGCGTTGTCACCTCACAGCAAGAGGTTCTCTGGTTCGTTTCTTGGCTGAAGTGCCTTCTGTGTGGAGTCTACATGTCCTCCCCACGGTCGAGTGGCGTGCCTTCGTTGAAGGCTGGGTGTCGGGCTGGCACCTCGGCACCATAAAAATCAACTGCCAATCATTAGCGGACCTGAGTTCCACTGTGGTGACTCCCTAACTGGGAAAAGCCGAAAGAACAACAACAACAACATGTACATTTCTGTTCTCTTCCAGTAGGGCACACTGTGGATACATTTTAAGCACAAGCACTTTACAAAATACCTTTTCAACACAGCAGTTTGATATACATGACATACAATTCTAATGCATTTGTAACACAAGCATCTTAAATAAATCATTTTGATATTCACCAATGCCATATAATTATTTACAACATTCCAGCTAGCTATGCTGGCAGTATCTCCTTTCATCACACCCCAGATTAGAGCATCATTCTAAAATAGGTAGAATAGACTCATCTATAGACAATCATTCTAAAATAGGTAGAATAGACTCATCTATATTAACCTAATTGCAAGTGGTACTGCATCATGACAAGGAAAAAAGCAGCTTGCATTTTACATCTAGAGCAAGAAAAATACTGTTCAGTGACCTCTCGATGATTCCCTCGCACAGTACTCTTTATTTGACCTCCACACTGCAGATATTACTGTCTCCTTTAATGCACAGCACTCTGGTCTAACAATAATTGGCCTGGGCTTCCGTGAGTGGATTTACTACCTTGCACAAAAATCCTGGGTCCCCTCTCAACACTGCTGTTCAGGGTGTAGGAGGCTGCAATGCCACCTTCAGCCATTGACCTGGCCACCACTGCCACATGGTCTGCAGCAGACTCCACACCAGTACTGTTACGCTTAATTTACCTTTGTCTTTGTCTGATATCCATTTTCATACCCTGTCTATGTAATTCAAATGTAAAATCATTTAGTGATCCTTCAAATGCTCTTAGTCAAATGTTCCAAATGACAGTGGTAGCAGATTTTAATTTCAATATTACAAATTCTGGTAATGTTTCTTAAGAAATAAGTGCTATATAAAGTATAATATAAACATAGCAGTATTCTACCTCAGAATAACAGTTATTGGTCTATAACCAAGCAGGGCCTAAGCCGTGGATGCTGGCGCAAATAGCTTTTGGGCATGAAAGGGGGGTGGAGGGGTGCTGGAATATTCCTGAGCCAAAGAATGTAACAAAGGCAGATTGAGAGTGAAGGACAAAAAACACTATGCCTCTGATTGCAGACTGATCTATAAGTTACTGATTATGTAGGTTCCATAATTTTATAAATAATTAATTCACAAACAGTCAAGTAGCAGATAAGCAATTCACACCCCTTTTAAAATAATATATTAAATATAAATGGTGAGATTCCAAAAAGTCTTACTGTGCCTGAGTAATTAAAGTGGTACAAACATATACTGCATTGGTGCAGCCAATAAAAAAAACTGCTTTGCTAATGTTATCATTAATATGTGTATCATACAGGAATAGTGAAGGTTACATTATGCCAAAAAAGATGAGAGTAAATCTGTGCATAGAGAGCAGAGACAGTTGGATATACTTTTGTCAAATTTAATTAATGCCAAGGCTTGGAGTGGAATAGTGTAAGACTTTTTGGAATCCCACAGATTTGTTTTCCTGCCTTAATGTATCACTCTAAAAAGTTAAAGTAGAACAAAGAGAAGGAAAACTCATGAGCATGCAATTAAATGAATCATCAAAGATGGGGTGCCCTTTGTGTGGTGTCTGCATGACCTCCCTGTGTTTGAATGGTTTTCTCCAGGAACTCTGGTTTCCTCCCACATTCCAAAGACATGTAGTAGGTTGAATGGATACTGAAAAACTGGCCCTAGATGTGGGTACAAGTGTGTGTGTGTGTGTGTGTGTGTGTGTGTGTGTGTGTGTGTGTGTGTGTGTGTGTGTGTGTGTGTCTTTGTTTGTTTTTGGTATGGAAGAACAACATTTGCAGACCTGGTGGGGTAAACATATCTGGCTCTAGATGATGGTTACTATTGATGTGACACCACGATCCCACAGCAAATAATGGGAAAAGAGAAAAAGGGGGTTATGGATAGATGGATTTAGTACTTGGCTTCCTTTCTTTTCATGCAGTATATTGGCAATAGCTTACAATAGAATTAGCTGATGTAAAACGTGACATTAATATACATGTTTTCAAGAAAATGTATATATAATAAATCTCTTCAGGCTAAAGCTTTATAGTACTCTGCAACAATGAACATGAATACAGCTCCTGCAACATACGAGCCAAGTTCTGTATCTTGGCACATAATCCATGCACTCACTATTTCCTTAAACTGACAATGACTAGTTTCCATTCAGATTGCCTTATTTACTGCAGGAAAGCCACTGTGCATACTGCAGATCAGAAAGTAAAGTCTGCAGTGGAAAATCTCAATATAAGCAATGTACATATATAGTGCAATAATAAATGTTATTCATACATGGGTAAGCACTTGGAGGGAAGTAATAAAAGAATGAAAATGTACCAGGCAAGCTAGTACATAGTACTTATTCCTAGTTACAAAGGACAGCATTTTTACTTCAACTTGATGTCTGAAGAAGGACAAATGGAGTTTTACCTGTAATTTTGAGAAATAAAAAAGGATTGAATTTCAGTAGAACAATCCAGCACAGAAAACTTTATTAATTTTGTACTGTTTAACTCAGGTAGATGCCCTTGTTTCCTCTTTTTTCATCTTGTCCCAAATCTTTTTCACCAAATTGTATTTTTCTTTCCTCTACATGTGCCTGAACCACCATAATCGGTTGTCTTTGACCTTCTCTGCAATTGGAGCTACCTGGGCTTCTGATCTGATGTGTTAATTTCTTCATCACTCCAACAGTGTGCACCCTACCACTCATCTCATGCACTTCATCTCCATCACAACTAGCTTCATCAACTACGCCTGCCTTCACCACCCAGGTTTCTGTACCATACAGTAATACTGGTCATCCAACTGTTTTGCATGCATTACTTTTCAGTTTTTTTGTCATTTTTCTGTCACGTGCTACTCCTAATACTCTGTGCTAGGTTGTGCTGCATCCTGATGTGAATTTGAACTGCTTATCTCCTGTCTTATTTTGGTTGCAGCCCCTCTGAAGGCTCTGATTATAGTTCTGGCCTTCTCATTCAGATTTCCCTTTTCCTCAAGCACCCCTCCCAGATACATGAAGCTGTAATCCTGTTCCACTATTTCCCCTCCTATCTCAATGATCAGCTTTTCCTGGTTTCCCCATTTGCTGTCATTACCACAGATGCCATATCTGTAGCCAGTTTCATCCCATGTGCCTTCAGTTTTGCACTCCATTCTGCTATCATTTGCTGAGGGTCATGCTCATACTTGTTTGCTAATATAGCTCATCACTGGTATGAATAACAGTGGGATATGACCTGAACCCTAATGCATATCCACTCCCTTTGAGAACCCCTCTGTAAGTCTGAGCACTGTTTGTACCCGAGTCATTGGGCCTTTCTACATAGCCTGATTTTGAACCATTGGAATACTGCTCAATTCAGCCTTCTGGAGACCTTGTTGTTTGTGGTCTCCAAACCTAGAAATGTCCAGTTGGGCTCTTTCTTCATCTCTAGTTTCTTCTCTACTATCTGTCTCACTGCAAACATCAGACCAGTTGCGTTGCATCTTGATTTGAATGAAAACTGCTCATCTTCTCTCTTGTTTTCTAATACTCTGTGTATTCATTTATCAGTCCCCCTCTCCAGAACTTTTTATGCAGTAAGACAGGAGTTTGATACCTCTATATGGCCCACAGTTGTGAATGCCCCTTTTGTTCTTGTACACTAGAATGCTTATTCTGCAGACATCTTGGATACACCTTTCTCTCAATACTGCTATGAGCACCCTATGGAGCCTTTTCTTTCCTAACACACCCAACATTGTTATAATATCTATCGTAACTTTATCTGAGCCTGCTGCTTTCCTTGACTTTATTTTCCCTAACACTGTTCTTCTTCTAGGGTGGGCTTGTACTCATACATACAAAGCCTGAACCAGAGGGAAGGAATTGACAATCTATGTTGGTCTTGAATGTAACGCAACACCCACGACCTGATGTGAGAGAAGCAAAAGTCATGTCCCCAATGTAGGAGATGCAGAATCTGTAGTTACTGGGTGAATATGTATTACACCAGGACTAATGGAGAAGATTATTATGCTAGTGCAAGTTTCACGTCTGATTTAGTAGCAGTAGTTCACATCATTGCCAGTAGTTGTCCAGTTGAAGAATGGATGATTGAATAAATAATAAGAAAGTTCAAACCATGCATAATAGAAAACCTTAGTAAAATTAGAAGAGGAGATTTGAGTCATGCAGTGAATTTAATGAAAGCATAACTGAAGATTTAACTTAAGCCAAGTATCAATTATCAGTCTCTATAATTTAGTGGAAGTATTTATTTCACTCATAGGCTGACAAAAACAATATATGGACAGTTCTGGCACCTGGAGATATCAGGAACACTGCTCTCACTCTTGGGATCCTTGCAGGTAAAAAGCATGGCTTTGGCTCTTTTAGTGGTGAAATATAATTGAGAAGAACTTTACCCAAATTATATGGAGGTGAATGTGTGTTGCCCTTTGGAATTCTTTACACAGACAGTATCACCAATGAGGAAAATGGGAGAATGGAAGAAAAGTAAAATTGTTAGCATACTGGACCATTTTTGTTTCACCACATTGCACCACTATATCATTGTAATGACTACATGAAGGAGTAATAAGCCGCAATGTGAGCTCTGTGGTGATTATGCAGGTGTGGAACTGCACTATCCCATATTACACATCGCAACATACCTTATGTTCATTCCTTGTAATTTTATCCTACCTCATACAACCTGAACAGAAGAATTTTATTTTCTAAATCTTGAGTAAACTGTATGGTTATTACATAACATTTTTCTTTTTATACTCAATAAAATGTCCCCAGATAGAAATATTTGAATTTCAAATCACTTCTTCAGCTATCCCAGAGTGTTTTTATTATTTAGTTACTTAACTCATTACTTTATTTATTCAATTCATTCACTTATAATACATTAGCTGGGAAATGTACTTGAAGTATGCAACTGTATTCTGTTTTAAGTGTGTGTAAATAAAGGACATTAGAATTTGCGAAAGAAGTGGACTTGAGGGGAAGTATTTAAGGAAGGTTAGTTAGAATGATAAGGACATAGATGGGGTGTAGACAGGGAAAATACTCTGGTTACACAGTGTGACTAAAACAACAGTACCATTTCTGTTTGCAGAATGTTGTGAGAGCTTTACAAAAACTTATTTATGTTGTTGTTAGTCTGAGTAGAGAGAGTATGAGGATTTTTAAATTTATTTTTAAACACATATTTTTTTAGATAACTTATTTTAAGCATCATTTCAGCACTAGTTTTTGAATAGAAATGTTATCAAATGTGTTTGTATCAATGTAGTATTTATATATTTTACTTTATTTTAACATGATTGTAGTTTAAATATACTATCACAGTATGTAAGGATGTTATTTAGGTTTTGGCACTAGCACTTTAAAAGTTAATTAGGGCACAATTAGTGGATAATTAAGTTATATAAAAGGATTGTGCTGTATTTGTTCATCGTTCTGATGAAGTCTTGATAGATGAAAGCGCTCAACCTGACAGTTTGATTTTACGTTAATAAACTACTTGGAAGAAAGGAAAAGGAAGAAGAAGTGGTTTAATTCTTTGTGATGGTGCTTTTTTTTCATTTTATTCTATTTTGGAGCAGTATTTTCAACGTTTTTTATTTATATGTGACTATGGAAGGGTGCACTTTACGAGTCAGGCATTTAAAGACATCTGCAGCAGCTGGAAAGGCCACAGAAGTACCTCACAAAGAGGATTACTGGCCTCAAACAAATGCCCTACACTGACCACCTCAAAAAACTCCAGCTTTACTCCATAGCATATCGCCTACTCTGAGGTGATCTCTGCCGAACATATAAAGCTATGTCAAACCCAGAGCTGTTGGACATACTACACCTAAAGAAATCCCAATCCCTCCAAGATACACACTCTAGGGACCTAAACCTTGTCACCACAATAAACAGGACATGCTGGAGGGATAGATTCCTGTCCCAGAGACTTTCTATACTCTGGAACAAGCTACCCATCTATGTCAAGCAAAGTTCTTCATTAGCAGTCTTCAAGAAAAATCTTGATGAGTGGATGGGAAATAGGAAATACACCCCGGGGATCACTTCTGTTTCTCTGCTGGACCGTGGCACAGGAAAATAACTTTCTTGGGTGGCGTAAGTTATGGAACCTTGCTGGCTAGGCTTACCCAGGCCCTTGGGCCGATAGGTTAGTACCTGCCTATGAACCTATAAGAGCAGATGTGTATTTTTTGGGGGTGCTACATATATACATTTATATTTTTCATCGGCAGTAGTTTGGAGCTTTTTTGATTATGCAGCTACAAGAGGAAGGACAGACATTAGACTTTGGAGGGGAAAGACTGCCTCTAGAACTCCTGTCTTCTAGGGAGAGAAAGTGGGAGATTTTCCAAACCCATAAAAGCAGTTTAATGATTGTGGCTTATACTTGTTCTATGTGATTATTAAAAGTAACTGAATAGTCAAGTCAGATGACAATGTGTTTGCAGTATATCATTGTTTACAAGCAGAAATTAATTTGGGTCAGTCATAGCCCAGTGTGGTGAAGTTAGTTTTTTATTTATCTACAATGATTACAGCTTTAATCTTATCAGCGTTGGAAAATAGTTTGTCATTTAGAAGCTAAAAAAGATGAATGTCTAATGTCATTGTCTTATTGATGTTGGATGGTAGAATGGGAAGGTGATAAGTTGTTACTCTCATCCACCTAAAGAACTGTTTTTAGTCTGAAGTGATCAGAGAGGATTGTTTTACTAATGATTGAGAAGATCTGGGGGAGAAGTACAGATCATGTGGTACATTTGATTCCACTTCACAACCTATCGAAAAAGTACAACCAAGACAGAATGTATGAAAAATTTGTTAGGTTTTTAACACATTTCATACTAGGGCTAAAACTATGATCAGTAAAAGCAAAAAGATGTCATTAAACAACAAACTGTGTCACCATAAGGTAAAACAGTTCTTGAACTATTACGCATCTACTCAGTCAACCTAAACCAAGACTTCATTAAGTTCATAGGTTCATAGGTCTGTACTAGGCTAATGGCCCTGGAGCCTTTACAAGCCTAGCCCATATGATTACCCTAGCATCGTGCCACCAGACCTTAGTTCCCAGTGCCTCTGTCAAGTATAGCCACTGGAGTGATCCCTGGGGTGAATTTTCAATTTCTCTCCCACTCATCAAGATTTCTCTTAAAGAGGGTCAGTGAAGTGCTCTGTTTGACATGTATGGGAAGTCTATTCCATAGCATGGGCAGTCTCTGGGTTATGAACCTGTCCCTCCAGCATGTTCTGTTGATTGTGGTAATGAGATTGAGGTCTCTGGAGTGTGTGGTGTGGAGGGGTTGAGATTTCTTTAGATGTAGTATTTCTAACAGAGCTGGGTCAGACATGGCTTTGTAAGTCAAGCAGAAATCGCCTCTAAGTAGGCGACATGAGAGAGAATAGTTGGAGTTTTTTGAGTCTGTCCATATAGGACAAATGTTTAAGGCCTAGGATCCTCTTTATGTTGTACTTTTGTGGCCTCTCCAGTTGTTGCAGGTGTTTAGTGAGGTACATGCCAAATGGGGCATTATACTCGATGATTGGCCTAATGAGGGAAGAGTAGAGGGAGACAATGACCTCTTTCTTCCTGGATGCAAAATCCTTAGTAATGAGACATGCCACTTAGAGGGACTTTCTGACCACAGTGGCAATTTGGTGGTCAAAAGAGAGGTTGCTGTCAACCTGTGTTCCCAGATCTCTTATATCACTTTCTGTGTTCAGTGGACTACCATCGAGGTGGTAATTCATGGGAACCGGGTTTTTCCTAAAGGGGATGACAACACAAATGTGGTCAAGACCTCAGTGAAGTGGTCAACTCAATAAGGTTAATTAATTGAGTAATTAATTAAATACATTTAATTTTATTTGTCATGACCAAGTGTAATTTATCAATCCACAACTGACTGATTTCAGATATAGGCTGAATGTCAGCCACAGATTGTCAAATATTAGAGTCAACTGTACAGTGATATGTATAATGTATGTTGGAAAATAAAATAAATCTGTAAGGGAAGGGTTATAGTACCTGATCAACATTCATAAACATCAAGAGACAATTCATTGATCACAGAAACCCACATATATCAAAATACAAAAACATCACAAATGGGAAAAAACACTCTTTTTCTGATCTTACAAAAAAACCCCACTATGATAGACAAGAACAAAACTGCCCAGATAGTGATAGTTTTATGGAAAACATTTTTCTAAGGCAAGGTACAAAGTCAGGTTTAGGGATAGAGGCATTATCATGGTTAGGGTTATCAGGTATTAGTAAGGTGGTGAAGGGGCTCCCCCTGTGTACCTTACTAATATTTGCTAAACCAAAACCTTATCATGCCTTGTCTCTAACCCTAAACCTGCACTCTTTCTAAAATACTATAAATAATCAACACAGGCTCAGACACACTACATATACACACACACGCCGACATTACCCACAACAGTGAAACTATCCCCTTATTTAACCTTTACCCTAATCCTAACCCACATACAATTACACATACTCCTAACCGTATACATCATCAACACTCTACTAGTCCCCTTATCTAACCTTTTGTGTTAGGGCAGAGGTGTGAGAGATAAAAATAAATATTCCTTGCATATAAGATGCATGAATTCATGATTTAAAGGGGAACTAGTAGGGGAAAGAGAAGTGTTCAGGTGTGTGCCTATCGAGTGACAATAGCTAGAGCGATGTAGAATCGCTTAACTCGGTCATTTCGGTTGTGGTGAAAGTCCTGTTTGTCATGGTTTGTAGTCCTAGTTTTTACTAATGGAAGAGGAGAATGATTCCATATTTTGGAATCTAAGACAGAGAAGTGGCTATGTATGAGCACTTTGTTATAATGGTACCAAAGAACTGTACTTTAGAGTGAAGATCTAAAATGTGACCTTCATATCAAATATGTGACTCCTTAGGCCATTCAAAAGCTAGGATGTCTTTACAGATCAAAACCATTCATGAGCAACTTAAAAAAGGTAAAAAAAGATAGGGCAGTTATTTTCCAACCAGCTACATGCTTGTAAAAAGTAATAACCTAAGAAATGTACGATCAGCAGAGTCACTGAAATCTCAGAGGTGGAACAGCTGAGTCTGTCTGTGATTGCCATGTGTTACTCTGTCTCACTGAGATCAGTGCACAGAGGTAGAATAGCTTAGTCTGTCTGCGATAAGTGTGTGTCAATCAGATCACTGCACTGAGGTGGAATAGCTTCATCTGTCTGTGAATGCTATGTTTTACTGTGTCTCACTGAGATCATTGGACAGATAATGCATGAGGGAGAACAGGATAGTGTGGGTGGGAAATAGGGTAGGGGGTGAAGGAGAAAGGGTAAAGGAAAAAGGGCTGAGGAAGTGCCAGCTGGAATCCAGTCCATGGAGCTTCAAACAGGTCCACTGCTCGGTGGTGTTGCAGCGGAAGACCCCAGGTTTGAGAGGGTAGGGGCCTGAGTTATTTCTTATTTCTATGTTTGGCATTACCTGAGGTAGTATGTCTTCCACATGGTGAAGAGAGGGTTTGGCTGTCTGAATTCCCCTTTTCACTGCCTTCACCATACGTTCTCAACCAAGCTCTGAAGCACCCTTTTTGGAAGGCTTGCCAGGTTGCCACATGCTGGAGTGCCAGCAGAACTGGAACTTGCACTTTGACCCTGTGAATACATCCCTGGATGGGCAATGGGTGATCTGTCCCTAGCCTGGTCAGCTCCTGTGGGATATGATCCTGTGAAAAAGGAAAATAAATGGGAGAGAAACTAAACAAAAAAGGAGAAAGAAATACATAAGCAAAAAAAAAAAAAAAAAAAAACAGTGAAATGGGTTGGTAAGACATAAAACAGGATAAGCAGAGTAACTTCACAAACTCCTATTTACATGCCATGTTCATACACTATTGAAATACTGCATCAAAATCTTTATTGAAGGCAAGCGTGTGTACAGGAAGTGCTTATGCATGCAGTGGGAGTAGTGTTTGGGATGTACATTTGTACTTGTGAAGAATGATATGAGTGGTGTTGAAGGGATGTGTGTATCTCACAAGTTATGTGCTTGTAATTCATTGAATACAGTACTAAAATACTCTGTAATTAATCAAAGTAATCAGGTTAAAAACATTAGCTTCAACTGTAGCATCTTTAGTTGTATTTCTTTCATCTGCAAAGCTATAACTATATTTTCTTTATGAGTAATACAAAAACTGTTTTAAAAAGAGTGCTGCTTTTTCTTTTACTTGTATATTGGTTTAATGATTGTAAGTCTTTATACCTACTTCAAACTAGTAAGACAAAAATATTCTCTTGGGAGACTTATACTTACCAGAAGATACCACCAGCCTTTCTGTTATTTGCTGTTGCTGCTGGTGATTATAGATAATTTCTTCCTCAGTTATGATTAAAAGAGAGAAGGCAATTCTTCTTTAACTGTGTTTTAACTTCTTACATGTAGCATTAGTCTTGTCTAAGCACTAATCACACATGCATAGATATATGAATTAGTGCAAAACTCCGGCAATATTCCCTATCATTGCAGAGGAAAATAATACATATGTAATGAGTGTGGAATGCTGTTTTCAAAAAACATTTAACACTGTGTTTTGGTTTGGGTTGCCACTGTTTCAAATGTCCAAAGTAGGACTTTTTTAGAAACATAAGATTTTGCAGGACAAAACAGACCAACAGCCAATGCGGAGGACAGAGCTTCACTTTTTTCCAAAATAAAAGCTTATTCCTGTAGCATTTGAGTTGCTTAAGCTATTTCACATAACATCTAAATGTTTCAGATACAAAAATAACTGTTTAATGCAACTATTAAAGAAAACTTATGAAATATTTTTTTGTCCTAAAATCTCAGGACATTTGCCATTTTTAGGGGGTTTGCAGGACACAACTGCCCAAAGAGTGACAGATGGTAACCATAATTCTGATATAACTAATCCACAAACACAGAAATGTAGCAATTCATGGAAGTTTGCATTTCCTTTTCTGTACCAATGTGTCTGATTTAATAGGTCGCATTGAAGTAAATCAACATTTTCTCATTAAAGTTTTTGCTGGTGATTCACTTGGTACAGCAAACTCCATCCCCTCCCACAACCTGCAGTTTAACTAGGTTGTGGTATGTAAGCCTTCAGTCATGTTGTGCGTTCAGTTAGATATACTTTTTGAACAAACAACTGTGTTAACAACAGTTTTAATTATATTCCTATGGCCTATAAAAAATGGCTTTACCTAATATAACTATTACAACTCTTTGCCTGTAATGATAATAAATTATAAATGTGTAATTGTAAATTTTACTTCATAACTTTATAAATCTATTCACCATTACTAGTACCTGTAACCTACTACATGATTTACAGAGTTATATATACAGATATTTATTTTAATACACATATGTGACATTTGTATATATAATTAAAATCTGTTACTTCATTACTGATATGCATCTTTGTCCAAAAGACGCATGCATGATTACAAAGATGCCCATGATTTCCTACGCATTTCACAATAGTATTACAAGTAAAATTTTCACTACACCGATCTGTCTTTGCAAATGCCTGTAGTTATGCAAATATATTAACTTTTTTTAATATGACAGTTTAAGAAACCAAATATTTTATTTTGCTTACTGTGAAATTGTTGTCTTCTCCCTGTAACCAAATCTATTCACTTAGCTTGCTGTTCAGCCCTATACTGCTACAAGTCTTCATAGCTGTGATTGCACTGCTGGCTGGAGTGGGTTATACCTGTCAGGGCTGACAGGTGACTATCCAGCTCCTGATAGATATCAATGTTTTTCCAGGTATTTCTTGTGTACTAATCAATATACTCTAGGTATGTGTCATAGAAAAATGCATGATCAAGGTCTCCTTATTAGACCAGCTAAGAGAGTGACCTCATGTCTTCACAGGAGTTGCCATCTTTTGAAGATCCAGAGCATGACGAAAGTATGGTCAGGGGGTGTATTAATCTGGGTTAGAACCACCTCTTCTGGGGTGTGATGTCAGTATGAGCAGGGATATATTAATCAGGGTTAGAACCACTCCCTGTGGAGTGTGATGTAAGTATGGTGAGGGATGTATTAATCACACTTAGAGCTACTCCCTGTGGGTGTGACATCACCTTAACCAAACCCTGTTTGCTAGCACATACATTACAGCAGCTATTGATACTTTCGGCATGTTTGGTGTAACCACAACAGCTTTGTCACATACTGACTTTTCTTAAAGTTAAACATTTCTCTTTCCCTTCCATGTTTCATAAAAATGTTAATATATGATCGATATGTTGCACTGATTTTTGTTTTGTTTTGTACTTTTATACCCTAATGGTAGTATGTGTCCTGTTGTACAACAGAAATGTTATTTTTCCATTTTTATGTGTATGTGTGAGGGGATAATTGTCAATATGTATGTGATTTTCCAGGTTTAGGAAGTTATGATTTGTTGAAGTTGCTAGGGTGTGACACACAATCTTGGATTGATAGGGATTAAACTTCAAATTGCTACAAATCTGACATTCAGATGACTCCATTTTTTTAGCTACATTCTGATTTTGGTTGGCCTAAGGTCATTTGTGGATTTCTGTTGAAACTTGGGTTAGCTGTGGAGTGCTGTGGACTTCGAAACTGTCTGTAGCACATCCACGTCATTTTGAAATAAGTTTATGTAATGCTGGGCATGCATTTACAATCATAAAAAATTATTAAATTCACTGATATACCTCAGGACATGTTGTTTATTACTATGATTTGTAGAAATACATATGAATTAGCATAATTTGCATATAACACATGTAAATGGCCTTGAATTTTCACCAATAAGTTGAGCATCACCATAGTAATTTGCAAATAGCTGAGATAGGTGGCACATGTATTAGAATATAACAGACATACTACATTAAGGAAATGTTTTTAAAATTATTAATATTTAAAAAGAATCATTTAAGCAATTATTTTAATATTGATTTAAGATTCATTTACAATGAACTTAGATGTAAGCTGTGCATGTTATGATAGCAATGATTGATTGGTAAATTTGTGTCATTGTGAAGTTGTATTTCATGACTGCAGCAGTAGAATTGATTACATGAGAGAGAATGATATTTACAGAGGTGTAATTACAGACTGTGCATAGATGGGTATAAATGCAATAATTTACTACACAGCATTTACTGTGCTAAGGACTTGAACAGGCATGGGAATACTGAGATTTCTGTTTAGTAGTCATATTGGTTTGTGTTAAGTAACAGTTACAGTGTATGGCAGGAATAGCTAGCTGTCCAGTGTTTGTACTTTACAAGGGGACTACAAAAGATTACTGCCACACTTTCTGACTGTGCCCCCCCCCCCCCATATAGTACTTTTGGAGAATAAAGAATCAAAGCACAGAAAAGATAACTTCAGCCATGAGGAAAATTGTGTCCTCATGACAGCACTTAGGACATATGGGAACTACTGCTGCTGCTGAGGATAGCATACTTATATTTATGATGCAGCCTTTGGAGAGTCACAAGCATCCCCCAAATTTAATGTCAGGATCTCACACCCCACAACATGTTAGTAAATCTTAAACCAACAACTAGAATACATTCCAAACCAGGAAAATTGGAAAAATGAACCAATGCCCTGGATCAACTAATCCATTGTCCCACCAGGGGCTCCAATATCCTAGACTTGGTCATTACCAACATGGGAGATAGATACTCCACACCAGTGGTCACCCCCTCATTGGTCAGGTCTGACCATAAGCAAATCACCCTTGACATCCATATCCCACCCCTACCCCCCAATAAGGAAACCTCCGTAAAAAACTTCTCCAAAGCCAACTTCATGCTACTCAAGTCAGAAGTGACAAACTTCATGACACCCATGCAGATGGGAGCTGATAGTTTGACTGCTGAATCCTACACTAAGGCACTGTACAAGTACATCCACTCGTGCATGAATCGTGCCATCCCAAATAGAACCAAGACACTCTCCTCTAAAAAAAGGAAGCCAATCTGGTGGTCCCCTGCCATAAACAAAATATACAACAGAAGAAAGAAACTGTTGCAGAAAAGAGGAAAATCCCAGGATGCAAAAAAACTCCCTTGCCAGCCTCAGTAAGCAGCTGAGATCCCTCATAAAATCCTCCAAAGGTAGTTACGAAAATAAAATTGCCAAATATTCCAAAGGCAACCACAAGGCATTCTATAGTTATGTCAAGAATCTAAATGGCAATGCTCAGATATGCTCTGAGCTACAACAGAATGGCATTAAATATACTGATCACAAGGATATTTCCAATATCCTGGCAAATCGATTTAGTGCCAACTTCACCCCCCTCTCACCCCCTAAAGGACCCATCTCAGTACCAAAATAATGACAAATTCTGGTAATCACGGCCATACAGGTAGAAACCGCACTCTCCAAAGCTAAGAATACAGCATCCATGGGACCAGATGACATTCCGGGGTGTGTACTACATGAACTACAAAATGAACTAGCACGTCACCTAAGTGTCATGCTTAATCATAGCCTCACCTCAGGCTTCGTTCCCACTGAGTGGCACACAGCTACAGTTATCGCCCTCCACAAGGGGGGATCCACCTTGGATCCCGGGAACTACCGTCCCATCAGTCTGATGAGCCTGATCTGCAAGGGCATGGAACGCATTATCATCAAACTTATAAAAAAAGCCATTGGCAACCTTCAAACACTGGACTCCACCCAGTTTGGGTTCATGAAGGGCCGTTCTTGTCTCCTGAACCTGATTGACTTCTTCAAATCAGTCTCCAGAGCTGTGGATGAGGGTAAGGTGGTCCACACAGCCTATATGGACCTTGCCAAGACCTTCAATACCATCCCCACTCTGGAATCATAGATAAACTTACTAAGCTGGGCATATATACCTACATCACTTGATGGGTTGCCAACTGGCTTGCTAACAGAACCTAGACTGTAAAAGTAGCTGACTCCAAATCCAGCTCCAGACAAGTGATAAGTGGAGTACCTCATGGTTCAGTCCTGGGACCGCTCTTCCTTGGCATCTACTTCTCTGAAGTACAGGCCAACACTAAAGGAGTCTGGCTAACAAAGTTCGCAGATGACTGCAAACTAGGAGCCATTATTGAATCCCCAAATGATGTGGATATTTTACAAAAGGGCCTTACAGAAACAGATGCTTGTTGCCAGAGCCATGGGCACAAGCTTAATGTCCAGAAATGCATAGTTATTCCCTTTGGGAAAAAACATGTACCCATGAATTACCACATAGGCGGCAGTACATTAAACACCAAAAGTGTGATGAGAGACTTAGGGACACAGGTGGACAGTGGTCTCACCTTTGATAACCACATCACCAGAACAGTCAGGAAATCCTTCTATGTGGCACACCTCATCACTAAGGGCTTTTCATTCAGAAAAAAGGAGGTCATTGTCCCACTGTACTCATCCCACATTAGACCCATTATAGAGTGCAATGCCCCATTTGGTATGTACCTCGCAAGACATCTGCAACAGCTGGAATGGCCGCAGAAATACCTCACTAAAAGAATCACAGACCTAAAGCAGATGCCCTATGCTGACAGTCTAAAAAAACTTCAGCTATACATTTGTGGCATATCGTCTACTCAGAGGCGATCTCTGCTTAACATACAAGGCCATGTCAAACCCTGAGCTGTTGGACATGCTTCACTTAAAGAAATCCCAATTCCTCAGAGCCACAGCTCCAGGGATCTAAACCTTGTCATCACAATGAAAAAAATATGCTGGAGGGATAGGTTTTTGACCCAGAGACTCCCCATACTCTGGAATAGACTGCTCATACGTGTCAAGCAGAGTGCCTCCTTGGCCCTCTTCAAAAGGAACCTTAACGATTGGATGGGAGATAGGAAATTCACCCCGGGGATCACGTCAGTCGCCCTGCTATACAGGGGTCTAGGGAAGTAAATATTGTGGGAAGAAATATCCACGGAATTGTTATGGCTGGGCTTGTATAGCCTAGTACCAACCTATGAACCTATGAACCTATAAAAACAAGTTGCAGGACAATGGATCCTCTTTATTAAAACACACTTTACTGCTTTCGTCAATGGTATAAATGACTTCTTCAGCAGGAAGTGACAGTGCAACTCAAAGTCAAACACAACTTGACATGCCATCCACAGCTGAACTGGAGGAACACCAATATACCTCTACAATGGTATCTCCAAACCCTGAGGAACACTTTGAGGATGATGGCAGGCATCCAAAGGCAACACTGTCCACAGTGAGACCCTTACAAAGGGGAGCTAGGCACACATGTAAAGCATTGGCTGCCCAACAGGAAATGTGCTGTGACATTGTTAGGGCTCAGAGTACTTCCACAAAGAGCCAGCTGGAAATGATCAGAGTCCTCCAGGGTATGTGTGATGACTTCCAGGAGACTTCAAAATGGTGGGTAGCAGGGATAATACCATGGTCACACCGATGCATGTTATGGTGGCACACCAAGTAGCAGTGGTCGACTCCATTTGTACACTACTTAGGACATACCAGAGTATGAAGCTGGAGTCACTCTTTCTAGCAACATAGGAAGTGGTGCTGTCAGGATATGTAGGGAAATATCACACGATACTACCGCAGCTTCTCAAGACAGTAATGTCAGTAATTAAAGTGAACAAATAGAACACATTTTACACAGGCCACATCAGTGGTCATCGACACTCAGTAGGGCTTCACATTCACGGTCACAGTCTTGGTTACACAGTAGTGTCAGGTCAATGACAGCGGGATCACGTAGGTCATAACATGAGACGTACAGTTCTTATGGTAGCCCCTCCTCCAAATCAGTTGCATCATCACCTGACTTATCAAAAGGAGAAGTGTATGACTCATTTGATCTTGAGCTGCTGTGAATCAGCCTCATTGACACAGTTTTCTTTTTAGTTGAAATAGGGGTTTGGGGGAGGTTGCATGTATGTATACATATATATATATATAGCATTTTCAAAATGTATCATTTACTCCCCTTTGATGTATGCAATCTTTTACTACGGTGTTCAACAAATGAGTACAAAAGCAAAGTTGCATGCCTGATTTTTGCAAGGAATAGACAAGTTGTGTACTTTATCAAAACTGTGCCATAATTTTCTCTTTGTATTCTGAATGTCTTTGCATAGCAGAATTTAAACCTAACCTTTTGTATTGCATAACATTTTATTTAATCTAGATAAAATAACATGTAACAAATAAAAGACTGTTACGCTAACATCAACAGACATAATAATTGACAGTACTTGTTGAAATGTTCAGTTTTCACATTTTCTAAAATAAAGTATGTTGGATCATCTCCAACCAACTTATACCACTCACCTTGAAGCATCCAATCAAAGTTTTGATTGACCCTTGAAGGTGCTTTGAGAGCACACTCATCAGTATGGAGTAATGGGTGTATGGGTCTTTGTGCCCATTCCCCAAAAATAGTTGCTATTGATTTGCTATTGATATTTGCTTTACTGATATTGCTCCAACTCCTGGAATTACACCTGTGCTCTATTGTATAGCCAGTTTACACTAAAAGCTTTAAAAGCAAAGTGTCTTCCCTCAAGACTGTGTCTACCTTTACTGATACTGCTCCAACTCCTGGAATTACGCATGTGCTCTATTGTATAACCAGTTTTCACTAAAAGTATGTTCTAAGCTCATACCACAAATTAGTCTTACTTTGTCTACACGATATCCTGTACATGATACCTGCATACCACTGAGACCCCCCATACTCATCTGTTTAGAAACCTTGCCACTGCCTCTCTTTGCCATCTACAAGTTAATCACTACCCTAGTGTCAACTCTCTCTTAGTTAGCTATAATCTTTTTGTTTTTCTGTTTGTGGTTACCTTTTAACTGTTTTTATCTTACTACAAATACCTATGCATACCTTGCTATAACATCTCTTCCTTCTCTGTCTACACCTCCTCACCAGTTCTACTTACCTGCTGACTCTCACTGTGTACTCCTTACTGTTTCCCTCCTGGCCTGCTGATTGTTTCTTGTGGTGACTGCCATTTGTGGGCAATCCTGCTCCATTCACCTTTGCTACACTCGGGCTTACTTTGCTCTCCTCCCACTTACATTTCCACCCACCCCCCATATAATTTGCTTTATACCTAACCACCTAATCCCTTCTTCCCCTAACTCCACCCCTTCCTATCTGCTAAAACATTCTAAACACCTTACCCTCCCCTACTTATCACTTCATAGTTTAGTCTGCTGCAAATCCTCCTTCTTCCTACATATCTCCTACTCCCCCTACAGGTTGTTTCACTTAAATTTTACTTCGACTCTCTAACAGGTTTGACAACTTACTTTTCCTAGTCTCTTACCCACTCCTCACTCCATCCCAATCCTACTTCTCCACCTCAGGCCATGGCTTTTGAAACCCTCTCTATTCTCCTCTTGCCTCCATTACTTCTCCTTCTCACTCTTACATTTTGTACTACTCCATTACCACCTGTACATAGAGATCCCACTAATCCCCATACTAACTGCCTCTCATCTCTGCAGTACTCTATTACAATCTTCTCCTCTATCCTACATCTTGTACCACTCCATTACCACCTGTCCATAGAGACCCCACTAATCCCCATACTAACTGTTTCTCATCTCTATTGTACTCTATTACAATCTCCTCCTCCATCTTACATCTTGTACTACTCCATTACCACCTGTACATAGAGATCCCACTAATCCCCATACTAACTGCTTCTCATCTCTGCAGTACTCTATTACAATCTCCTCCTCTATTTTACATCTTGTACTACTCCTTTACCACCTGTACATAGAGATCCCACTAATCCCCATACTAACTGTTTCTCATCTCTATTGTACTCTATTACAATCACCTCCTCTATCTTTTCCATGAACATCCCTTTGCCTAAAATCAAACTTTCTCCCCCTCACTCTCTAGCATCTAAAACCAAGACTAAGTACTTGACTTACAACCCATTTAATTACAAACTTCACCAACTTCATGCAGCCCTGCTTCTATCAGGAGGCATACATCCAAATCCTGGGCCCATCCATGACCCCACCATGCATAACTCTACCTCTCCCTACTTAATAAACTCATCCTCTCCAAACAAGCATATTTTCTTTTACTCTATGAACGTCCATAGTATTCTAAACAAAGTTAGTGAAATCTTTGTCTGGATAGCCTTCCACACCCCTGATGTCATCACCTTAACAGAGACTTGGCTAAAACCCCAAACTTCTGATAAAGACATTCTCCTTACTGGTTATAATATTGTATTATTATTATTTTTTTTTTTATTTAATATTTGTTAACAGGGAAAATCCGACTTGCAAAAAAAACAATTTTCAGTGGAGGCCCAGGGAGAAATGCTCCAGATGCATGTATTTTTAGGTTCTATATCAGGTTTGCGAAAATCCATTTCAGCGAATACCAAAAGAGCGACATGTATTAATCGAACCGTGAATAGACTGAATGCACTAAACCGAGAAATTTAAAACATCGAATGGACATAGTCGGCCAACCCAACCATGTGCTACATACTACCTACCCAAACAAAATAAATAAACCACATACATACACTAACCAAACCCTACTCCTGACCTTAAAGTAAAGCACCACAACCCAACTTCTAATCCTACACTAAACCCCACATACACAACTATCTATGCACTATCCTTAACCCCTCCCTAACCCTAAGGTCCATAATTACCGCACACTTCCCCTATGGAGATATAACCTAACAAAATAAATAATACACATAAATACATTTAACAAAACTCTACTTCTAACACTCCACTAAATCTTATATACATTACCTATCTATACACTTACCTTAACCCGCACCCTACCCTAAGGTCGATACCTATCGCACAATTACCTTACGGAGCTATACCGCAGACGGGCCAACCAAAACACGCCGACATTTTGGATTTCACTGTTTCGGACGTTTGGCATTTATGTAGTTCGCGCAATACGTGTCGATCATTTCATATTCGTGGAAACAGCGTTTTGATCATCTGATAGGGAGCCGTCTTTGTAACATGGGAGAAAACCAGAGCACCTGGAGAAAACCCACACAAATGCAGGGAAGACATGCAGACTCCACACAGAAGGCATCCCAGCCGAGAATTGAACCAGAGAACTTTTTGCTGTGAGGCACCAATGCTACCGCTGCACCACTGCGCCGTCCATAATATACTACGCTTAGATTGCCAAAACAAAAAAGGGGTGGTGTAGCCATCCTCTACTTCAACCACCTCACCATTACAAGTATTATGAAACCTATCCCATTCTTTTCTCCTGCTGAACTACTTACTGCTACCCTTAAAATCAATGAGCACACCACTATCAAAGTAGCAGCCATCTATATTCCTCCAGGGAGACAACATTCCTCTCCTTGAAAATATTCTTTCATACTTTTTTCAAGACATCCCCAATGAGACTATCCACCTTGGGGATGTCAACATTAACTGGTTAACTCTCAGTAATCCAAACTCTAATACTCATATTAATTGATATGGCTTTACACAGCTAATCTCCCAACCTACTTAAACAAACAACTCTCACACATCTTGTACTCTTATTGACTGGGTACTTGTAGCTAATACTTCCAAATATCTTAACCTTGAAACCCTACCAAACACCCTGAGTGATCACTCCCCTATAAAAGTGTTTAGGTTCACTCCCCACTTCTCAGAACCTCCTAGATTTATCATTTGTTGCAAACTCTCTAACTTCCATTGCGAAACCTTTAATGCCCTCCTCTTTAAAGTAAACTGGAAATTCCTTACCCAACTCCCACTAGAAGAAGCAGTCCTAGCTTTCAACTCCACCTTCCTTAGTATCTTAGACTCACTTGCTGCCCCTTGTAGAGTCTGAATTAAGGCCACCATATCTCCGTGGCTTTCTAAAGCCACTCGTACCCTTATGATAACCAGAGACAAATTATGGAAAAAATGGTCACAAACTAAGTTCCCTGCAGACTTACAAAAATATAAAGAACTCAGAAATCTGACAAAAAACACATAAACAAAGACAAAAAGGATTTCTATAACAAACCTCCCACAGCCCTAAAATCTAATCTTAAAAAATTCTGGAACTCTATTAAACAAATATTACATCCTAATCTAAGCTCCCCCAATCCATGCCCAGACAAGACATCTGAAGAAACTGCCACTATCTTCAATACCTATTTTATCGATTCAATATCTAAGCTACTGAACCCTAACCCAAACTCCTCTACTACTAACATTTCCAACTTTTCTGAACCTACTCCTCATATTATCTCCTCAAATACCTTCTCCCTCAAACCTGTACCTACTAGCTACATCAAAACTCTATTCTCTAAATTAAAACCATGCTCAGCATCAGCTGACAATATTCCTTCCACTCTTCTTCTACTAGCAGCGGACTCTCTTGCTCTCCCTGTATCTATCCTAATTAATCCCACTATCTCTGAATCTAAAGTACCTTCCATCTGGAAACATAGCTACACCCTACCTATACACAAAGGAGGTAACTCCTCTGATATCTCCAACTTTAGACCTATCTCTATCCTCTCTCTAAAGTACTAGAAAAATGTATTCATAAAAAAGTTATGCTGTATCTAATACAGGAAAATCTGCTTACACACACTCAACATGGCTTCAGACCAAAACATAGCATCACTACAGCTCTATTATCCTTCTTCAACACTGTCTCTATAGCCATGGACGACCATAAACTTATTTCTTGCCTATTCTTGGACCTCTCAAGAGCTTTTAACACTGTCTCAGACTCTCTTCTGCTGCACAAACTGCATAACCTCAACTTCTCCTCTGATCCTGTTCTCCAGCTACCTCACTGATTGATCTCAATCATGAGATGGCACTCTGCACTCTCCCCTCCTCTCCCTGCAAAAATGAATGTACCTCAAGGGTCTACCTAGGGCCTTTACTTTTTAATATCTTTACTAATCAGCTCTATACCTCCTGTCCTCAGTCATCTTTAGTGCAATATGCAGATGACTCTACAGTCATCACCACAGCCAACTCTCCCTCTAAGCTCTTCTCAGCTATTCAGGCATCTTTAAACTTAGTTGAAACATGGCTCTCCAACAACCAGCTCATCCTTAACCCTAAGAAAACAAAGCTGCACTCTTCCTACCTAAAAAGTTCAACAATATTAAACCCTCCGTCTTCGTACAGTCCCTTAATAACACTCCCATTCAGGTAGAATCCAGCACTAAGCTCTTAGGCATAACCATCGATGGTCAGCTTAAATTTGACTTGTATGTTAATAATTGTATCAAAAAGACTCATTCAAAACTAGGGCTCCTTTACCGTAACAAGAAATTCCTTACCTCTGAAGCCAAGATTACTCTCTCTCTCTCTTACCTACCTTCTACCCAGTCTAATGTACAATTCTTAAATTCTCACAAATCTTAACTCAGCACTCCTGACCAAACTCAAATCTACCTACAACAAGGTAGCTAGATTTGCTGCCCAACAAACCTACAAATCCCATCACTGTCTCTCTCTCTAAAACACCTAAACGGGCTTGAATTACCCCACCAGCTTCTTCTCTCTCAGCTCCAGATCATCCATTCTGTCCTATACCAGCCTTCCTACTGCCCAGCACTATCCCCTCTCATCTCCCGTTATTCTCCCTCCAGACCTCTCCGAAGCTCTAACCAAGACCTACTACAAATTTACAAACCCAAGTCTAAATTTGGATGCAACATGTACAGCTATCACCCCACTATTGCCTGGAATGGGCTCCCACTACAAATCAGGACCCTTACACATCCTAAACAATTTAAAACAGCCACCAAAGAGCACTTTAAAATTCACTGGCCCTGCCACTGCACTCTCCCTCCTTAACATCTCCTACTTCTCATACCTTAATCTATTTTCTGCCCTTAACTCACTCTTCTCACTAGCTCTCTCTAATCTTCCTTGACTACTCTTTCTACTGTCTTCTAAAATCTATTAAGCAAATCGCGTCAGAGAAACATTCTCTTGTAATTGTCTTGCCTTCATGCAACTACATTATGATAAAACTGGGTTTTTGTAACTACTTACCCCAAAAACTATATTAATCTTAGACATATTTCATTTTTATACATCTTGAAATAATTTTGCTATACTCCTGATTATTGACACTGTATAACATTGTATTGCTACTTAATGCCTTGTAATAATCCTGTAACATTGCTGTTTAATGCTAATTTATAATGAAAATTGTGTAATATGTTGGAGCTTTTCTCCCTGGTCCTCCACTGAAAAAGGGCTCTTCAGCTCAGTCGGACAATCCCAGTGAACAAATGTAAAACAAAATAAATAAATTTGCTAATAAACCTCTTATATATCTCAGAACATCAGAAAATATCCTACTATATTTTTCTAGAACATAAAATGGAGACAGAAACAAAGCTTTCAGTGTTGCAATACTTAGGTTCAGGAAGTCTGCATCATGGTCTGCGTTCAGTGTTAGAATTAAGAAGCACCTCCTTGACATAAGTAGCATGTATGTAGGACTTATAAAAATACCCATTATTCTGAACCTCTGATACTCTGAATGCATTATGCTTTCACACTATTTAATTATGCACAGTAATTCATCTGAGACCTCTGAATGTGTGGATATAGTATATTGTGTATTGTTAACCCACTCAACAATCTATTTTTATTTTAGAACACTATGTTTCATTTTGAGCTTGCTCATATTAAAATTATTCTACTTTGATTACAGTCTTGCAGGTTATTTTTATTTGACTCTTTTAGTCTACTTTTGAATGACTGATTGTTCTGCAATTTCTGGTTGTAAACATTATATCTGATAATACATCATTTTGGGAAGAGGGCTACTTAAGAGATGATGTTTCTGTTTCATGTGTCCAGGATTCCTATCCTCTGGATAGGCAGACAGATAGACCGAATTTATACTTGTCATAATGGTTCAGGGGTTGGGTGAAGAGACTATGCAAAAAATCAGCTCACTCACCTTATAAGTAAATAAATATGTACATGCCGTCTTGTGTGCTGTGGTTAAGAATACAAGAATAAGAATATACATACTGATGTATAGATACTGTGATTATCAATAATATCTGCTGATGTATGGACATATTTCTTCCTGACTATACCAGTCATATTTTGCATTAGATGCACTAGTTACTCCATTAATTATGTACTACGCCATTACGAGGTTTGACTCAGTGGCACTTTACCAGTGGAAAGGAAAGTGCAATCAGCAAAATAAATAATTAAATATCACCGATTCCATGGGAAAAAATCAAGAATGTTGACCATTTCTAGTTGTAGATTACTACATCTTGCAGAATGACAGCTCACGAGACTATTAAAGAACAATGCTATATTTAGATTCCAGTTTCTGACGTTCTCATTTGAAGAAATCATTTGTGCCTTCAAGCATCATCTATGTTGCATCCTTTCTGTCTGAGCAACACAGAGCATGCTGTGCTAACAGTCAGAGTTTGAAGACATTTTAATTAACTTGCCTGTTCCTAGCAGTTCAGTGCATCAACTACTGTCTCATTCTTGAATTAACAAATTGTCAGATAGTTTCATCATTTTAACTCTCCAGTGATTAAATTGTATCATCTGCTCATTTTTCTTGCTTATCCTGATACTGAAGTAACTCAGTGACATATGGCATGTAAATAAATTAGGTATATATTGATTTTTCCTACTGACCACAGAAGTAAACTTGAAACAACACCTGTATTTTGTACCTTCTGAACATGCAAAAAGCTATAGATTTAATCTGAGCATCAAATTACAGGTTCCTCCACTATTCAAAACGCGTCTCCAGATCAATGGTTTCTATGCCACTTCTGAAATAAAAAACTTATGTCTACCACGTTTTACCAAATTAAAAAAAAAATTTCCTTCCTTTTATCAAATTAGAAAATACAGGAAGAACATAGAAATAATAATAAGATGCATTTCTTGTTTTCATCATCTTTTACGCCAGTAAGATTAATTCAGACTGATTTTGTTATTCTGCACTATTGTTTCTCATTTTCACCTCAGATAACAGTGGCATATTTCATTTCTATGCATCATTAGCTGAGGTCTCAATACAAACCACAGGATATGGAGCCAAGATTGTGTTTAATAATGAATCACGAAACTTGGTCAGTAGGTCTTTTCTGCAATGATTTTCTAGAAAGTGAACCTATGTTTTAAGCCGCTCACGTTGCTATGACGTTTGAAGCAGCCTGTAGTAAGTTCATGTTCAAGTCCATAACACATCCATTATGGGAATATTTACATTGTGGTTCAGTGGTTATGATCTCTGCCTCACAACTCCAGGATCCTGAGTTCAGTCTTGATCTTTGGTGGCTATCTGTTTGGTGTTTCCATGTTCTGTCTATGTTTACGTGGTCGTTGATTAGCTACTGTCAGGAGATTCCATATGTATTGCAAGACTGGGTTATGGCTGAAAAGGGCTCATAGTGATCAGTTCATTTATGCAGTTAACCAATGGCTAAATTAAAATAAAACATTTAAATACTACTTCCTTAATGTGGTCATTGATCTTCCGAGTAATTCCCAGTGAATAACTTTTCACATTTCTGTCATGATCTGGTACAGAGATTTAATAACATGCTCTCTGCTTTCCAAACTCAAGCCTTTGTGTTATTATTAAACTCCAAAGAATATTGCTGTGACACTTGCTAAATTATTAAGACCATGTTAAATGATGTTAGAATATGGCTGCATTTCCTGTATTCTATATAGTTTCCAAATATTACTGGATTAGCTTTCTGCTTTTGCTGTTAAAAACATATGTTGGTCACACCCAAATCTCACCAAGATGAAATCTGCAGAATCTTCAACCACTTATCCAAAGATGCTTGCTCCTCACTTCAAACAAAACTGTGCTCCAGCATTACCTTATCTCATCCCTGACTGATTAAGTCAAGTTCATCTAAATGTTGAGATTGCATTCCTGACATCCAGCTCAAGTTTGATATGTGTATGAAGAGATTAGTTGTCAAGACCAACCACATACTTTGGCCATTATTTATTTTCCTTTAAAGACAGTGAGATATTAAATCTGAGGGTAGGAGTTGATGACAGGTGGTGGTGGGGCAGACTATGTGAAAGCTATGGGACATTATCACTGAGAGATGGATATTGATATAAATACTTTCATGATGAAATTCAGGCTTCTACATTGGGAATGGTATTTATGTCTTATGAGACTGGAACTAGGAATAACAATTTGATGATGAATATTCCAGTATTCAAAACCAGATTAACAAGGAATAACTTTTATTGTAAACCCGTAGACTATGGAACTTGTTGCCAAGGTTATCTGACAACTTGAGTATGTTCAAGGCTAATGGATTCATAGTTTGGGAAGAAACTATATAACTTTGATCATAGATACATACCCCTTAATGGCCTTGTATAAGTTGGTGAGCTTATGTAAATTTAAAGTGAATATTAATATGGCTTGTGGGGGGGTACATGTGTTTGATAGCAGGAAGATGAAATACATTACCATGTCCATTATTTATTTCAGTTTCATGAAAGTCAAACTGTGTGTGAAATCAAAGAGCAGATAAACTACAACTGATTGTGCTTCTGTGGGGATGCAGTGTATGTATTTTTGGCCAAGAAGCTGAACACAATGAAACATCGAGGTGTATATAGAAATTGCTTACCTTCAGAATGTAAGGCCGGTTGTGTATGAAATCAAACAACAGTAAAATTACTACAGTTAAATAATCATTAATATGGTTTATCTGGGAGACATTGAGCATGTCTGAGAATAGCAAGTTGAAATGTATTATGCTTTCCATTTGCTGTTTCACTTTCAGCATTCTTAAACATCAAGATTACACACTCAGAAGATCACTATCATTATGAGGAGGAAGAGATGGCTGTGTGTTAATGTGAGGGACAATTAAATGAAGTTTTGAAATAGTTTTTCATGAGGGGCTTTGTATGTGTTTGACAGTAAGAAGTTGGAATTCATTCCTTTGGCTAGTACATCTTTCAGTTTCTTCCCTTCAAAATATTACAGCTCTACACAGAAAGTGGCTGTTGTTAAGGATACATAAAAAGGCAGTTGTATAATCACTATTAAAAGATCAATGATCTCATTTGCCAAAGGGCGGTGCATATGTCTGCAAGTAATATGCTGAAAATATTTCTATTGCATTAGCTTCTTCATTTGCATTACAGACAAACAGCAGACATTTACAGAGAAACTGGCCATCCCTTGAGGTGAGGTGGGCTGTATGTAAAAGTGACTGACCACTGCTGCCACTTGGTTACAGTTAAAACAGTCCTTAATCTTGCTTGTCAGAGAGTGTAAATCAGTGTGTGAAATACTCAGAGGGTTATATCTATATAAGTAATGTGATTTCTTCACAGTTAAATGAGCTGTACCCTATCCGAAGAGGCAAATTCTAGTACGACAGAATACATATAAAAGGAACTGCAATTAGTATTTCTAGTATTTTTGAAACAGAATGATGACCCAACACATGTTTTTGCTTCCCAGTTGTTACTTTCTTAATATAATATGACAGCATCCTCATTGCAGATGTTGGCACTTTCATTTCACAACAATGATGAATGATTTGCCTTTTCTCTTGGATTAAACACAGAACACATAAAAAAGAAATATAATGTGTTGTTATAACATAAAAAAAAAACTGAAATCACTATTGATTTTTCCTGAAAGTGATACTTTCTATAAATAAAATACTCACACAGGGGAAAAATAAAAGAAAAAGAGAAAAGAAAAAAGAAAACATACTGGAAACTGTAACTTTGTGCCCTGAAATTAAACAGGCAACTGTTGCATGAGCTCTTTCTCTAGAAGGGTATCCAAAGAACAACTTATTTCTGTGTTACAATCCTTTATTAATAGGTTCTTTTAGTAGGCCTACATGTGATTACTGTGTGCCAGGCTGCCAGGTAGATATATATAACTATTTCACAGGGTGTAAAGTGCAACACACGACCCAAATGTATTTATATTGTATTAACATTACACGAGAAAGATGTGCATATTTCTTATGACAAATGTAGATTGGAACAGATTATTTTGTCCAGGGACATCTTCAGGTGGGGTTAGAGTAGTTGGAAGCAAGAAAAATAGAGGGAGAATAGGGTTAAATAAGTAGGAGGGAGGTTTTGGAGGAAATGATGTAAGGTTAGGGAGGGACTTAAGGGGTTTTAGGCAAGGGTGTCTGGAGTAGGAGTCACATGTTTGGCATGAACTTGCTAGTGTGAGTTTACATCCAAAACGACCTCTAGGCATGGCTGGTGCAGGCAGGCCTCAGATTAGCAATGGTTAGTATGGGAGATTATATTGCAGTATATATAAGTAACAATATTAGGTATATAGCAGGTGTGCAGTGCTATACTAGCCTCATACAGTGTTTTTTTCCCCTAAATGGTAAGTTTGTTTAAGGTGTCTTTTTCCTGGTAAGGTTGCTTAAGGTGTCTTTTCCCTGTGGGAGAGCTAGCTTGCTAAAAACCTTGGTAGTTAGGGATGTTACAAGTTTTTCTGAGCTACAAGGGAAATGTGGCTTTTGCTGAAAGTAGGGAGATCAAACCAAGACTTTCTCAGTTTTGGTCGCCCTTACTTTTTATTGGCTTTTGCTGCCTTTTCGGCTTTTGTGAGGGAGTGCTGTTGTGGGTGTAGTAGGGTTTTCAACTTGTGGTATGCTGGCAGCTGGGAGATGTGCAGTTATGTGGATCTGGGACAACTCAACGTCCTTGTGCTTTAGGGGTTAGTGGTATGTTCTTCAGATCTGGTTTCTGTAGAAGGACTTATGTTACCATTGGTAAAAATGACGTAGAAGGGGCTGCTTTATTACTAGGAGGATCGACATAAACTTGTCATCGAATAACAATTACGGTTAGGTGAAGCAGCGATACCTAAATTGTCCCTTATCTTGGACCTTCATACCTTTTTTCATTCCTGGCTATGTGACTCATTGGTGTGGAGCCTTTTCTCAGTTATAAAAAAAAAAAAAAATGGAACCGCACTTATGCAGAATATTAGAGTCAGATGAGTAGTCCCCTTTAGGGGTCAACTATACCAAATGATTAAAGACGTTAAATGGAAGTTCCTTACTTTACCCCCTTTTAAAGAAGATGCGAGGAATGCAAGGCATCAGGCATCTGTGGCCAGTGAGGGCGGAGTAGGTCAAATTTACAGTTGGTAAAGCCTTGTTAGCTGAGAGCTAAGTTTGTTTTACAGAAGTTGGAATGTCTAAAAGGCATCAGCTGCAGCAAATTAAAGTTTAATGACAGTGTCAAACTACTTTTGTCTGTGAGTTTGCAACAGATGTTTCTTCGGGAACCCAATGGAGTTAAGGGGATTTATTTCTTAGAGGCTGTATTATGATCGGTTGCTTGACGTGATGATACATGTGCATTTCTGATACCTGACAACTATTCTTATTTTAATAGAATGTTTGTTTGTTTGTTTTTTTTTCATGGAGTTGTGGCCTTTGGTGTGATTAGGATGGTCCAATTAGGTATAGCTCTCAATGGTACAGATGTTTGCTGTATGTCTAGAATTGCCTTATATGATTGGTTATTTATGAAATATGCAATTTTGGCAAATTGCTAGGTCAATCAGATGATCTAAGTCACTAAGTAATAACATGCAGCTGCTGTCTTGTTAGTCCTGATCTGGGTTGGCCTTCTGTGATGCGCGTTGATTGCTTTGGTGGGCTTGAGGGCATCATGGTGACAATGGTTGCAGTGCGCATGCACCGTGTACTTTTGCTTTCTCTTGATGTTAAAAAAAAAAAAAGGCCTTAAATTATAGAGGATGCAGTTTCATCTTATGTTAGTTATTTCAGTGTGGTTCTCAGCTCATTAGTGGCGGTGGTTTTGGGGCTTTCACGTGAGCGTGGGATTCTCTAGTGGGTTGTCTACCATTGGGGGGGGGTTCTGAGTTTGATGTAATTTCTCAGTGAAGCTGCAGTGGTTTCACGGGCTTTGAGCAAGTTGGTGGGACTGCTGTTGCCACGCATGTGTAGTGACAGTGATCGGGCAATTGAATTTGTTAGTATTTGGGATAGCTGACCATGCTACAGTTGTAAGGACTGACAAAGTGTTGATGTTAAGAGTCAGCTTTATACATAAAATAGAGAAATTGAAGAAATTTTCTCTGTCTGAGAAATGTAGCTGATGGCTGAATGGGCAGTCATCATGTAAACACTATTGCTCTGTTTCAGGTTCATGATAGATGGTAGATAAGAGCTTATCCTGCTCTTAGCGTGAGAACTGTTGCAGAGTAGATTGAATAGAGGACAGCTCATTATACTTTTTTTTTTTCATTTCTTTTCTCTCCTGAGATCTAATTTAGTAGCTGAGGCAAAACTAGTATAGAGTACTGTTTACCAGTACTAAGGTTGATGTGGTATGCTGGTCTACTAGCGGTTTCAATCCTGCTTTTAAGTTAGGCAGAACAGAAAGTTTACTTTATAGTAGAGACAAAGGTCTAGGAATGAATACATTCTTGGCGGTTATAAGTTGTGAATGTTGTGATATGGCTGAATTCTATAAGGATGTGCCAAAGGGGTCCATGATGGTTAGCTGAGCCCAGCATTTGGTGGAGGAGACAAAAGGACGAGTTCACAAATAGTTGTTTGCACATTAATGTCATTTATCTTGACATAGATATTGAAGTTTGTAATAGTTATTTGTCTAAGAACAGACAGTAATCTATATGTTTTTGCAAAAGACGCTGCCAGAATGAACAACTATTTTGTTTTCTTTGACAGGCCACTGTCACTGTGTCCAGTATGGGACTTGTGGTTAGTTACTCTACAGGTTAGTTCCTTTCATCTTCGGCACTTTAGGTGATATAATCCTTTGTGAGCTGCAGGGAAGAGTAAAGCATGCTATTAAAGAGCCCTTTTATTCTGGTTGTCTGGTTTGATGGGACTCATTGTTTTCATGGGCTAAGGAGCACTGCGAGTAATGGCCATTCATCATGCATGCATGGTGTGGTAGTAATGGCCATAGGGGGAGAGTGATTGCAGGATCTGAAATTTGATGTGATATTTTGGCAGAAGCCAAACCTGTCACTTAGATACTTAAATTTTAGGCATTGTGGATAATGGGGGTGCAAATATATTTACAATGACACTCAATAGAGGTAGGGGGAGTGTCATCACATTTTCAGACAGATGATCATATCTCTGGGACCATAGGGGTTATGAAGGAAGCATAAATGGAAACCTTCAGCACAAATTGTTATAGTGGTAGTATTCCTTAGGTTTTAAGTCTTAAAATGGAGTTTTATGGGTCACAGTAAACACAGTCACTGTTATGTTTGTAACATTTTGTTAATGACTTACAAGATCGCAACAACCACTCAGGTTGCATGGAATGTAGGTGGCATTTTCTTCAGTTTGTTGAGAGCTTTTATATGTGACTATGGAGTCTTGTCAGGTTACTTGGTCATGGAGATATGTAGAAAATGTAAAAAATGTAGTTGTATAGATTAATATCATAAAAACAAGAGTTAAAGGGCCTGTTTTGGGGTCATTGGGGTGGGATTGCAGGGCGGTATGCATGCAGAGAAGGAATTGGTAAGCCCTATACTTTAAATGAGTTGGTGTGGTAGTTCATTAAAGAGGGAACTGGTAAATGTCAGACGTGAGAGGTAGGTATCTTAGTGGTATGCAGTCATGATTCAGAGTGGGGAATTTCTAACAGGAGCCTATGTAAGGGGAGGAATGGGTTTTATTGTTTTACTGGAATAATTGATAGTATTTAATTTATTCATATTGAGGTGACAGTTGATGTTAAAAGGGGGGGTCATGGTGATAAGGTGTTTGATGCATAGTCACAAGAGATAGGGACAGAGATTCATCTTTGCTCAATTTTGTAAAGGCAAGTGGTTTAACTTGCTTTTCTTTTGCAGATCGCAGAGGTATGGAACTGAAGTGTGCATCAGTTGGCAACCTGAATGAAGGGGTCTCGAAAGAGGATGGAGGCTGCTACAATGGATGACCCGGTCCCTTGGGTGGTGCGCAATGAGGTCATAGGGGAGGGAGCAACTGTCAGTGCTCTGATGGAGATGGATTGGAAAGGTAATGGATTCTGCTTGGGTGGATGTTTTGGTTGCTGAAGTGGTGTACAATAAGGTCACAGGTAATCTTTATTCAGCATTTTGTGGTAGTGTCGGGGCAAATTGAGACAGAGGTCTGTGTGGAGTAGGGTAGTGCAGAGTTGGGCATTGTTATAGGGTCTGGGGTTTCCACAGGTGGGTTGATGTCAGCAATCATATGATTCCAGGAATCTACTTATATCTGTGGGGGATTGGTTGGGGCCTTGGCTGTTAGAAGAGGTGCAAGATGGCAATGGAGTGGTTGTGCTGTCTGTTTGCAGAAGGTGTATCACATCACATTAGGGTTAAAAGGCTTGCTGCAGGATTTTGGGGCACCTCTTTATACGTATTTAGGCATGTCAGAATTGGGTGGAACTTTTGTGGTGCATTTACAGTTAGCCTTCCAGCTTACTGTGTTAGTAGAGGGCCCATGATGTACTCTGGTGATAGAAAGCATGAAATTGGTCATAGGGCATGGTAGGTATTGGCAATGTTATATACTAGGGTAGAGTTTAGAAGGGAGTACCACAAAAACCATTTCATTTATGCTTGAGTGAATTTTGTAGGTAGGGTTTTAGGAGCATTGCAGGCATGAGAGGGTGTTTGGGATATTTTGGGAGCAGGGTGTTTTGTTTCTGTGGGAGATAGAAGGTTTAAACAAAGTATGATTTTGGAGTTTTCCTGCAGTTGGCCATGTTGTACTTTACTAGTGACATAGGTAGTATGGGGGTTAAGGTTAGTTTTGAATGTTGTGGATTGGCATTAGGTGGTAGTGTATTTTGGGGTGGTTTAAGGTTAGGCAGGTCTTAGGTTGTGCGGGTGGTCAGCACCTTAATCAGTAGCATAGTGAGTACTGCAATTTCAGGAGAGACTGGGTTGGGTTGATTAACTACGTGCTGGATGGTGGTGGCATGACACAGACCTTGTTTGACTCTCAAGTTTGATGGCATATTGTTTGGTTAATTTTGCCTGGTGCGTTTGGGGCCATACTGCTACAGGTTATGATATAAGTTTGAGTGTGCTATTGTTTATAATGGGTCATTGGTGTGATGGTAACATTTTCTTAAGTGGAATTTTAAAAGAGCTTTCATATGGTTATTGTATTCTTTGGGCGGTTAATGGGGATGCAATCTGACTTGAGAGTGTGCAATGTCTTGTCATGGTTTCAAGGCGCAGTGGGCTAAGTGTCTGGTTGTTTAGTGGATGGTAATTACTGAGTCATTAGGAAATGTTTGAAGCATGGTTTTGGGTAATTGAGGTTGGGTGCTAGGTTATGAGTTATGGTTGTTGTTTTAGCTTGGGAGTGATATCAGTGGTTTGCTTTTAGTTGTTTAGGTAACTGAATAAGTTTGCTGTTTATGTGATGGGGAGTTGGAAGGTGATGGCTGGGTTACAGTGGAATACCAAATTATGTTTGGATTATGCTGTTAATGGGGGTTAGGTTGTCGGAAGATTTTAAAGAGATTTCATTTGGTTATTTTCATTGTGGCAGTAATATGGGGTTGAAATGTGGCATGGTGGTATGCAATTGCCTCTACATAGCTTCAGTGGCAGTGGGTTTAGTATTCTTGGTCCAGTGGCTGGTAATGCCCTGATAATCATTGTGAGGTTTCCATTGGTTGCGAGGTAGAGGTTATTTAGATCAGGTGTAGTAGTCATGCTAAGTTATGAGGTTTGGTTTGCTAGGTTAGGAGGTCGGTTTGCTACTTTAGCATAAGTGACGGGTCAGTGGTTTGTTCAGCTGTTTAGGTAATTGGCTGTTTTGCTAGTTAGGTGATAGGGTTAGGAGGTGTTGACAGGGATACAGCTGGGGTTAGAGGGGAAGGGGTGCACTGAATGATGTTTGGCCTTATACCTTAATGGTGATGAGGTGATGAATTTCTGGTGGAAAGAGGGGGAACGGCCTGGTCAGGCTGGTGGGTGGAGAAGAGGGGCAGGCTTGCCCTGTTCTGTTCCCCCTCTGGTGTTGGATGTTCAAGTGAGTGGTTGTGCTGCTTGATAAGTAAATAAGGAAGCTGAGCTGCTTATTTGGTTGGTGGTAATTCAATAAATTGCAACTGAAGTGAATGGTGGTACGCTGCTTCATAGTAAGTGAGTGGAGGTATGGACGCTGCTTACTGATCAGGATGAGCAGGGTCAGTTACGCTGTCCTGTACTATGTTTGCTACATGGATGTTTTCACATATGTCATGCTTGGTGTCAATTAATAAATATTGGTTAACAATCATGTTTATGGAAGTTTAATAAAGGTCATTAAATGTCATTCAGTGTGATGTGTTTATTGAAGTGGGCCTGGACAAATGTAGATTGGAACAGACTATTTTGTCCAGGGGCATCTTCAGCTGGGGTTAGAGTAGTTGTTAGCAAGAAAGATAGAGGGAGGATAGGGTTAAATATGTAGGAGGGAGGTTTTGGAGGAAATGAGGTAAGGTTAGGGAGGGACTTAAGGGGTTTTAGGCAAGGGTGTCTGGAGTAGGAGTCACATTTTTGGCATGAGCTTGCTACCCACCCTCCCTCCCTTTTTTATTAGTGGGGGGTTAGGGGCTATTTTATTTGTGTAGGGTGGAGAAGAGGGGCATGCTTGCCCTCTTCTGTTCCCCCTCTGGTGTTGGATGTTCAGATGAGGAGTTATGCTGCTTGATAAGTAAATAAGGAAGCTGAGCTGCTTATTTGGTTGGTGGTAATTCAATAAATGGTAACTGAAGTGAGTGGGTACGCTGCTTCATAGTAAGTGAGTGGAGGTATGGACGTTGCTTACTGATCAGGATGAGCGGGGTCACACTGTCCTATGTGAATGTTACATGGATGTTATTATCACCTATGTCATGTTTTGGTTGAAATTAATGAATATTGGTTAACAATCATGTTTATGGAAGTTTAATAAAGGTTGTCAAATGTCATTCGGTGTGATGGGTTTATTGAAGTGGACCTGGACAAAGAACTTTTTTTATGATGGCAACATTTACATGTCCAAACCTTCATGTGTTGAGAGACTTACTTGTTTGTTTGGAGTTAACAGAAGTTGTCAAGTCTTGAACTTAAGTATTGGATCTATGAAGCTTGGAATGATAAAAATACATGCAACTACAATATTGCTTTGGATTACTATTATAGTTATAGCATAAATTAATAGATTATTTCATGAAATAAAACAACATAATTCTAAATTTAAATATTTTAAAGAAGCTGTTAGATGATCACATGAGAGCCAAGGTTTGTGCTCTATGGTAAGTGTAACACCAATGTTCCTATATATGACCATAACCTGTTGATTAACTGTTATATGCTTTAACATAGTTGGTCAAAATTACCTATGTCTATGGAATGTATCAGGGAATGTA
>NC_056734.1:719937445-720022445 GCF_019279795.1 Protopterus annectens
TTGTCCAGTTTTAAGGTAGGACTTATATGTCAAGTGTCAACTCTAGATGTTTGTATTGCCGGACAAGGGTGACATAGGATTTTTCAAGGATGAGGACAAAGAAAAATTTGCTTTTGGAAAGTTTTTGGGCATGCCAAATAAGAGTTAGGGCAGCACAGTTTGGGAGGTTTTAAAGATTAAGTGATTTGATTTGATCCAGTCTGGAGCTGGGTCTTTTGCATTAGAGAAACTATAGCTTTTTACAATTTTTGGAGGAGTTTTTGGAGTTTCAAAAGAAAGTATTGCAGAGTTATATGATCATTAAACGTATTAGGGAAGCAAGAGACATTCAAGATTCTTTGTTGGTGATTTGTAACTCTCTAAGGTTCAGAAGTGGTTGCGTGCAGTAGTTGCATTGTAGGAGCTGTGACCACCTGACTGAAATTCAGTGAGAATATCAGTTGATCTACTTGAACCCTCTTTTCCCATATAAAGTCATTGCTAAAGTTTCATAAGATAAGGATGTTCATAATTTATTCAGCAAGGGATTTTCTGTGCCCCTTCTCCTGCATATCTCCTAAAGGCTGCCAGACCATGCAGTGTTAAGGTGCAGGAGGGTGTATACTACCTTAATACCTCCCCAACTCTTATTTTACTGTGGAATCCATTTATCTAAATGAATAGCTGGTAAGGGTAATTTTTATTTGTGAATGTTCTTTTCTTATTAGATTTCCTTCATTCTTATCTTTTCTGACTAATGCGGCAATGCCTGCACTGTTTTTCTGCCCTGGCTGATTGCTGCTAAATATATTAAAATTGTTAAGTACTGAGGAAGGGGGACAAATTATGTGTTTTAGCCATGTTTCAGGAATAGTTAGGATTTACAAATTCTATTCACTAGTCCAAACCTCATTGCAATCAGATTTATTTCTAATGATTAATGCATTGCAATCTCTTGGATAGTCATGTAACAATTGTTATAATGCTTTCAAAAATAATTTTGGGTAGATATTGGAAGTAACAAAGGATATTGGCTTAAAGCCATTGCTTGTATATATGCCTCTGTACAGAAATTATTTTGTCATTTGTTGTATTTGTACTGTTATGTTGTGGAGCTTTTCTCCCCGGGCCTCCACTGTAAATAGATCTTGTTCCAGTCGGACTTTCCCGGTAAACAAATGTAAAATAAAAAAAATAAATAAAAATAAATAATTTATTGTATTTGATGCCAGAGTTTGAACAGATTTCACCAGTAATGGTAAGCCTTAAAAGGTTGAGGTGATTGAATGGTAGCCATTTTTATCCATTTTGAAATAGCTGATGGCTGCAGGGCATGATTTTAATTTAGAATATCTGTTGTTTTTTGTTTGTAGGTTAACTTAGGGAAGAATTTAGGGTAGTATGTTAACTGAGTGTAACGTATGACTGACTGCTTAGATGAGTAGTTTAAGGGGTAGGGCATGTAATGTATAGAGCTATCACAGAGAAGTAGTTATTAATATACCAGTAACCTTAGCAGTAATCAAATAATTTAAAAACTGTTTCTATTTGCAGGAAATGAGATACGTAGCTGGTGATTGTATAGGGTAGAAAGTTGGAAAAGAATAGAAAAGTATATTGAAAAGTATGGCGTTGGCTAAAAGAGGTAAACAAGGATGTTTAGTGAGTAGTGCAGTTCAACTATTTAGTTGTTTGTTAGCACTATGAGCTCAGTAGGGGAGTTGAAATAGGGGAGTGTTGAGATATCAAACAGATTCGGAGAGAGAGGTAATGCATTAGGTAAATTATTATAGATAAGGGAGAAATAGATTATGTAATTTGGAGGTACAGATGCATGAAGTACAGGTCTAGCGATGTAATGGAGAAGGGGATGTAGGGGAAGTGATGTATGTATATTTGAAGGCTAGGATGTGTAAAGGTGGAAACTTGAATGACCTGTGAAGTGATGTAATTGCTCTTAAGAAATGAATGTGTAAGTTGGATAATGTAACACTGGAATAAGGTGATATAGTGGAACACTCTGTTACTGGATAAATGAATAAATCTACAGCTTTGTTGACTAACACCTGAAGGATTTTAGTACTTTAGGACATGTCTGGTATAATACTTAGAAATGTGCAATCTGGTTTGGAGATGAGCACATTGACCCCTTATTGTTTGTCTTTCTTTTTTTTTTTTTTTTAGTGAGGAGATTTGCTAGGTGGTAGGATAGTTTTACTATTTAGACCACAATTTGCCTACCAACTCCTTGTCACAGAAATGGCAAGAGGTTATAAACACAAACCTTTGTTAGACACAAATATTCTGCAAAACCTTTTTCCTTATGCATTACTACACTTCATTGGTGGGAAATTGAGACACAGAACCTCTGTACTAATTTCTTTTATTAATTCTGCTCATCAGGTATATCCACTAGACACACATGACTCTTTAAGGCATGACCAAAGAGCACTGTCAGGTTAACTGAGTCTATTTCACTTGGCTGATGAATGACACTATTTTGACTGTAATTGCACTACAGCAGGGATTGGAGAATACACCCATTCCCCCACTGTAGGGCAATCTCACAGCTGGTATATATATTTAGCAGGGGGTGTGGGCGGTGCAGGGGACTTGCCCCCCCCCTGCAAAAACATTGTTTTTGTGTGTTTCCATGTGGTCTCGACCATGTGGGATTCGACATTGTTGATCATCTGTCAGATGAAATAGATTCTGTTATCTGACTTGCTCAGTCACCCAGCATACAAACAGAGACTGAAAGAATCAAACATATAACTACAGTATGAAGGAAACAAGCAGGTCAATGGATTAAATGTATGGGCTAAACTATAAGACTATTATCATAAGTACTTTTTATTCTGCAAAGGTTAACAAGAACAACATTCTGGGGATTCATATACATAATAGAATAGGTGAAGTTGTACAAGACAGGCCTGGGAGTTTTTAAACTATCAGAGTTTCACACAATACGGATAATGTGGCTAGATATTCATTCAGACTAAATGCTAATGCACTTAGGTGTAACAACATTTAGATTAGGTACATTTCTAACCTCATTCCATGAACACGCAATACATATTACATTTATGAATCCCAGGGCATATTCATTTATGGGTCCTTATGTATTATTCCAACCAGATTCCAAACCTGTCAGAATTCATCATGTTATGGATATTTGGTTCAAAGCGATCTGTTCTTGGTTTGAAAGATTACGTGGTAATACGTAAGTACCATTTCTTTCTTTCATATGGATGTTCCCTTGTACCCTATGTATTCTGAAGCAGTTGGGACACTTGCGTGGATTGTACTTGTACAGATTATTCAGATCTGTGCTGGTAAACTGCTGGAGCCAACTTAAGATGGACATGTATGATACTGAAGATGTTAACTTTTGTGGTGAAAGTGCGTGTGTGCTGCGGTCTTGCTTGTCATTTGGACAGCCTAAATTTATAACTCATAAAAATTATATTTATCAACCTTTCTTGGTTAGAAAGATTTTGCAAGAATACCTAAGGGCCATTTTTTGTTCATATAGATGTTCTCTTGCGGCCTATGTATTCAGCAGCAGTGGTGCCACCCATGTGTATTTCACTTGTGCAGATTATTCAGCTCTGTGCTGTTAAGCTCTTCCAGCTGACTTAAGCTGGATATTTAGGATAGTAAACATGTTAAGTTTTTGTGGGAAAAGTGATTCTGTGCTGCCGTCACGTTTGCCAGTCTTACAGCATAAAGTTGATTGTTCTGGGGAAAGTGCTTGTGTGCTGTTGTCTCGTTTGTCGGTTACACAGCATAAAGTTATAAGTAGCTACGTATTTTGAAGTAAAAGTCACTGTAATAAGACTACAGTGACACACACTTCTGAAGTAACTTGGACAACATAATTCAGGATAATTCATAATTCAGGTAGGAGAATGGCTTGGAAAAGAGATGCTTCTCCTGATCCCAATCTGGTTGCGATAATACATAAGTACCCATTTCTGTAATTTAGTTACCTTTTTTACTTTAACACTTAAAAAAGAAGACAGCTGACAGTCCTTACAGACACTGTTTTTTTTTTTGAGTCAACGTACCAGTGTCCTTGCACTTATTTATTTATTTTTTTTATATACTTTTATTTATGTTATATACATATATATATATTTCGGATCTTTGGAGTAGTTCTGCATAAAGTTTATCTTTCAAATGCCTGAGTCTGAGAGCTTCTATACCATTTTCCTATTAACATTTAGTTGTCAACATTGGGAAACATTTAGCATTTACTTCATTGCTTTGGCTGTCATTGTTTGCTGTGAGTACATATGAATGCTGTTGTGTGCCCTGTTTGCTTCTGAGGTATCTAGACAAGACTGAGGGGTAACAATGGATTCATTTTTCAGTTTTTTATTGCAGCTCTTGAAGTACCAGGCTACAGATGACTTCAGGTGGGGTTTTCTACCAGTAACTCTAAAGAGCCAGGTGATGGCTTAGGATGCTGTTTTCTTTAAGACTTCAAAGATCTACAACTGGGAGGAGGGCAGTCTGGCTCTCCACTTCACTATTACATCTCATAATGTTGTCCTGTCACCCACATTTGTTGTTTTCTTTCTTGTCAGTGTTTTCATTTGATATTTGTCAAACATTGTCAGGTAATGATGCTATCAACAGCTTTCTTTAGCTTTTCTTCCTTTGTGTAGCAGTTTTACACTTCATATCTCTTGGCTTTTTATGTTATTGTCAAATTCAGCTGTAGATCTAGCCAGCCTCTTTATGGCAGAGTCTGGTATGTTATAAAAGCTTTGATCCTGTCAGCCGTGATATTTAATGTGAATATAATTATCTTTTGTCAGTTGTTGTGGTGCTTCTCTGATCTTGTAGGTAGATACATTCTGAATCATTCCAAAGTCAGTAATGAACGTTTTTCTTAGTGATAATTGTCCCTAATGATTTAATTAGCTCATAGGTTCTATGGATGGATTTATTTCTACAATTTATGCATTTCCTTTGATCAGAAGTAAAGCAAAATATATTAAAGCTTTAGAAATTAGAGCCTATCCACACACTTTATGAATGGATGTTATAGTTAAGTTCCCTTGACTTTATTCATACACACAAGCATGCGTATACATATATATATATATATATATATATATATATATATATATATATATATATGTATATTGTTGTGTCTTTCGGCTTATCCCGGTTAGGGGTTGCCACAGCGGAACTCTGGTCCGCTAATGTTTGGTATTGGATTTTTACGTGCCGAGTTACCAGCCCTGACACACAACCTTCAACGAAGGTATGCCCATTCACGCATGCCTCCACACAGAAGATGCTCTAGCTGAGAATCGAACGGGACAACGTCTTGCTGTGAGGCGACAACGCTACCGCAGCACCACTACCGAGGGTATATATATATATATATATATATATATATATATATATATATATTTATATATATATATATATATATATATATATATATATATATATATATATGGAGAGAGAGAGAGAAATATTTTGCATCTGATGTTGTCAATTTTCCTCAACATATGGGTTCAGATCCAATACTCGGATCTGACTCAGCCATTATTCTATCTCGTGGCCACCAACAAACTCTCACGCTCCTTCCCTACCAATAATGCACCACCCCTAAATCCCTCAGATCTTGTTTAGTAGGCAGGAATGCTTATAAGTGAATTTTAGATGTTTATGTACTTTATCATTGGTTATTTCAGTGTTATTTCTAAATGAAAAAAAGGGTCAAACCAACCATCAAGATATTTGTGATGGTACAACTTGGAAAAATGACAGCATTTAGTTGGTGTAAGATTTCATTGGCTTTAGAGTATTTCCTTTTTGGAGAATATCAAATAATACTCCATTTTTTTCAGGTATGGTGGGCAATGAATATACCTGATTTCACAGCTGGCTTTGATATCATCTCTTGAATAATATATTTATTACCAGCCATGCAATTAATCTGTGTAGCATGCAGCTAGGAAAAAAAATGTACAGCAAACCTTGGGCTGCTCACTGTACTACAGAGTTGCACAGACTGCATAATAAAGATTGTGTTTGTCAGCCATGACCATTTTTGGAAACTGAAGGCGTGAAACGTGTAATACTAGTTAAAAAAACAAAATGTACTGTTGCACACATGCAACTTTTTTGAGCACTGCATGTATAAAAATAAAATAAATGACAGAAAGGTGCTTACATTTGATAAAAATGGAACAAAATATATACTGTTCCAAAAATTAATCTTTAGGACAGCTGCTTTTTTATTATAAGGGCAGTACACTTACTATGTTATAGCAATGCAATATGTTAACAATGTGAGCAACTTTTTTTCCTTGCTTCGTAATGACTCTTTCAGTAACAAAAACACCATTATATTGAATTGAGACTCTGGCTTTGTGCCAAACAGCACCTCTTGATACACAATGAGAAGTGCATAAACAATCTGTGTCTTTTTTAGCTAGGTAAATAACATAAATTATTTTGTACAAACCATAAAGCATCCATGCATTCTTGGGTGATATAAAGAAGAAGACACTTAAATAACATGTGACTTATGCCACGCACAGACTTGCTGCAACATGCTATACACGTATTCAGGTTGTCTTACTGCAGCTGTATGATGACATTACAGAGCCGTGATTCACTATCAGGGGTTGGGTGCAGGTGCGCACTCTCTATTTAATGGAGTTCATCTGTTTCTGCCTGCCAGAATCCATCAGCAGGCACACTGAAGTAAGAAGATGGTGCCAGCTGGCTTTGACCACACGAGTGGGAGGCCATGAGTTACGGTGAGGGCTTATCAGATGTACGGCAGCTGCTTAATCATCCATTACATTGCCACTTTTATTTTAATGCAATTTATAAAATAAATAAATAAACAAACAAGATGAATGTGCTGTTAGTCATGTAGGGTTGCTGGGGGGGTTATTTTAAATTATAAAATTTTTGTTTAAAAAAAAAAAATATATATATATATTATATAAAAAAGATATAGAGACGTATTATATAATATTATTAAGATGCATTCAGCTTGGCATAGCTATTAAATACAAGAGGTTGAAGGAATAACAAAGTGGAAAGTCTACCTTTGCTAGAGGTTTCTTTTTCTTTTTTAACCGATTGTTTTTTCTGTGTGACCTTTTTACCCTTTCAGAATCCCCTCATCATATAAGATTTCTAGTACACAGAAAACCATACTACATGACCACTATAAGAAAGGGGATACACAGCTCTCTTTTTCAGAAACAAAAATAAATGACTTTGATAGAATTTTGCAATACACGTCATTAACATGTACATGTTTTACACTGTCTCTTTGATAATATATTCATATTTTTCCATCATTTTAAAATATTTCTAGTAACGTCCCATACCCCTATTAGAAACAAGAGGAGTTATGTGATATTAGGGATCCAAACTGTATGCTAATTCAACGTCCAGATTTTTGGCTGGATGTACCTATTTTTTAAGGGTTATTTTTCTTATTTTCAGTGTCTGCAGGATGAGAAGTATGATCTCAGGTAAACAAAAAATTATATTTTGTTAGAGAGTGCAGTGTAATCACACCACTATTTATATTTTACATATGTGCGATATAAAAGAAAGAGAAAAAAGGGAAATAATAAATAAATGTGCGAGAAGGAATGAAGATGGGCAGGAGGGGGGAAAGGGTGGTTAAAGGTGGTTACAGAGCTTTAGTAAACGTCCACAGGCTGGTAGGAATTATGTGATAAGAGTGTATTGTTGGTAGAGGTAGAAGTGTCTTGTTATGTGCCCTGTGGGATTCCAACTCAGTTCTGAATGTTGTTCAAGAGGCAATTTCTTTGCGTTTATGTGGAAGAGATTCCCAAAGTTTTGAACTTAAGAGTAAAGCTATGCCTAATGCAGTGAAGTTTGTAAGATAGTGCTTTGGACAGTGGCCCATTGTTGTGTTCACTTCTGAGATTATAGGAGGGTATTTTTTGATAGAGCTTGGCAGATAATTGGTTAAAGTAATCTGAGTGCAGGAATTTAAATAAATGAGAGACCAGTAAGAGTTTTGCTCTCTGACTGTCTTGAAGCCATTGGCCTTTTACTATGGTTGAGCAGTGGTGTTATCTGTCAGAGAGAGGAATAAATCTGAAAAATGTTATTGGAAAGAGTTTGAATTATTTTCTTCCTTCATTTTTGAGGCGGTTACAATAAGTCATAGGCCATATTCAAGTTGTGATACCTTTGCCTATGTGTGATGATTTCATTGCATAATATACAAAGTGGAATACATATCTGGCTCAGAGCAGGAGATAATTTATTTTTATTCTAGGTTTGTCTAGATGAGGGATGAGTCTAGCCAAATTCAAATGTATTTAAACGAAGATACATTGTCAAAGTATTAATTGTCTGTGTTTGGTTACATGAGATATGGCTAAGAACAGAACATTCTAGAGTAGATTTTATATATTTTTCTGGTATTCCTCCTATGTCATTAGCTGTACTCAACTGACTTATTTTAACATGTAGCATACTATAGGTTGCCTAAGCAATGAGATATCCATGCACAGCTTAGGCCAACAGATAAAAACACAATTCCAAAAACATTTATTCAGAATTTTATGTTTTGGTCAATAGATCCATCCATAACAAACATAAGCAAAGGGGTTCGCACATTTAGAAGATCCATATAACCCTGAGTAGTGTGAATCTTCCTTATTCACTTCTTTTGTTACTTCCAATACATTACTGTGCAGTGCAAAAGAGATGCACTTACTGCAGTAATTGTGCAAAGAACACATTGGAGGAGTTCCATAATACTATTGCCTTAACTATTCTCATTTACTGACACACAGTTGAATTGTTTTTTCTGTAATATGTAGAGTGACAGCAAAACATAAACAACAAAAGCTCTGTACCTGGAATATCCAGGAAACAAAATATACACTGAAAAATAAATCTTTTCTTAATCAAAGCAGCAAGCTGGCAGCATTTATGGTCCTTAGCTGCATATTACAGCTGTAATAAACATGAATAAACATGGAAAATGTAAACAGTATTATGAATACCACATACAAAGTGTTGCCAAGAGCAATGATAGCGTGACTGCTTTTCTTATTTCAGATAATACACTGGGCTGCAGGTGAAAGATTGCTTGGGATTACAAATTCCCAAGCAGACCCTATGTCTTCATCACCTGCACCACTTTGAAGCCTTTTTCACTCCCTATTAGTTTGTTTGTGTTTATGCACCAATATCATAGTATATTGTTCACTTACTTTAGTGATATGTCAGTACAGTTAAATCCTGGGGATAATGTACTTCTCTAGGCCTTATTGTAGAAAGTGTGCAGCAATATCCCTCCTCAGGGTAAGAGTGCAATGTAATAATTACAAAAAATGTGCAAGACGTAGGCAAATACTGAAATCCTCTGGGTCAAAGTATTATAACAGTGCCTCACAGACACTTTTCTCAAATGATCATTAAAGGAATTATACATAAAGAAACTGTATGACATTTCATGTAATCACATAAATTCCATAATGGGGGTGGATTTTGACTGGTAACAACACTTAGATCACACATTTGATTTGCAAACCATACATAGGCCTAGAAAATGTTCAGTCACATTTTCATTTTCAATTGCAGATCTCCATAATCATACAGTTTTAGTGTTTTCCATCACTCCTCAAAATTGAGATTAAACTGTAATTGATATTCAGAATAAATCAGAGATGCAGATATTGTATAACCACATATTTCAAATCCTGGAGACCACTGATATTGTATGAAAATCTGGCATAAATGAATGCTTCTTAAAGCATAAAATGTACTCAAAATCTGACTAAGCATACAGAATCAGAAGCACCAAGCAGATTCATTATAAACTGCTGTAGTCATCATATCTTGAAGTTCTTGATGGACAAAATGCAAATGAAGTGAGTCAAACTTAGGTTCCAAGATATCTTCCTGTAAAGTTGTATGAAAAGGTGTGAAAAAATACAACAGATTTTAAATGTCAGGTTCTTCTAAAGTCTGTATTAAATGATTTTTCACTGTGACCAATGAAACGTCCTCAAATATATTTTTTCAGTGCCATATTTTGCAGTTTCAAAATGATTACCTGTTTCTGAAATCTCATTAACATATATGGAACATTAAAATCACAGCACTGCTTTATGAGGTTTTCCTGATACTGCACATGATGTTCATCAAATTGATCTCTACTGCAGCAGGATACAACAGCCAGACAGCTTCCAAAGCTGTAGGAGAAACCTCCACACACCCAAAGTGTTAAGCAGCTTGAGCTGAGCTGACTAAAAGAAAAGTTTGGGTGCGAAGCCCTTTGGAGCCTTACTGCCGCTGAAGAGTATGCACCTCTAAGGCTTTCAAGGATCTAGGGTCAGCTTATGCTTTCCTTTGTTTGGCAGATAAGTTCTGACTGGGGAAAACAACTTCCATTTTCTAAATTTTGTTGGCGTTTTATTACTTTACTCTTCAGGAAAGTTATTTTAAAGCTAGGCGTATTCTGTTTCAATGGACTGTTTCAAGACTGTAATGTACTTTTAAACAAAGCACTCATTTTTCTGTCTGTTTAAAATGTATTGTAAAGTAACTGAAAACATTTCTCTGTGGAGAAATTATGTTTATTTTTCTTTTCTTGGGCTGGCAATGTGTTTAAAGTGCATTTTTACTGTGATTGTTCTGTCAAAAAGTAACTTTTGTGGACTAGTACTGTTTACTAGCAATTGGTGCTTGCCTTCTCCAGGAAGAAGACACCACTTCTAGCTTAACCATGGACCAGACTACTGGTCCCATGGACAGTCCTTCTTTCAGCCACACAAAAAAAAATAAAAAATTAAGCAAACAGCCTCTGCCACCACATGTGGGTGACTCTGTTGTAGCCATTTATGAATCTCAGACCATTCATCTTTTACCCTGGATTTCTCTAGTGTAGCACTTACAGCCACTATAGACCAGTGGATAACCACATCCTCTATAGCTGTTGGAGTCCCTCAGTGGGAAAGGTACAGCTACTCTTGTCAATTCTGTGAAAGGGAACATGGAAGGTTACCCTGTTGTGTCAGAATGCTGCGTCCATTCCTGGGTTAGCAGCTGTTGCTATTACTAACATGGTTGCCCCCATTTTTCTTGACAATAAGAAACAGAAAATCAAGCAGGTATCTCCTCAATTTTCTTTGGATTGGAGTAGTTTGCTGGGTCTAGCTCAGGGTTTAATTCAGGCTATTGATCCTTCTTGTAAAGTCATTTTTGGTAAAGAAAGAGGAATTCCTCTTTTCCTGAAGAGGAAAAGATTCAAGATTTTGAATTAGAACAGGAATATGCAGGGACAGATACTTTTTTTTTCTGATTTCTGATTCAGACTCAGAGTAGAGCTCATTTTCTGATTCTCCCTATGGGGGCTTCTCTTTCTCTGAGACTATTGCTAGAATGTGTCAGTGTTATCAGTGAGAGAACTTTGAGATTTCCCAATCCCTCAGAAAAAAAAACTGTAAGTCCATTACAGAAGGATTTTTCAGAACCTACACGCATTCCTCCTGTCCTGTCCTCTTTACAGGGTGTGTATTACTGCCTGCAATTTTCACGATAGTCAGCCAGCTGTCCCTAAAAAGTCAGATAGGATATATAAAGTTTCTCAGTCTTTTACGTTTTTATACAGTATTCCCAAACCTGACCTAGCAACTATAGCTTTAGTTGATCCCACTGCTGCTAAGCATTTAGTTGTTTCCAATCTTACTCGCTAAGAATGGGAAAATTATTGATAGGTATGGAAAAAATTGCATACTTCTACTACTCTGATTTGCAGAATTTTGAATGGTCAGACTCATATGTTAAAGTTTGCTCTGTCAAATTGTGAAAGTATGAGGAATGTTTTACCTGCAGTTTCTTCTTCTTGGGAAAAATCGGCTCTGAATAACTTAAGTTTATTCTACTGCATAGGTCACTACTCAGTGTTTGCAGGGTATATATGACTGATCAAAAAAGGGCAAGCTGATCAAGGAATATCTAAGTTTTTTCAGTCCTCTTTTTCCAAATTATACAAGGGATTTCTCCCCATCCAATTTTGGCAAAAAAAAAAAAAACTGAATAAACAGTCTCATCAGAATTTAGGTAAACAGACATTTAAGAAGAAATAGCAATGGGGATCCAAAAAGAAGCCTCGAATCCCCCAAAACCAAGGAAGTCCAACAAATCTTAATGGCTATTCAAGAGACATTGTGACTCCCCTTCCACCCCCTCCCCTTTTTTTCTTCCAGAAGTCTGAGTCTCCATTTTTTTTTCTTTTGACAACAGATTATTTCAGACAAACAGGTTCTAAAAATCATTCATCAGAGTTACAGTTGGCAGTGGGAGGAAATTCGTCCTTTCTGGGGAGGGGGACATTCCTCATTCTCCAGATCAGACCTTTCTGTTTGCACATGTTCTTCATCACATGGTATCCCAAGGAGTGAGAGAATCAGTTCCTCCTTCCCAGGTGGGGAAAGATTTTTATTCAAGGATGTCCCTAGTGTCAAGGAAAGGAAATGCTTGCTGGGAGACCAGTTCTGGATATTTCTTTCCTAATCCTGTTTATGATAGTGCCCAAATTCAAAATTATGTCACCTCTTCTTCCTCTTTCAAGCTTTCCTTGTGAGGCTAGACTTAAAAGATGCTTTTCATCTTATCCATATTCATCCAGACATCAGATGTTTCTTAAGGTTTTGTGTGCCTGCATCACATTTTCAGTTGCCTGCCTTACCTTTTGGACTATCCACTCACCAAGAGTGTACCCAAAGTGATTGGCTTCAGTTACAGCTCATTGCAGGCTACAGAGTATCCACATTTTTCCATATTTAGATGACTTGCTTATCTTTGCAGAGTCTTTGTCAAAGTGTCAGTAATGTCTTTCTTGGGTGAGAGGTCTCTTACAAAAGCTGGAATTCCAAGAGAACATCCAGAAGTCTTTCTTGATGCCTTCACACAGGATTGTGTTCCTTGGATGTCAACTAAACACCTCAGTTCAAAGAGCTTTTCTTCCACAGGAAAAATATATCTTTATTTAGATCTATTTCAAAGGTTTGCTACTGAGACCAGACACTGTGAAGGAATACCACAGGATTTTGGGTTTCATGGCATCTATGATTCTCATGATACCACTGGCAAGCCTCCACATAAGAAAGACACACTGGTATCAGAATTCTCTTTGGTCCCAGTATCAACAATAGCACAGTCTCATTCTACAAACATCCTACATTCCATCAGAGCAAAATTGTGGGGCAGACAAGCTGAGCAGGTTCAGGGGAGACCATCATAAATGAAAACTAGATCAGGATGTCTTCCAAAATGTTATCCATCTGTGGGAAGTTCCTCAAGTAAACACCTTTGCCTCCTCTTCAAACAATAAACTGGTAAAATTCTGTTCTCGGACTTCATTAAAGAAGGCCTGGAAGACAGATGCCTTTTCTTTTCCTTGGACAGGAGTATTCCTGTATGCTTTTCCACCCTTTTCACTAATATCCAGAGTACTTCTGAAGATTCAGAAGGAATCCCCAAAGACCATTGTGGAGAATCACTTCTGGCCCAGGCAAATGTGGTTCTCCCTTCTTTTGGAAATGGCCTGGTCCAATTACCACAAGCTTTCTCACAAACTGATTCTACTCACACAAGAACAAGGGTGTTTGATACTTCTGTGAACTGCCTGGATAATAGCTTCTTAACACTTTTCAGGCAGCTGTTTGCTGCAGATGTGTGGAAGGTACTAATGAAGACAAGAAAGCCTTCTACTAGAAAACCATGTATTAACAAATGGAAAAGGTTGTCTAATTGATGCCAACAACATAACCAACACCCATCCAGAGGTAGTTATTCTGCAGTTTTACAATATTTGTGTGAGTTACTGTCCTATGACCTTTCTTATTCCTCTATCAAGGTTCTTTTATCAGCCATTTCAGCATGTCTGCCAACAGATCCTCCTCTTTCAATTCATTCTCACGTGAAAATGTTCTCAAAAGGGTTTTTGCATAACAGGCCTCCAAGAAAACTGGTGGCCCTTCCTTGGGATCTTAATTTTGTGATAGAGAAGCTAGCACTTGCTCTGTTTGAACAAGATGTTCTGGCTGACTTGAGGTTCTTTACACTAAAAACAGTTTTACTAAGTGCTCTGATCTTTGTAAGAAGGGTATCTGAGTTGAAATATGTTATGGTGAGTCAATCTTTCCTCATTTTCCATAGCAAAAGGATTTCTTTGAAAACTAATTCTTTTATGCGTAAAGTGGTACCAGAGCTTCCTTCAGCAAAACGATCTATGTCCCTGTTTTCTTTCCTGAATCTAAAAATGAGGGAGAAAGGATACTTTATACCTTGGATGTCCACAGATAACTCAGCTACTGTCTTAACAGAACTAAATGTTTCAGATTGTCTGACCAATTGCTCATTTTTTGTGAAGGTTAAGAAGAAGGGACAACCTGTGTCCAAACAGACTATTACTAAATAGTTGTGTAAGGCTATCACCTTTTGTTATACACACCATAACAAAATTAGTCCAGGCAGGGTCAAGGCCTACTCTATTAGGGCCTTGGCTTCTTCTATGACTTTTTGTAAAGGGTTGGATTTTAGATGTTTTCTAGAAGCTGCAGTTGGTCCTCTGTACTTGCTTTTATAAAGCACTTAATTCCTTCTCTAGGTCCAGATCAAGCTTTGCTAGGACCATTCACCAGTGGCTCCTGTATTTTTCTCCTTCCACCAACCAAATGTAGTTAGCTAAGTTAATCTAGCCATAAAGCTATGGCTACTACAGTAGTGATCAATATGACAGACATAGTATAGTGGTGTAAGTTGAACTTACCTTAGCAATGGATGTTCAAATGGTTTCTGCTGCAGTAGCTACTCCCTCCCTACATCCCCCTTGTTTTAAGTGTTTTTTTTTTTTTTTATGCCAGTGTGTGTACATTTATTTTTTTGTTGTTCCTAGCATTATCCTTTCAGGCTCAGGCTCCCTCTCTTTGCTGGCAGGAAATCTCTGAAGGGTTTAGTACCCAAACATGTTTTTAGTTAGTTCAGCATGAACTCTTGATAGTTTGGGCACTTGGAAGATGCTGTGAAGTTTTGGAAGCTGCGTGGCTGTTATACCCTTGACCGGATATAACCCATATAGGTAAGAGTACTGCAGCAGTGGTTATTTGGATGTCTTCTCTTATGTTAAGTTCGACATACAATTGTACTTGCTAAGGCACTCAAAGGAATAGCAGATGGATTCAACGTGTAAGACAAGATTTATTAGCTCTAGTCACATGAACCAGTAGCAATGCACCTATACAATTTGCTGCTTATAGTATAAGATTATGAAAATGCCTCACAGTTAGTTATTATGGTCTGGTATCATTCCAAACATGTAGCTGCTACAGATAGTTCACATGTGTTTAGTTTTAGGGTTATTTGTCTGTTGCAAGAAAGTTTAAGACAAGGAGATATTTGTAATAGAACAGAAAATTTGGAAGCCATATGGATCACCAAATTAAGAAGCACAGAGGGGCATGGGCTGAATGAGTGCATCCCTATAAAACCTAGATTGAAGAAGAGGCCCCTTAGGAGGTAGTAATATGTGATTTTAAAATGTTTTGAGTATTAAATGCTTATGCATGTATTTTTTATGTGAAATTAAGTAAATTGTATTGATATTGTGTGTTATAATGTTGTTTAATGTGTTAAGAACATGTGTTTTTAAAATATATTTAAATATATATGTTTAGTGCCTTTAAGATAATTAGAGTATCTCAGGAATGTGAACCTATGATGTGTCAGCTGGTATAAAAGGTGTGTGTGCTATAGTGCTTAGTATACACCTGAAGAAGCTTATTAGTGAAAGCGCTTGTGTTCAGCACTGAGTAAAGGCCTTGTTGGATATCTACAGCTGTCAGCGTCCTTTTTTCTATTTACTACATAAACATAGTTTCTATTTTCGGTAAGTTGTATATATTTTTGGAATGCAAGTGCTTTGTATTCTGAAAAAAAACTCTTGAGATTTTTTTAAGAGAAAGGCAACTGTCTGTGTGAATGCCAAATAATTTCTTAAACATAATAGTAACTTCCTAGATGATTATAATACTTAGCAGTGGGTATGTGGGGGTATAGAGAGTTGACTTCATTACATAATATATTCTTTGACTTGTCAGCATTTGAGATCATTCAATAGATACATTGTTTACATTGGGAGACACATTTCTGAAAGATTAATGTAGTCATATTTACTTGTGCCAGTCATTTTCAGAGATTAAAATCCATTTTAGTGCATATATTTTGAAGAGTATGTGAACTTTTAAAGACATAACCTGCTTGAAAACTTTAGAAGCACACTATGCAGGACTTTTCTCTAAAAGGTAATATGGCAATTTACTTATTTTTAAAAATCCGCTTATGCCTACAGGAGAGTATCATGACTCAAATGGCCAGTCATCTCAAGTATGAGTTCTGCAGCATTTTAATTGTGCCACAATTACAGCTTGAAATGGCACATATTATGACTTCACTCTTTCATGCAATGTTCAGGTAAAATGTAGTATGTTATCGATAGTGCTGCATGAAATAGCTTGATAACTGCTACACTTTATCTTATTTGTGGGTATCAAAAGAAAATAATTCATACATCCGATTGTTGCCTGTGTGACGTGCATCAGTACTGACTTAAGTGCTTTTTCAACTGGTGAACAATTCCAAGCTGTGTATACTTATTTATTTAAATCTATTTACTGGGGGAGAACACTGATCAAACAATGACCAATTACAGGCTCAGCCCGGATATATGAGTGAGGGTATACTAACATTGCATTTCCATAGGTAGTGGCTGATAGAGCTTTCAGGAAAAAAGTAAATATCCAATGCTAAAACATGACTTTTTCTACATTTTAACCTGGTGATGTGCCACAGATAGATGAAAAGGGTTGTGACAATCATACTAGAAGGAGATGCACTTGGTGTCTTTATTGACATAGATATCAAACAGCCTACAAGAAGTCAGACAGTGTATGATGCTAGAGTAGAATAAAGAAATGTCTCAATCAGCAGCAGTGTTGCCCTGGATATTCCTTTTTTCAGAGTATTAGAGAAAACTGTGATTTTTTTCTGTAGAGGTGATGGGACAGAAAATGGAGGTACCCTGTGTGGGACCTCCATTGGGTGGAACCAACTAAATTATATTGTTTTGTGTCAGTTTGTCTTATGTAAATAATTACCTTTTTAATAATATGGTGTCATTCCTGTTATTTTCCAAGCAAGTATCTTTTCTGGCCTCTAGTTTTCATTGTATTGACATGTAGCAGCTCACTATAGATTATTATGCAAATACGGGTCTATACCATAAGTAAACCTTCTGATTTTCTAAATGAAATATTTTCTACATAAATGTTTATCATTATATTATTACATAAATGTATATTTATTATGTTTCTTATTTTCCCTTTAATAAACTGTATGTAATATTAAAACTTTTTGCATTCTTACTATCTGAAGAATAGATCTGCTGACCAAAATATTTCTTATACATATCTTTAATAATTTAATGATTTTTAATTGTGTATAACTATGACCATAGTATGGAACATGAAACCTTGAATCCTGGTTTCATATACTACAGCTATCACTAATTCCATGATTAACCCACAGAAATCATGAGAGGGAGTGTAATTAAAAAATGTGAGAAATCCTGCAGCATTTTGTGGGGTCTATATTAGAATATCGAAAGATGTAAACACCGAATGTTGAAATGTCAAACTGTATTCAGCGAAAGCTGAAAATATCGAAGCAACAGAAAACCAAATTTTTTCCTAGGGAAAAAATTTGGTTGTCCATTTCTGTTGCTTTGGTATTTTCAGCACTGTGGTGGAAAGATACGGGTTGGGTTCAGGTAAGTGTGCGATTGAGTGTGGATTAGATTAGTTAGGGTTAGGGTGCGGGTTAGGTATGTGTGCAATTATTTGGACGTGAGGGTTAGGGTGGGTTAGGTGAGTTAGGGTTAGGGCACAGGTCAGGTAAGTGTGCGATTGTGTGGATGTGAGGGTTAGGGCGGGGTAGGTGAGTTAGGGTTAGGGCGCAGGTGAGGTGAGTGTGCGATAGTGATGGACCTTAGGGTTAGGTTTTGGGTTAAGGTAAGTAGATAGTTAGTGGTGTGTGTATAGTTTAGTGTAGGGTTAGGTGTAAGATTTTAGGTGTATGTGTGTGGATTGCTGTTTGTTTGATGTGCTTGTGTGGTGTGTATGTGTTTTGGAACAGCAAAGTTTTTCCCTAGGAAAAAATTCGCTGTTCTGTATGTTCGTTGTTTTCAGCTTTCGCTGAATACAGTTCAACATTTAAACATTCAGTGTTTACATCTTTCGATATTCTAATATAGACCCCATTTTGTGAATATGTTACAGAGATTCATGAATGATTTCATTATAATATACTTCCTGCTAAAATAATGGCTTCAAAATTAACAGGCATAACATTTTTGAGTTTATGAATTCTGTTATAGTCAATAGTTAATAATTTCAGGTCACAAGCTAGTAACCTGATTGACCTGAAAGTATTAACCTACTGCTCATCTCTCTTGTCACACATTAATATGTTGAGTTCTTTTCTGCAACTCCCAGCTGATTTATTCAGTTTTATAGAGGGCAGCAATTACTCTGAGGAGTCAGTATATATGTATGGCATTACCTCTGACACAGTAGCATAGCAGATAGCATTGTTGCCTCATAGCAAGAGGTTCTCCGGTTTGATTCTTGGCTGGGGTGCTTTCTGTGCAGATTCTGCATGTCCTCACTCTGTTCACATGGGTTTCCTCTGGGTGATCCGGTTTCCTCTCACATTCCAAAAACATGCAGTAGGTGGACTGGACACTCTAAATTAGCCATAGGTTTGAGTGTGTGGTACACACACAAGAACAGCCACAGCAGGACTTGCCACCCAGCAGTGTGAACCTTGGCTCTAGATGATTGTCACTGTTAAAGTGACACCCTGACCCCATGTGCAAAAATGGGAAAAAGGGGGTGTGGATGGAAATAGTAAGATAACAGTCCAAACATCTACCTGCCAGAGTGTTCAAGTGCGTATTGTTTGTTGTTAACTACTTATCAGTTTTACAACTGAGTGACAGATTATTGGATACTTATGCAATACAAAAGGCAGCACTGACTTCCATTTTAAGAGGAAATATACCATGAAGTACCAGAATCTGGACTGCCTGAGTAACAGAAAATCTGGCATTTAAGCCAGAACACTAATTCATTGTAACTGATATAAATGTGTCTGCTTGTTTTATTTAGTATTCAGAACATATCATCTGTTTTAATTTTGGTTACATTTACAGATACTCTCAAATTATGGAGGGATAATGAATAGAAATTATTCTTAATCATCACGGTTCTGATTCCTGGAATCTGAAATGAAAATAGCATTTTGTCTTCTTAAGATTTGTGAATCAGTGATTGTGGTAATATGCCTTTTCCTTCAACTTTGCACTGTAGCTAGAAACAAGAAAATGCTCTCAAGAGAAATATGAAAATGTGTAATTTTATTAACATTATAGTGAACAATGAAATAATGACAGAGAGTTAAACTGAGCATGCTCAGTCTGTCAGTTCTCCAATTAACTCCCCTATTGAAGTAAACATACAATTCAGTTAAAGTCTTAAGAATCATGTTAGAAGCCTTCAGCACCTTTAGGGATAACCTTGATTTGGCAGTAAAATTCCTGCATTTCAATTGTGTAACAATGAGTAAGTGCATTCTCTATGCACAGTTCTCAGATGAAACTTCTTCAGAAATGTACATCAAAAGAATGAATGACATTCTTTTGGTGTACAACGTTTTATATAATTAAAACAGAAGAGCTAACTTCATGCTATTTGTGTGTACTTTTCCGAGTGAGATATTTTGGTGCAGGTCAGAGTCTCTGTGGATTGGCATTGTGACATTTAATATCTAATCAGGTGTGATTCCTAAGGGAGAAGTGTTCTGATCTAACTCATTTAACAGAAACATCTGGCTTTCAAGAGGTTTTGGCAGTTATGGAAACTTCAAAAATGCCTACGGGTAAGAGGGGGACCTGAAAGATAAAGTACTTAGAAGCTACTATGCATTTGATGTATCTAATCCCCCTAAAAATAAATAAATAAATACAACATTTTAGGTTCAGGCATTTTGTTTCTTTACTCTGTATTCCTAGCTTTTAATTATGCCATGACTGCCTTCTCCTTCTTCAACTCCTTCAGTCTCTTATTATGTCATAATTCTTACTTCCAACTGGTTCTACAATATGCAATATTAGGATGAATAACAAACAGAAAATAGAGACTGAGAATGTTGTCTAATCTCAGAGAAAGGTATATTCAGACTAAAGTTCTGCATTGGTTTATCCCCGCTCATTCCCCATTTTGTGAGAAATCTTTTATTTTTGTACTGGCTTACCCCCACAGTCTCCCCATTTATTTGGCCTTGTGCTATTGTGGGCATACTTTTTGTTGGCTAGTAGAGACCCTGCTGACTTCAGTCTCTTTCCCTTGTTTACTGCTCTATCCCTAGTGACATCAACAATTGGAGCATATCCCAGATCTTCCCTTGATTAGTATGGCCTTGGTTCCCCAGCTAGATAAGGAAGTTTTTAGAATGGAAAAAAAATTCCACCAAGGCACAAGAAATACTGAAAAACTGCAAAAGGTGTCAAGGGATATGAAGACCACCAGCCAAGTGACAGTGAAGGGTGTTTATTCAACCAAAACAGATGCTCCACAAGCACATTAATGCTCTCTCAGAGAAGTCTACCTCGATGTAACATCGAGCAGCCTTGGGATAGTCTGCATCTGATGAAGTTTGTGATGAACGAAAACATATTGTATTTGTGAAGTGTTAATGTGCTTGTGGAATTCCTGTTTTGATTGAATAAACACCCTTCACTGTCACTTGACTGGTGGTCTTCGTATCCCTTGGCACCTTTTGCAGTTTTTCAGGTTTTTAGAATGTCCCTGTCATAAGTAGGTTAAAAAAGCATGGTGTAGCATCATATTGTAGCAAATTCTATGAGGATAGTGTGATGTACAAGGAGAACCTCTAAAAATATGGACAAGTTAAGTAACGATGCATGGCTTCTGGCTGCATCCCTGCCCCAGGTCTTAGGGCAGCCATACCTCTTGGCCCACCTATACACCTAGTCAGGCTGTCATTTTGAGTCCTGACTTATCATGATTCAGAGAAATCACCTGTTTTCCCACTACAACCCCCTTTACAGGATGATTATGCCCATCCTCTACTGCCTGCATCATCAGGTCCCTGGCAGCTAATAAAACTCAGAACAGCTGAGCCATAGTCAGGATTCACCCCCCTGAACGTTTGCTGCAGATCTTCTGAAAACAGTATACCCCACACATGGAAATGAGAGTAGCTTGCTCGTTATCATTAAAGCTATATACCCCATACTAATATACAGCAAAGCCCCAGATGGTATTAAAGCTATATACCCCATACTAATATATAGCAAAGCCCCAGATGGTATTAAAGCTATATACCCCATACTAATATATAGCAAAGCCCCAGATGGTATTAAAGCTATATACCCCATACTAATATATAGCAAAGCCCCAGATGGTATTAAAGCTATATACCCCATACTAATATATAGCAAAGCCCCAGATGGTATTAAAGCTATATATCCCATACTAATATATAGCAAAGCCCCAGATGGTATTAAAGCTATATACCTCATACTAATATATAGCAAAGCCCCAGATGGTATTAAAGCTATATATCCCATACTAATATATAGCAAAGCCCCAGATGGTATTAAAGCTATATATCCCATACTAATATATAGCAAAGCCCCAGATGGTATTAAAGCTATATACCCCATACTAATATATAGCAAAGCCCCAGATGGTATTAAAGCTATATATCCCATACTAATATATACCAAAGCCCCAGATGGTATTAAAGCTATATACCCCATACTAATATATAGCAAAGCCCCAGATGGTACTAAAGCTATATACCCCATACTAATATATAGCAAAGCCCCAGATGGTATTAAAGCTATATATCCCATACTAATATATAGCAAAGCCCCAGATGGTATTAAAGCTATATACCCCATACTAATATATAGCAAAGCCCCAGATGGTATTAAAGCTATATACCCCATACTAATATATAGCAAAGCCCCAGATGGTATTAAAGCTATATACCCCATACTAATATATAGCAAAGCCCCAGATGGTATTAAAGCTATATACCCCATACTAATATATAGCAAAGCCCCAGATGGTATTAAAGCTATATACCCCATACTAATATATAGCAAAGCCTCAGATGGTTCTCCAGCTTCTCTGGTGGTTAGAATAGATTTAGCTCAATCTAAACACCAGAATGAGTCTGAACATTGTAAGGAAATTAGTGAAGATAATATTGTAAGATACGTTATTTCAAAGTACAGGAACACTGCAAGGAACAAACCAAATCCATTTAATTTTGGATATACTTTTATACAAAAAAATTATATCATCTTGTACAAGATGAAACCGAGATGCTTTTAATGATAAAAGTAAAACATTTCTATTTTTAGTAGATCAGTGTTCAAAACACATTCTTCTTGTTATGATAGTGACAACAGCTCAATATCTAAACGTAATTCGTAATTTAACTTTCTTGTATCCCCACACCTCATTGTAATGGAATGATTCACCTTGTGTAGTCTGACCATGCGACATTTTGAAAACTAAACAAAAGGCACTCACCATTCAATAAGTAATCATGCTTAATGTGTCATTTCCTACATTGTCAATGCTGATAATGTTTTTAAAAATGTATTCGGTTGTATTATTACAGTGTCAAATCACAAACTCAACATATGCATCAAATATTAACTATATATATATATATATATATATATATATATATTATATATATATATATATATATATATATATATATATATATATTTATATATATATTGATATTGATATTGATATATAATATATATATATATATATATATATATATATATATATATATATATATATAAAATTTATGTACTGACAAAAAAACAAAACTAGTGAAAACAAAAAAAGAGAGCGGATTTGTAGAACTAAACTCCTTTATTGGTAAGCGCTTTTGTTGGCAAAAGGTAAGCCAACTTCTTCATAATATAATGCATATAATGTTATATAAAATATGTAATGAAGATTGAATTGTCTTCAGTGTCTTCAGAAGCAAAGAGCATGACAAAACTGGAAGTAATAGACCATTATCTTGCCAGAGCTGATAACTGAGTGAGTAGCAGGTCAGAATATTAAGTCTAATAATGAAGCTTAATATAATGAAACTCAAGTAAATACTAAAAGAAGAAGAAGAAGAAGAAGAAAGGAAAAAAACTGGGTATTTCACCTGTTTCTCTTAGAGTACATTTCAATGTCATAAGATAGTGTTAGCATTATAGAATATTTAGTACAGCAAGCTGTTTAGTTTAAATCAGGTACAAAGTTATGAAACAGCCAACACATTTAGTTGAATGTGATCAGGTCCTTGGAACATAGAATGTTTGTTATGAACATTTTGTTGGCTTATGGTGTAATGGGGTGAAAAAGGAAGCAGGATTTAAGCATTTGAACCATAGAACGGCAGGCTGTGAGAGATCTAGTCATGACACTTGAAGTCAAAGTTTGCTGTGACAAACTGTGTTAAAGCCTTAAGACAAGTCTTTAAATATGAAGGAGACTAGTTTGTCATTATATCTTGCTTTATTAATAGTATCTATGTAGGTTAGAAGTGCAGTGTTAGTACTATGAGAAGGATGGAAGCCATGTTGTTTGGGAGTTCTTCCTGCTAGATATAGTTTAGCAGTTGCTTTTGAATATATTTTTAGGTATTTTGGAGATGAAGGATAAGCTTGTTATAGGTCTAAAGTTAACAATATCTACTGAATTTCCTCCTTTCTGCAAGGATAATGTGTGACTTTTTCCAGAGAGAGGGGAACATGGGATTCCTGGATTGACCTATTTATAAGGATTAAGACAGGATAGCAAATGCAGTTGGCTGTTATTTTAAGGTATTCACCTCGAAGGTCATTGGTTGAAGTAGAGCATCATTTGAGTTTGTTTAAGAGTAATTTTATATAGGATTTGGGCACAGTTTTGAAGGTGAAAATGGATGTGGTGATACATGGCTGTTGGGCAGGTTTAGGTTTAGATGCTGGAGAATTCTTGGTTAGAGATGCTATACTATCTATGAAACAAGAGTTGAATTGTATTGTGGTTTCGAGTGTTGAGTTATTGAGAGAGGTATTATGGCTGTGTTCTTGGCCAGGCTGAAAGATTTTTTTAATGGCTGTTTTGTTATGACTGTGAAGCATTCTGAAGTTTTCAATATATTTGGGGTTTAATATTTTTGCTCTTTCTGTGTTTTTTTCTCTCCTACATTAGTATTCTACTGTTTTTGGATACCAAACTAAACTAAATTTAAATATTTTAAATCAGACAAAAATTTAGTCATGAACATTATCTGTATATTATTATGGATCAAATATTGATTTTAGATATCTTTTTACAATAAAACCATTCAGTGTAAAAGGCTGGCATCTATTTTTTAATGATCTTGTTATAGTACATTTATTTAAAAAATATCATTATTCATTACCATCGTCATTAAGCCGCAGTGGTGCAGTGGTAGAGTTGTCGCCTCACAGCAAGAGGTTCTTCCGTTCGATTCTCAGCTGGAGCGCCTTCTGTGTGGAGTCTGCATGTCCTCCCCATGGTTGAGTGGCATTCAAAAAACATGCATGAATGGGCGTGCCTTCGTTGAAGGTTGGGTGTCGGGCTGGCACTTCTGCACCAAAAAAATCTACTGCCAATCATTAGTGGACCGGAGTTCTGCTATGGCGACCCCTGACCAGGAAAAGCCGAAAGAAGAACATTATTCATTACCATTCATTTGTTTACAGTGAGTTAACTAATAGTGAAAACAGCAATATACATATAATTTTAATAGATTTTAAAAATCTATTTATAATTGTATATCATTTGCGGTATTCAAGAAGCTGGCAGTTATCTGTAACTAAACTTAAGTTGTTGTTTGTCCATTGCCCAGTTAGCCTGAGAGCTTCAGGGTCTAAGCAAAGGCCTCATGAATAATTAATTAGGGAGTTCAGTATACTCTGCAAAGTCACAAGGCAGTTTTACACAGACATCTCTCAGTCATAGAGCTATTGCCTCCAGCAATGGCAATACAGTGACATCACTTTGGGATTTGTGTCTCAGAGATCAGCTTGGCAAAAGGCTGCAGATGACTGAAGTTTTGACTAATAAAAATAAGACAGTCACATTCACTGGTGTTACTTAGCACAGCTAAAGCAGTTAACATGTTGTATAAAAGTGCTGCCGTTTGAAAGGTATTTTAGTATATCATGAATTTAGTGTGTGGTGTAAGTCACAGGAATACTTGTCCTGTAACTCAGTTTTGACAGATGAAGCTGTCACACTGTACACATATTCACGGGGTGTCTTGAGCGGCTAGGTGCTTCAGCTTAGACATTACACATATTTGGACTACAGTCCTCTAGCTTGCTTAATGCTAGCTGTAAATAGTCTTTGTGGATAGATACAGAGTTTTCTAATTTGCACCTTCTAATTCTTAATTACTTTGCTGTTTTTAAGCAACAGTTGTGTGTATTAATAACAGTTCAACTAGAATTCTAGAATTTTATATACTTTTTAAGGGTGAGCACTCTGGGTAATGTGACAATGTTTTATGAACTGTTTTAATTCATTCAGAAAAAAGTGCTAAGTGTGAACTAATAACATAGGATCAATACTAGACAAGTGAACATAGTTAACATAAGAGGCTTAGACATATCTTCTTCTCCTTTCAGCTGCTCCAATTAGTGGTCACCACAGTGGATCATTGGTCCGCAGAATGACTGACTGTAGAGTTTTACGGTGTTGAGTTGCCAACCCTCTGCCCAACTTTCCTCAGAAGGCACACGCTCACACCTAGGGCAACATTTAGAATGTCCAATCCATCTGCAGCATGCCTTGGGAATATGGCAGCACCGAGAGGAAACCCATGCGAACACAGGGAGGACATGCAGACTCCATACAAAAGGCATCTCGGCTGAGAATCAAACCAGAGAACCTCTTGCTGTGAGCTAACCACTGCACCACTGTGCCACATAGACACACTTATTCTTTCCACCACTTATGAGAACTTAATAATGCCCACCTCCCAAATCTAGTAAGGTTCATTATTTCTTGTTAGAATTTTCCCATAGAAATTTGCAGTGGCTGCAATTTCTTTTTTAATATTCCAAAATGATTATTACTACTAGTTATTTATTTATTTATTGTGGGTCACTTTTAAAAATCTTCCTATTTGCAAAACTGAACTAATGCTCCTTTTATTTATGTTATTTATTTATTTATGTATTTGTTTGTTCAGAGGTGACCCATGAGCGCAGTTTGGTTAAGCGACTAGCTTAGTCATATATAATGCAAGTACAAGTTGGAAAATGAAACCCTGCACTACTGGAAGCAACATGTTAACAGATCATAGCATTAATCCTTAATCCTTTATCAACTAAACTACTCTAAATATTTGTTTTGCCATACTTAATAAGCTCTTTTATATTATGTTTATAATAATTGTGTCAATATTTTGCAAAGATTAGTGCTTTTTCACCTACCATATATAATTTCATTGAAATATAATCCTGAATGTATACCCATAGACTGAATCCTGTTTTTCAAATGTCAACTGTTCAAGGCATTGCTTGTTCATTTCTGGTTTGTATAGCTAGTGCTCAAGGTCAAGTGTTTTAAATGATGTTGTATGTGGTGTATTGTATGCATGCTGTGGATATAAGTGGGTATATATATATATATATATATATATATATATATGGTTCCCATTCAGAAGCCTGAAACATCATAAGCCTGAAAATCAAAATCCTGAAACCAAAAGCCTGAAAATTCAGAATCCTGAAAACTCAAAATCCTGAAAGACCAAAATCCTGAAAGACCAAAATCCTGAAACTCAAAATCCTGAAAACACAAAATAGACATACTGATGTCGTTGTGGCTTTGCTATTGTTAGCCCTGTGGTGTTAGGTCATGCGTTGGGGTCAGGTAAGTGTCGGTTGGTTTTATTTTAGGGTTAGGGTGGTTTAAGTGAGTTAGGGTTAGGGCAGGTTAGGCATGTATGCAATAGTGATAAATATTGGGGTTAGGGCGGTTTAAGTGAGTTAGGTTTAGGCGCTGGTCAGGTGAGTGTGCGATAGTGACGGACCTTAGGGTTAGGGTTAGGGTCAGGGTCAGTTGGTAGATATTAGTGTCTTTATAGTGACATATTAGCATTATTTGTGTTTTCAGGATTTTGAGTTTCAGGATTTTGGTCTTTCAGGATTTTGGGCTTTCAGGATTTTGAGTTTTCAGGATTCTGAATTTTCAGGCTTTTGGTTTCAGGATTTTGATTTTCAGGCTTATGATGTTTCAGGCTTCTGAATGGGAACTATATATATATATATATATATATATATATATATATATATATATATACAAATATATATATAAGCTTTGTGCATGCATGCTGTGAAGGTAAGTGGGTATATATGTAAGCTTTGTATATGCAGCCTGTGGAAATAAGTGGGTATATATTGAAGCTTTGTTTATGTATGCTGTGGAGGTAAGTGGGTATATATGTACGTTTTGTGAAAGCATGTTATGGAAGTAAGTGGAACTATATGGAAGCATTGTAAATGCATGCTGTGGAGATGAGAAGTTATATGTGGAAGCTTTGTAAATGCATGCTGTGGAGGATAAGTGAGAATATATGTAAGCTTTATGAATGCAGAGTAAGTAAACTGGATCCTACATTATGTCTTGGTACCTTGGAAGCTGTGAAAGCTTCTATTTACTTACTGCCTAACATGGAGTGGGATTCTGGTCCAGGGTGTGGGGAGCCTCTGGATTATGTATCTGTCCCACCAGCACATCCTATTTCATTATTTGTTGAGGTTGACATCTCTCACTCTCACAGCTCCGATGGCTTTGAGTTTTCTGGGGTGGAGCATGTCCATTACTCCTGTGTTGGACATGGCCTTGTACAACAGACATACAATGCCTCTGTGTAGACAGTATGTGACTGCATTCAGCTGGGGTGTCTACAGCCAGGCAGCATATGCCATATATTTGAGACCCTTTATCCTCTTGGTGAGGTACCTTTGAGGTCTTTCTAACTGCTGCAGGTGTCAGGTAAGGTACATCCCATATGAGGCATTGTACTAGATTATGGGTGTGATAAGAGAACAGTATAGGGGCACAATGACCTCTGTTGATATAGATGTGAATCCTTTCCTGATACGGTGTCAAATGTAGACAGTCTTCCTAGCCACATTGGCAATGTGAGTGTCACATAACAGGTTACTGTCCACTTGTGTCCCTAGGTCCCTGATTACTCCTTCCATACATAATGGTTTACCACCTATGTGGTAATTTGTGGTGCCTTGTTTGGTATTTGGTGGGACATTCATACTGTCCAGTGTCTTCAGGACGGCTGGGTGGGGTTCCTGTGTGTGAGAGTGTGGTCTGTAGCATGCTACAGACTGTACAGCAGTCTTGCCTACAGTTAGTTGCACATGGGTGGACTCCAATGCCTTGTGCATTGTCAGTTACCTGGACGTATGGGTGTATGTGCTGAATATGGATACTCACCCTCCTTTTATGTTTTGTTCCAGGTTTTGGGGCCATGACACATGATATGTGGTATAACCTGGTAGTGCTGGTGTGCTGTCAGGAGGCTTGCAGCAGGTTTCTGTCACTGCATAGACATCGATATTCTCCATACTGGGGATGGCCTTGGGAGCATGCATATTGGGGTTTACACATCTGGCATTGGTCAGCATTACCCTTATGTTTCTTTCCACTTATGTTTTCTAGGGTGGTGGGTTAGTCTTTTCAGCCTTGCCTACAAAAGGCTCTATGGAGGTGGCAAAGGCCTTATCTAATATCCAGACGCCCAGGGGTAACAGGTGCAAGCCATCCCAAGAACAGCTGCGCGGCTTGTCAAGCATGACATCCCAAGCAGACAGACATTGGATCCCCTTGGAATGACACCAGTAAGTGTGCCACTTGCTATGACTGATAATTCCGTGTTTGTACTGTGGCATTATTCTTGGTAAGGGTAGGATGCTGCAAACGGCAAGTGTCATACCGGCCTGGACTACATAATCAGAGAGCTCATCTATGTCTCTTTTCATGTAGTCTAGGGAGGTACATCTCAGGTCATTCACACCAGCATGGACTATGACTGCATCATATTTCTACTTGCTTTGGAGTGACCTGCATACTTCTGTTATGTGGTGTATTGTGGCAGCCTACAGGCAGCTTACTGTACCCTTTCCCTTGTTCAGTCTGGTGTGCGGGACAGCAGTGTGTCTGACTATGGAGTCACCTATTACAACTGTATCAGGCATGCTGTTTCTCCTTCTGGCCTGTGACTATTTGGAACACCAGCTTTGTGTACTATGTGTTGCATGTGCTATGTTTGGAGGTTGTTTGATTGGGTGTCTGCTTTAGAGGCCTCTGTTGGTGTGCTGTGTTTGTAATTTGTGCCTCCGGGAATGTTTTTCTGTGTTTATGTGTTTGGTATGCAGTTGTGATAGGTCTATGTGGGACTGTGTTTGTGGTGTGTGTGGTTACCTTCTCCTCCTGACTAGTTTTGGGAGTACTGAGTTGAGGGAGCTCAGCCTCCAGTTTGGATAGATGGTTGCATCTCTCACATATATTTGTATTTCTTGGGTGGAGTTGGGGTTGTCTGTGTACTTGGGGCAGGTGTAACATTGCCTCAGGATTCACAGATTCAACTTGTTGTGGCTGGCCTTAGTGGATTGTATGTGTGGACATATTTTATTGCCATACTACTGATCAGTGATTACTTCATTGTTTATGTTTGCTCTATCATGTAGTAGCTTCCTCATTTTCTTGCATGGTTTGGTTATGGCTGGTGTCCACCATGCCAGATGCCTGCATGTATGGCATTGTGTCTTGTTTTAATTTAGGATTGCATAATCCAAGCATTCCTGGCAGTGTTCATGGAATGCCTGTATAACAGGTTCTGAGGTGTGGCCCATATTTTGCACCTGCACAGGACCTTTAATGGATTCCACATCAGTTTGGAGGAGTGCAAATTTTGCTTTACACATGTTTTTCACTGTGGTTTTCTGGCCAGGGACTGTGGTCAGGATGTGTATATCCAGTGTGGTTACTCTATGGTCTGGTCTTACCAGTGGGGAGTACACTTCTCATCTTGCCATCCAGTACACATGTTGCTGATTATCACATCCAGTATGCTTACCCCTCTTGTGGGAGTGGTACGTTGTTCCTGGGTCTTTTGGTTTATGGAGTCTATGAACTTTTGTCCTACACTGTTGGAGCTAGTATAATGCTCCCAGTCTATGTCTGGGTATTTTCAGTCACCCAATATAATGTGGTTTGGAGGACTTGATATATTCATGTATTCCAGCATAGGCCAGGTGCAGTTCCTGGTGTTGGGACAGTAGTCTGTAGCAGGCTATAAACTGGGGGGCAGTTTTAGCCACTGTTACTTGACCATGGCTAGTCCATGCTGCTTCTTGTTGTGATACCAACATGGGGGTGTGGTTATCCTTGACAATTCTTGCTAGTCACCCTCCTTTTGTAGCTTGTTCCATGTTTTGAGGCTGTACAGCACAGTATGAGGTGTAACCTGGTAGTGTTAGGGTGCTGTTGTGAGCCTTGACTCAGTTTTCTGTTACCACACAGATATCAAAATTCTCCATACTGGGTGAGTTTAGACTGCATGCATCTTGCTGTTTCAACTTATCCCTTATCTTATTCTTATCCCTTCTGATACCTATGGAGATAGGTTTGTGTTTTGAGCCTTACCTATTCAGGGCACACTGTGGTTAACAACAGCCTTTGCCAGTATCCATACGGCCTGCACTGATAGGTGCACACCAGTCCTAGCAGGTGGAGCATCATGTCATGCTCAGCATGTCATCCCAGACTGGCACACATTGGATCCCCTTTGACTAACTGCGATACTTCAGTCAATTATTGCACTTGATCATCTCATTGTCATATTGTGGCATGATGCTTGGTGAGGGTAGGATGTTAGTCAGGGTCCTCAGGTGTGCATATAGTACATGGTGTTACATTACTTAACACATGGCATTCATGCCTCAGGTGGTGCTGCAGGGCTGCCTCTGTCGGATGTGCATATTACACTTCCCTGTACATGTTTGTGAGCAGGTCATGTCATTGTAGGCATCCATGTTATTATTTGGGTGAGTCAGAGGGGGTATCATTCCCAGGGTTCCTACTGAGCCAGTGTATGTGCTATGCATTGCCTCTTTGCCAAGGCCAGGGCATACTGGGCACGCCTCCTTCTGCCTACTGGGGCAGGCTCAGGTTGTTCCTCCTCCGAGTCACGCTCTGCCTGTGATGGCCTTGGCAATGGTGGGGGGCTGTTTGGCCCGGCCCTATGCTGGTCCTGCTGCAGCTGTTTTCACAAGATCATATTATGTAGCATAGCACATATCATGACAATTTGGGTACATGTAGTTGGTGTGTACTGCAAGGCTCCACCAGATGTGTCCAGACACCAGAACCGTGACTTGAGCAGCCCAAACACACGATCTATTACATTACGTGTTTGTGCGTGTGCCTCATTATGGCGTTCCTGTTCAGGTGTGTGTGCGTTTCTGATGGGTGTCATCAGCCACGGCTCCAGTGCATAACCTGCATCCCCCACTAGGTGTCCATGCGGGATGTCCCCATTGGCAAATGTCTGGTACAGCTGCGTCAAATGCCAGATGTGGGAATCATGGTAGCTCCCAGGACAGCCAGCACACACATTCATTATTATGCCCTGGGCATCACACACGACCTGGCAGTTGATGGAGGGGAAGCCCTTGCGGTTGATGTATGCCCTACCCCGCTCACCAGCTGGTGCTTTGATGCATATGTGCGTGCAGTCTATTGCACCCACTACCTCAGGGTATTCCACTATTTGCTGGAAGAGACGCATATTGCTGGCCAATACCTCACGGGCATTGGGGAAATATACATGATCACTGACATGTGCTGACATGGCATCCAGGAACTGGTGCAGTACCCTGGAGGCAGATGCCTGTGATATCCCCATCATATCACCAGTTGGTCTCTGGAAGGTACCTGTTGCTAGTATTCTTAGGCCAACACATACCTTGGTTTCCACTGGGATGGGTTCCCCTCTGTTGGTTCTGTGTGTGAGGCGTGGCCTGCACAGCTCCACTATTTGCTTCAGGAGGTCTCTGTCCACTCTATAGTGCTCTACTATCTCCAGCTCATGTAACCCGTGGTAGGTGACCCTGGGCCTGTACACTCTTCTCCATCTCCTCACTGTGGGTTGTCTGGCACCATCTGCATTGTCACCACCCTCAGCAAGTCGCCTATGTCTCATTATGACAGCTATGACAGCCCCTAACATTTCTGCTCTGAGTTCAGCTTTTTCAGTTTTCACTTCTAATAACTTACTCCTCTCTTGCAGTGTCTCTTGAGAGAAACATCCTGCACTGCTGTTTGCAGAGTTTTAAGTGCTGGGCTGGGCTACTATTCTGCCTGTGTAATTGCTTGCTTCTAATTGTTTTCACCTGCTAGCTCCAGCAGTATTCCCTGCTAGCTTCCTACTAAATCTGTTGCTTCCTTTTTCCTCTCTGTTTCCTCAGGGAGGAGCCGTGTGCAAACCAGCAGAAACATGCTCACAGTGGCTTACACGCGTGCACACATGCTTACACGGTTCAGAATCTGCTTATTCGGATTAAAACACATGCACACCCGCGCAAACAGTGTTAAACATCTCCCAACATGCTCCCACATGCTCAGTCTGTCTTACGCACACACTGTCTTACTCGCGCTTCATGGCGCACACACGTGAGCATGCACGCCCAGCAAGAAACTTTGGTGTAGGCAACAGTGTACACCTTCCATTTCTTGACTTTCTCATGCTTATCTAGTGGCACACCTCTTTCCATGATATCTGTCTGACATCTGTCATGTAACTCTGACCTCCAATGAACTGCATTTTTTTCTACCATTCCCCCCTGTGATGTCACCTATCTCCTACTCTGTTCCTCCCCCTTCTGTAACTCTTACACTACTCAGACTGTGCTCATTTGCTATGTGATAGTGGAATTCAGTATCCTAACACTCATTTCCATCAGATTGCCTACTAATGCTTAGTTACACCTCTTAGACTCAGCTTCCCCCCTTAGCAACCACTACACGGTGGCCATGTTGGTTTTGGTCTGCTGGTCCCTGCATTGACATTCCATGTATTGCATAAAACCAACATTTGTGGGTTTATAACCTTTGTTTTTATGTTTTATACAGCGCAGCCTGTTTGCGCGAGGCTGCGCTGGGTTTAAACATCGGCGATCGCCGAAAAAAAAATATATATTTTTAATATATTTGCATCAGATTACCTTGCCAATGACCACATATTTGGCCATTGGCATGCTGCCTGACACATATGAACCCGTTATTTGGAGCTGACATGGCTCCATTACGGTTTTTGCAGAAACGTACTCAGTTGTCAACTGAGTACATTTCTGCAGCTAAAACGGCTCTTACACGGGATGTTCTGGGCTTCTTGGATTGCTAATCATCCTCATTTGCATGCTATTTGGCTGCAAGTGAGGTGATTAGCTTATCCACGCCCACTCCGTGTAAGAGACGTTTTAGCTTGTCTCTTACACGGACTTTGGGCTGTTCCTGGATCGCGAAGGTTGCATGGAGTCTTACACTACTCTTAGACTCCGTGCAAGCCTTCGTGAATCCTGCCCATTGTCTATAAACAGAAAAGTGTTAAATGTTGGTTTTAAAATTGCTGGTTGTATATGAACATACTGCCAAATAGTTACTGGCCAAATAGTAGGCTGTTATCATTGCCATGTAATCTCAATCATTACCCTAACATAGGCATAATATAAATTAAGTAGAATGACATGGGAAACACAGGTGACTGCCCTGCTAAGTTTCTTTTTTATCAGGATTCACCAGTCTATAATTTCATATAGATATAGATATAGGTGTGTGTGTGTGTGTGTGTGTGTGTGTGTGTGTGTGTGTGTGTGTGTGTGTGTGTGTATGTGTGTGTGTGTGTGTGTGTGTGTGTATGTGTGTGTGTGTGTGATAGAAAGGGAGAGACTATTAAAATCATGATAGATAACATTTAGAGGTCCTGAGTACATGCTTTAGTTTTCTGTATTCATAACATTTGTTTTAATCATCTTTGCCAAACAATGTAGTGTACTAGACAGCATATTAAAATTAATTAAAATAATTTATACTGCATTTATATGTACAAAATGCATTGAATCAGGATCTTAATGTTTAAATGTTTTTCTGTCTCCTGGCTTGTTGCTTGGATAAATTTTGGTTGAGTTCTAGGCCCCTTCTTTTCTAGTTCTCTAAATACACAGAGAGTCCATGCTTACAGGTTAAATAGTACCTTATCACATTATTGACATTTTAACTCCCAGGCTGAATATCCTTCCATTATCATTTCTTAAAGGAAAGTAGTGCCAGTCAACAAGTAAGGTAAAATTTACCGAAGATTTAAAAAGTACATAATGTTTTATGCATGGTTGCAGTTTGCACTTAAGATATGCTATGTCAGAAGTCTTGGCAACCAGATAAGTCAGTTAAGTGACATGCAGATGATAATGCCACTGATATTGCAATCATTGATAGAAATGTGGCTTAAAATAAAGAAGGGGTGGTTTTCTGTGTTACTGTAGTTCAGGGTACATGGAAAGAACACAGAGAGAGGATGAATAGTGATAAGCACACAGAAAGGGATACAGGACACTGTGGAAGAGTTTGTGAGAAAGGCGAATGAGGACAGCAATGGCTTACTAGTATGTTGGTCCCAGCTGGTGGAAGAGCATACATCTTGGATGTAATCTATAATATATCAGTCATTAACTGCTTAACCCTTGATGCCAACACATTGATGAACAAGAAATCAGAATGGGCAAAAAAGAAGACAGTCACAGCCATCATTACAGTAGTAAATTGGGATAAGTTCACTTCCACAAACAATGAAGAGGGAGATTGTAAATGGTTTGCTAAAGGATACGCTTGAAAAAGTAGGTGAAGAGCATTCTTTACCTGGTATTCACCGATTTAAAACAGAATGTGAAGGTAGGAGAGGTGGCATGGAAGACACCTGGCAACTGTGATCATGCAGGTGTGAGGGGGTCATGGTCCCTGTATGGGAGTCATAGTCCCTGTGGGGTAGTCATGGTACCTGTGTGGAGGTCATGGTCTCTGTGGGGTGTCATGGTCCCTGAGGAGTTCATGGTCCCTGTGTGTGTGGGTCATGGTCACTGTGTGTGGGGTCCTGATACCTGTGTGTTGGGGTCATGGTTCCTGTGTGTGGGGGTCATGGTCCCTGTGGGGGTCATGGTCCCTGTGGAGGTCATGGTTCCAGTGTGTGGGGGTGATCATCGCTGTGTGTGTGGGTCATGGTCCCTGTGTATGTGTGGGTCATGGTCACTGTGTGTGGGGTCATGGTCCCTGTGTGTTGGGGTCATGGTCCCTGGGGGTAATGGTCCCTGTGGAGGTCATGGTTCCAGTGTGTGGGGTGATCATCGCTATGTGCGGGGGTCATGGTCCCTGTGGGGGGTCATGGTCCCCGTGAGAAGGATGGCTAACAAGGTCATTGTGTAATACTGTAAGAGAATCAGTTTCAGTCTGTTAAACTGTTCTTGTGCTGCAAAAATGCATGTGCTCCATGGAACCTTAGGATAATGCCATCTGTTGTTGTATAGTCCTGGTCAGGTCATACACAATGAACTAGCCCAAGGTGGGACTCCAAATTAAGAATCCAAGTTCCAAAAGCCTCAACATTGGATCAGGCAGAAGATTATCATCAACTGTCACTGGCTTAGAGTCAGATGAAGTTAGCAATAAGATGGAGATCTCTGCTGATCTCACGCTTCCTGCTACTACTACTGGCATCTTGGTTTCTAGCCTGATGGCTACGTGTAGTCACTGCTGACATACTATCATCTCCACATTAAAAGACTTAACTATGAATAACATCATTCCCTTACTCATTGAAAATCCATCTGTGAAAAATCAATGTAGTGCAAACAAGATGAATGAAATCTTGGGAACCTCTATATACATAAAAATGGCTTATTGGTTGTCTGGCATATGGCCTAAAACAGTAGTCAGTATGGCAATTGCTGCTGTGACTGAGTAGTCCTTTTTAACAATGGCTTCTGTTTATTTTACATGGGGGCTGGACATTAGATATTGTGTATTAATTGAATTTGTCTCACCTTACCCTAGCTGGATAGCTGGATTCTGAAAAATCACAAAGTGGACGAATGAAGAAAATATAGATAAAGGTTTTTGTAACATTGAATGTTTACATTCTGATGGAACAATTACTACAGTGAGAGATCAGAAAAGCAAATTATTATTACCAACAGTAAACTTCACCCAAAACGAAAAGGCAAACTGCACTGTGTTAGAGAGGGAACAAACTTTAACATTAAAAACAATGAGCAGGTTAAATACTTTCATCTGTTTGAAATCTCAGACTTCTCACATTAAAGACTGTATACTCTCTAATGTGGTGCAGTTTGCCTTTCCATTTTGGGTTTGGTCTTTGGCAGTGGTTTTCTGAGTTTAACAGTAAACTTGCAAAAACAAAGATGGAAATGGCCATCCAGCCTATGGTAAGAAGACCTGTTTGAGACAAAATGGAATAATCAGCTTTGCCTAGAAGTAGAAACTTGTTGAAGGCAAACAAATCAGTGTGTTAACATTTCTAATGGCATTAGTCATACAGAAAGCCATGCCATTTCTGAAGAGAGAAAACTATAAAACAATTAAGAAAGCAAGTATCGCCATCAGAAGGGACATATCATTAAAAATCTTTAGGAAAAAACGATAGAAGCAGCACACAGTATAAAACAGACCAGGATTTGTCATAATGTGTTCCAAAAATACACTAAAAACATCAGCAGAAATAGAAAAAAATGTAGAATGTATGCAGATAAATTGAAATTAAAAGTACAAAAAAGACATTTCATTGATCACCCACAACATTGCTTACAGAGAATTATGAAACAAAGCAAAAGGAATAGAAACACCATGAAAAAAGAAGAAATAGTTAGATTTCGGAGAAATATTTATGAAGACCCTGTTGAACATAACAAAGACACTATATAGATACAAGTATTACAAGAAAAAACAAGGATTTCTCATGAATACAAGAAATGGTATGAAGTAACAGCCAGAGGAACTTTGAGAAAATTAAGAAAACGTCCTAACTTGAAACCCCCAACCCAGATGCAGTATTTATCTTTTGCCTAAAGTTATTAGCATCTTTATACAAATATTTAGCCCTTAGTAAAAATTACCTGTATGCAGATTCCAAGCAGACATTAACCTGGTTAACAACAAGGAAAATTATAATCTTCAATAAGAGTGAAACTGCAAGCCATCCTAAGAACTATAGACCAATATACTGCCTTCCTTATGTATTTATATATATATATATATATATATATATATATATATATATATATATGTGTGTGTGTGTGTGTGTGTGTGTGTGTGTGTGTGTGTGTGTGTGTGTGTGTGTGTGTGTGTACATGTGCGTGTGTGTGTGTGTGTGTGTGTGTGTGTGTGTGTGTGTGTGTGCATGCATATATAGATAGATATACACACACATACACACACACACGTATAAGATATATATATATATATATATATATATATATATATATATATATATATATATTTATATATATATATATATATATATATATATATATATATATATTATGTTATATACTAGAATTGATGCTGACAGAGTTTATAGCCATATGGAAAAAATCAGTCATGGCAATATAACCAAAAAAGGTAGTGAAAGGAAGTTATATAAAACAAAGGGTCATCTACTGTTAAGCAAGGCCAAAATAGAGAGCTGTGAAAAGTGGAGTAATCTAAGTATGATACAGATAGATTACAAGAAATCATTCAACAGTATGCCACATTCTTGCTGTATATAAACAGGGTTTGTACGTACTTGAAATTTACTTCAGTTTTGAATGACAAAAGTATTTCATATTTGGGTGTAGTAGTGTATAAAGAAAATGCCAAGTTAGCTACTAAAATTAACAAAAAGAGTGTGCAAAACAATGCATATTTACACTTTTCAAGCATGCATCCCAGATATATAAAAGAAAATATTGTTAAGGGCTAACTGATGAGGGCACATCAACTTACTTTAGATGATGCTGATTTTATTAAAGAGAGCAAAGCGATATGTAACAAGTTTGTAGCTAGAGGCTATTCAAATGAATTAGTGAGAAGTAAATTTAGTGAAGTCAAAAGAACTAGAGAAAATTTAGAAGTTTTTTCTAAGAAAAATATCAACAACGACTTTGGAACTGCTATGCAAATATCGAATAGTGTAGATTCGGAAGCCATCAAACAGATTATCAGAGCAAATTGGAAAATTTTGAGGAGCAGTGAAGAAGTACTAGAAGCAGATGGTAATGGTCCACGCTTTTTGTACAAAAAGGGAAAATGGTTTTAAAAACTTTTTCCAAAGCAGTTTGAATCCCAGGTCTTTTAGTACAAGAGGTAGGATGGAAAAATGTTTGGCATGCAATTTATGTGATTTAATTTATGAAGGAGTCAGTGGAATTGTTATTAATGATGTAAAAATATATGTCAACAAGGTTTACACATGGAAATCAAAGTTTGTTGTTTATCTAATTGTATGTCAGTCTTGCAATGCATTCTATGTTGGCCGTACTAGTAGGGAGCTGTTCAAAAGAATGTATGAACACAAAAGAGCTGTGGAAACTGGCAATGAAGCTAATGCTTTAGGTAAACATTATAAAATGGGGGGGGGGGGGTGTAAAATCAATTTTAAATTTTTGGTTTTGGGAAATATTGCTGACTATGAGATCAAGTTGAATGATGAGGAGGAGTTGGGATGGTTGGAATATACATGGCAGGTTAAGTTGAATGCCTGCTATCCCGCTGAGCTAAACATCAGAGAAGATTTTGTAGCCTATTTGAGAAAGAAAGGGTTAAGACATTAATTGGGAATGTCATGTGATGATATCTTTTAGTATTTAATGAATGAAGTGAGAGGTTTTAATTCAGTCTGAAGAAGTCTTGTGTATGAAAAGACGAAAGCGCTTGTTTGGTTTATCACCGAGTTTATTATTTTTATTTTTTTGTCAGTTATTTGGTTTAATACGTTTTAAAGTGAGCATCCCACATTTGTGGATACTGGAATGCTTACAGATGTATAAGATACACCCAACATTCATCAAGTACATTGTTGTGACTTATGAAACAGCGGCAAGTCACTTTACAGTCAAGCCATGACAAAAGGCAAACTATTATCCCAGTGATTAAAATTTAGAGGGGAATATTCAGGGTGATTTGTTGCCCGTGCTGCTATTTTCTCTTGCTCTTAACCCATTAAGCTATTAACTTAATAGATTAAGTTATGGTTACAGTTTAAATCCTAAACAAAAAGAAAAACAAAATGTCTTTAAAGATATCTCACCTTCTTTTTGGAGATGATTTAAAACTGAATAGTTCATCAGATGATCTGAAAGCACAATCACAATGGTTAAAAACTTTCTCAGATGATATAAAATTAACATTTGGTTTTGATAAATGTACAAAAGCAATATTTAAAAAGGAAAGCTACAGCACCAAGTAAATAACAACCTGGGACATGAATGCAATGTAAAGGAACTTGAGCAGGTGGGAGTATAGAAATAGATAGGAGTAGACAAAGGGATAGGAAAAGCATGAACAAAAGAGAAAAAAAGATTAGTAACACTTCAAAAGACTAAATATAATATTGAAAAGTGCCTTGACACCTACAAATAAAGTAAAGCTATAAATAAATTGGATCTTTCTGTTCTTACTTATAGCTTTGTTGCGATAGACTGTTCCAAAAAGTATTGTATCATTTAGAGAAAAAACAAGAGAAAAATGCTTCATGCTTATTAAATAATAAGTAAAAAGCAATGCATACATAGATTCATAGCTAGGTACTAGGCTATCTGCCCGAGGGCATTTATAAGCCTAGCCAGAGTGTGTCAGCTTTCGCAGCCCCATTGATTAATTAACTGATCCTCTGTCAAACAGAGCCAATGAAGTGATCCCAGTGGTGTATTTTCTGTTACCCATCCACTCATCAAGGTTTCTCTTGAAGAGTGTTAGTGAGGGGCTCTGCCTGATATAATTTGGAATTTTGTTCCAAAGCATGGGGAGTCTCTGTGACAGGAATCTAGCCCTCCAGCATGTTCTATTTATTGTTGTGGTGAGGTTTAGCTCACTAGAGCGTGTGGCTCGCAGTGACTTGGATTTTTTAGGTGGAGCATGTCCATCAATTCTGAGTTGGACATGGCTTTGTAAGTCAGGCAGAGATCACCTCTGAGGAAGCGATATACCACTGAGTACAGCCAGAGTTTTTCAGTCGGGCTGCATAGGACATATGTTTGAGGCCAGTAATCCTTTTGGTGAGGTACTTTTGTGGTCTTTCCAGCTGTTGGAAGTGTCTTGTGAGGTACATCCCAAATGGGGCATTGTACTCTATGATGGGTCTAATGAGTGACGAGTAGAGGGGCACTATAGCCTCTTTATTTCTAGATGTGAACCTTTTAGTAATTAGATGGGCCACATAGAAGGATTTCCTAACTACTTTGGCAATATGATTGTCAAAGGAGAGATTACTATCTACCTGGGTCCCCAGATCATTTATTACCTCTTCTGTATTAAGGGGGCTGCCACCTATGTGGTAATTCGTGGGTGTTTTGTTTTTCCCAAATGGGATGACTATGCATTTCTTCGCATTTAGCTTGAGGCCATGACTTTGACACCAGGTGTCTGTCTCAGTAAGGCCCTTTTGGAGGATGTCTGTGTCAGCCAGAGAGTCAATTATGGTTCCCAGTTTGCCGTCATTGGCGAACTTGGTTAGCCATAGTCCTCCTGTGTTTGCCTGTACTTCTGAGAAGTATATGCCGAACAGTAGGGGTCCCAGGACCGAGCCTTGTGGGACACCACTTGTGACTGGTTTAGAGTCGGACCTGGAGCCCGCTATTCTTACCGTGTGAGTTCTGTCTGTAAGCCAGTTGGCAACCCATCTCGTGATGTAGGGGTTTATGTTCAGGCTGGTGAGTGTTTCTGTAATACCCGAGTGGGGAATGGTGTCGAAAGCTTTGGCGAGGTCAAGTAGCCTGTGTGAGCCACCTTTCCCTCGTCTATGGCCTTGGTGACTGTCTCGAAGAAGTCAACCAGGTTTAGTAGGCATGATCTGCCCTTAACAAAGCCGAACTGGGTTGGGGTCAAGTGTTTGGAGGTTCTCAATGTCTTTGTTAATGAGTTCCATGATGATGTGCTCCATAGCCTTGCAGACCAGGCTAGTCAGGCTTATGGGGGGATAGTTACCAGGGTCAGTTGTGGCCCCTCCTTTGTGGAGAGGAATAACCATTGCTGTGTGCCATTCTATGGGCATGTAGTCTGTGGAGAGGCTGAGGTTGAACAGTGTGTTTAGGTGAGGGGTTAGTTCATTCTGTAGTTCGTGCAAGACGCAGTCTGGGACACCATCTGCTTCCAGTGATGCTATGTTTTTGGCTTTTGAAAGGGCTGTTTTCACCTGTGCGTCTGTGATTTTTGGGACACTACACTTTTCCGGTATTGTTGTGGGCCCTTTTGAAGGTGAGGGGGGGGGTGAAGTTTGCACTGAATCTATCTGCCAGGATGTTGGCAATATCAGTAGGTTCAGTATATTTTGTGCTATTTTGCACTAGTTCAGTGCATATCTGCGAGTTGCCACTTAGATTCTTAACATAGAAAAAGAAGGCTTTGTGGTTATCTTTTGAATCCTTGGCTATTTTTCTTTCGAAGTTAGCTTTGGATGATTTCATGAGGGACCTTAGTTTCTTACTGATACTGATCAGGGATGTTTTTCCTTCTTGGGATTTGCCTTTTTTCTGAACTAGTTTCCTCCTTCTATTGTATAACCTGTTTATTGCAGGGGTCCACCAAACTGGTTTCCTTCTCTTAGAGGAGTGAGTCTTGGTTTTTCTAGGGATGGCATGATCCATGCATCCTTGTAGGTGCACACAGAGTGCATTTGTAAAGGTTTCTGCATCTTGGGCAGCATTATCCTTTAGTGTGGGGGCTGTGAAACTTACCACCTCTGTCTTAAGTAAGGTGAAGTTTGCTTTAAAAACGTTTTTTCACTGTGGTTTCCTTAGTTGGGGGTGGTGGTGGGGTGTGGACATTCAGAGTGATTAGTTTATGGCCTGATCTAACCAGTGACGAGTTGACCTCCGGTGTGGAACACCTGTCGCCCATGTTGGTGATGACCAGGTCCAATATGTTTTCACCTCTGGTAGGGGAGTTTACCAGCTGATCCAGTGCGTTTGAGTTGATGAATTCCAGAAAGCGCTGGGCCTGGGAATTTGTACTTTTCTCAGTGAATGGTAGGGTAATTTAAATCGCCCAATATCAGGGTGTTCGGTAGGACCTTGATGTTTTCCAGTTTCTTCAGAAAGGTGGAGTGGTGGTCCTGGGTCATGGGGGGTGATCTGTAGCAGGCCACAATTTGCATTGCAGATTTGCCTGATGTTAGTTGCACATGGATGATCTCAGAGGTATCATGCTGCGCCACTAACCTGGAGGTGTAGGTATCCTTGATGAATATGGATACACCCCCTCCTTTTGTGTTTTGGTCTGTGTTCTGTGGCCGAAACATGTGGTATGAGTTGTAACCTGGTAGTGCTGGGGTGCTCTCTGGAGCCTTGAACCAGGTTTCAGTTACTGCACAGATGTCGATGTTCTCCATACTGAGGAATGCTTCGAGCACATGCATTTTGAGATTTTAACTCCTGGCGTTGAGTAACATAACCCTCAGTTTTTTGTTAATTGTGCTGTTTATGGAGGTGGGTTTGACTTTTGAGCCTTGCCCAAAAAAGGCACTATGGGGGCAGCAAGAGCCTTGGCCAGTATTCAAAAGCCTAAGGGTGACAGGTGCAAGCCGTCTCTTGCAAAGCAATGCAGCTTGTCGAGCATGTTGTCCCAGGCTGACAGACACTGGATCCACTTTGAATCTCACCAGAAGCTTAGCCAATTGTTGAAATTGATCATTTTTTCTTTATACTGAGGTATCATTCTTGGTGAGGGCAGGATGCTACTCAGGGTCAGGGTCATACCAGCCTGGGCTGCATGATCAGAGAGCTCTTCCATGACTCTTTTCATGTAGTCCAGGGAGGTACGTCTCAGGTCATTCGCACCAACATGAACAATGACAAAGTCATATTTGTACTTGTTCTGGAGTGACCTGAGTGCTTGTGTTATGTGGCGGATTCTGGTTCCCGACAGGAGCCAGAATACCAAGAATACCAGAATTCCAAGATTATTTATCCTTCTCTCTGAAGAAGCTATGTGCCTCTTCAAAACTGAGTACATGAATAGATCTGAAATCTTTGAACTGCAGTCATATGTCCTGACTTCAGCAGATCCAAATAAAGAGAATATTTTATAGTATGAAGAGGTGAAGTCAAAAATGAATCTTTGCTTAGTTTAGCAAAATCATTTCAGAACAGAACAGGAATGGAAATCAAATTAGAAGCATACAGAAATCTTACAGCAATTGAAAGTGCTAAAAAATAAAAAGAGACAATATAAAGAGAAGGACCAGAAGAAAAGGAAAGAATAATTGTAAACACCACAAATATATTGGCAAGTATAGAGAACATATATAACAACCTCATGTTGACCAAGATTTGATGCGGGAATGGTTAAGGAGTGGTGAATTGAAACCAAAGAAAAGTTAATAATGGCCGTCCAGGATTGTGAACTAGATACATGCTGATTTAGATAGTCCATTGAAAAAGTGGGGAAATAAAATAGACAAATGGAGCTTCTGCAAAACAGAACTGGAATCACATCTCATTGCCGGGTGTGAGACATTCATAGCTTATGGTCTGTATACTGAAAGGCACAATAATGGGTGTGATACATTCCTGGCTTAGGGTCTGTACACTGAAGGGCACAATAATGGGTGTGATACATTCCTGGCTTAGGGTCTGTACACTGAAGGGCACAATAATGGGTGTGATACATTCCTGGCTTAGGGTCTGTACACTGAAGGGCACAATAATGGGTGTGATACATTCATAGCTTAGGGTCTGTAACTTAGGGTCTGTACACTGAAGGGCACAATAATGGGGGTGATACATTCATAACTTAGGGTCTGTAACTTAGGGTCTGTATACTGAAAGGCACAGTAATGTGGCAAGACTAGGGATTGTGCAAACACTACAATACAGAAGTAGCTGTGAATCACTGGAAACATGAACCACAAAGTATTATCAACAATGGTGAAGTTCATATCACATGGGATCACCTAATACCAACAGTTCAAAGCATACATGCAAGAAAACCAGACAGTAGTCCCCCCCCCCGAAAAAAAAAAAAAACAAACAAAGGTATCAGTAATCATTGAAATGGTTACACCCAGCAATTATAGTGTCTTGTCTGCTGAGAGATACAAAGATTTCAAATACCAGGATTTGCAAGCAGAAATGATAGCAGTGTGGAGGAAAGATACCCAGATAGTTGCAATAGTAGTAGGAGCAACATATCTAATAAAAATGAATTCAAAATCATACTTAAATGTTACCCATACATGTAACCCTGTATGATGGAAGCAATTGTGGGCTTATTACAGGTACTGACATCAAAGACTGAAACAATACTAATCTCATGAGCTTTACTGATACCCTGATTTAGGAATAGGGTCCATTCCCATCATGATATGTAAAACAAAGTAAGCATGTGGATAAATTAAACTGAAACAATCCTTGCATTATTTTTCTCACTCATCTCATTCCTTAGCATGCCATTGTGATTTCTGATCACCTGCTACAGGAAGAGAAATAACTGTTTGTGCCAGGCAGTTCCAAGAAAAGTGATGAGAGTCTCATCATGACATGTATGACATTTTTAATGACTTAATGAAAGCCTTAGATTTAATCAGTTACCCTACCAACTTCCTCAAATCTCTGAGGCCTCTGCATAACTGGATGATGACCAGTGCTTTGCAAAGGGATCTAAAGACAGTCTAATTTGACATGCACGTTGTGGTAATGCCTCACATTCGTCTTCACCTTTATATCTGGAAATGGCATTGCTATGAAAAAAATGTTTCATTATTTTTTTTTACTTTGTTTATATTTAACTGGTTGAAAAACTGGTCACCATGAACCTTTTTTTTATCCACAATCAGTGATACAAGGGTAGTGTCCAAATAACAGTACTCCTACTGCTTTGACAAACATCTAATTGCAGTCCCTCACTAGTCTTACAAACATCTAATTGCCTCAGTCTCCATTTCAGTCTGAAAACCAGTCAACATATTAATTTCACCAAAGGAAATGAGACTTAATTCTGAAGTGGGTATGAAGGAGCTTATTTCATGTGCTAGTAGGAAAAGACTACCTATAGATAAGTGCTAAAGTATAACAGCACTTGGATTCATAGAAATCTGCTGCAATTGAACATCATTTGCTTCATTACTAAAAGTCTTACCTCTCACTCCATTGCAAATTCTCCATTCTTCAGCACTCAGAAAACAGATAATCCAGTGTCTCCAAATCTGTCTGCTACCATCCTGCAAACCATTTTTCTTAAACGGTTACAGCAGGCATAAATAATGTGAGTCAAGTCCAGTCCAAGAAAACAAAACACATTGATTTCCTTCCCAGCTACATTCTTCAAACTACTGCTTTGTTCCCTTCATTCCTTATTTCAATGAGTGCTGCAAACTGTGTGTGTGTGTGTGTGTGTGTGTGTGTGTGTGTGTGTGTGTGTGTGTGTGTGTGTGTGTGTGTTTCAAATGAAAAAACATGTCTTTTTATTTCACTAGATGTATAATTAGACAAAAGCACAAAGAGAAATTCTACATTATAGCAAGCTAAATTTTGCATCAAAATACTTCTGTTAGTAATATATAATACATTTCTGACAGAAAATTAGTCTGGAGATTATCATAATGTTTTCTACATAGCTATACCCTATAATCCAAAGTTACTAATGACATTTTTCCTTTGGAGGGCTTGCCGTTATTAACTGCATCGTGTTTAGTCAACAATTAATCTGTGGGTAAATACTGGACTTTTCCACAAACTCAACACACATCATTTTTCTGCAGTTCTCCCCCTCCCACTTGCCAATTGTCATGTCTAGCCTTACTGATGTTGATTCCATGCACTGACTAATGGTAGGGAACCCCAGGATCCAGTAAGGTAAATGCCATTGGAGGAGGCCTTCATGCAGACACAAACCCCCATGTCATTGTAAGAACAATCTGTGCCCCCTTGTCCACACGTGCTTCTCTACATTCACATACAACGGCTACCATCCCCAGCTTAGATGGTCACACTGATGTCCTCTCAGTGCCATGACACAGTTGCATTCTCTAGCCAATGATGGGTCAGTAGAAACAGCAGTATGAACCGTCTGGGCCACTGTCTATCCCTCATCAGGATGGGGCCACCATCCATCCCACCACAGATTGTGTTGTCAAGCATTTATGCTACTAATTAAACATGGGTCACATGAGCCATAGTAAGGGCTTCAACTGGTGTGGGAAGTTGTAACATACATCATTACCACATGTACCCCAAAACAGGGCAAGCCTCCACATCTTTGATATCTCTATATATACTTATGAAGACACACAAACACAAAAAAGGATAAGTGTGTAGAACAAAAATAAAACTCAGTTTTTGCTTCTTTCAATCTCCCATGACCAGAAACCTAATCTGAACATCTGTTTCAACCCAGAATCAAAGTAACAATAAAGTCAACCATGAAAACATCTTACATTCTGGGTACTGTTATTTGTGCTATGGCTAAAAGTGCTCCATTTTTTTTCTATAATCTGTGTGTGTGTGTATGTGTGTGTGTGTGTGTGTGTGTGTGTGTGTGTGTGTGTGTGTGTGTGTGTGTGTGTGTGTGTGTGTGTGTGTATACACACACACACACACACACACACACACACACATATATATATATATATATATATATATATATATATATATATATATATATATATAGATATATATATAGATATAGATATATATATAGATATAGATATGGGTCTATATCATATAACTGACATTTTAGAATGCAGAACCACACAAGGCTGAGATCAAATGGTTGAATGAAATGTTGACCATTGAGTATTGAAGTAAAACTGTTTTTAATGAGATTGCGGTACAGTTGAGATTGGGGGATTTTCCCCTTTGACCACTGTATTGTGATCTTGGAGATTTTATATAAAATTAACAAAGGGGTGCATGGGTGCTTTTCCCCCAGCAAAAAACATATGTGTTTTGTTTTTTCCCCATTTCTGACATTTCAGTACCATTTGGTTTTGATCTTCTGTGATCTGACATTATGAAACAATTTTTGAAAACTCAAAGCTTTTGAATAGAGATTGCATTACAGCTAGGATTGGGAAATTTGCCCTTTTCCACACTGTACTGCGAACTCGGAGCTGGCATTTACAGGGTATCTGGGGGTGCTGCCCCCCCCCCCACATTGGGGTACAGTGTGGCTTGCCCCCTGCCAAAATATAAAAAAGGTAATTTTTTTGTGTTTTTTTTGATGTTCGAGTTTTTGTAAACTCAGTCATTTGGTCTCTTTTTGAGTTTCCAAAAAGTCAGTCCTCTGACATAGGCCCATACAGATATATATCTATATATATATATATATATATATATATATATATATATATATATATATATATTCACTTTTTATCCTTGGAATACTGAAATGTCAAAATTCAGTATTTCAAAGCTATAAAGTCGAATTTTTCAAACATAGGTAGCGTTGTCGCCGCACAGTAAGACGCTGTCAGGTTCGATTCTCAGCTAGAGCGTCTTCTGCGTGGAGACATGCATGAATGGGCGTACCTTTGTTGAAGGTTGTGCATCAGGGCTGGTAACTTGGCATGTAAAAATCAACTACCAATCATTAGCGGACCAGAGTTCTGCTGTGGTGACCCCTAACCGGAAAAAGCCGAAAGACACAAACAAAGAAAATTCAGAAGCGAGAAATTCAAAATCTCGCACACTGGAGATTTTGAATTTTGCGCTACTACTGCACAAACACACATCATCCTCCCCACACAGAAACTCAAGCCCTCTACTACATAAACACACACCCCCCTACTTAAATATTCTAACTCCGAGGTCACACTACACACAAAGACACATACACCACCACACAAGCTGAATTCTGCTCTCACACACACACACACACACACACACACACACACACACACACACACACACACACACACACACACACACACACACACACACACATCACATTAACAAAACACACTAACACACACCATAGCCCCTACCCAAAACCCTTAACACACACACACACACACACACACACACACACACACACACACACACACACACACACACACACACACACACTTACCTGAATCCATAACCACAGCAGAACCTCAGAAGTGTGAAATTCAAAACCTTCGGTATTTGAGGTTTTGAAATTCGCGCTTCTGCGCTTTCGCTCGTGTCAAGATTCTCTTTATGGGCTCAAAATACTGAATTTTGACATTTCAGTATTTCGAGCTTCTAAAGTGAATCCATGTATATATATATATATATATATATATATATATATATATATATATATATATATATATATAGGGTCTACTTCTGTTCATCAAAATGACAATTTATTGAAGAACAGTAGTACGAACCCAATTCTGGGAAAGTGCATAAAAATGCACCAAACACCAGATATAACACACTAAAAACACATTTTTGCAGGGGGAAAGCCCCCTCCTGCACCCCCTAACTTGAGATTGCACAACAGTGGGGAAAAGGATAAATTCCCTTATCCTTAATGTTCCATGCATCGATGAAGTGTGATTCACGAAAGTGCGTTTTCGCTTAAATGCACTTTCTCAGAATTGGGTTCTTACTTCTGCTGTTCGATAAACTGTCATTTCGATGAACAGAAGTAGAGTTGTGTATATATATATATATTAATATTTTTGCTTTTACGGAGTTGTTTTATGTATATAAATATAGATATAGATATGTGTGTGTGTGTGTGTGTGTGTGTGTGTGTGTGTGTGTGTGTGTGTGTGTGTGTGTGTGTGTGTGTGTGTGTGTGTGTGTCTATGTGTGTTTGTAAGAGTACCTTTTTTACAGGTAATGGCCTTGTCAATTAAAATTACAGGAATTTCACTGTGTGGAAGCAATGTATAGGCACACAGGATATGACTAACCGGTATTTAGATTCAGCAAATCTTCACTTAATGCACAGACAGAATCTATAAACAGTATTCTTACAACAAAATTGATAGAAAGTCAGTATTTTTCAGCACAGGCATGGAACAAGAAAAAACAAGTCCCACAGTCCACAGTATAGATAAGTGCACAGAACTTCCCCATAGTTTGCACCTCAGGTAATCATTTTTCTTGATGTATAGAGGAGATAGACACCATTGCTACACTTTTCCTTCTCATAAGCATCCCAGAGACTGTGCTGTACAACAGATGTTTGGCAATGACCATATTCTTTTCACGTTCAGTGACTTGTTCAGCCTGCAACTCTACTTCTGCTAGCATAACCTTAGGTACTGTGCTGACAAACCTACTGACTCAGTAGACTAACAAAGTTATTAGTTTTATCCCAAGTATTTGATTTACAGTTTGTGAAACAACGTTTTAGGAGTGAGCAACACTTCTGTGCATTAATCACTAGTTTAGATAATGAGGCAGGCTGCATGATGACGGCATCAAACAAGAGGGGCACAATTATGGAAGACTGAAGTTATTAAAGATGTTGGGTTTTAGGTAATATGTAGTGTATGGCTCAAAAGTTAAGTACAAGATTTGGTGCTTGCTAGGCAGTCAGTTTTAAGCAATTTACAAGCATTCTAACTGATTGGTTGATAGAGAATACTCCTAAAGAAAGTGTATACAACACAAAACGTATTTTATATAAGGACAGATGGTTGCACTTTATGTAGAAATGTGCGTTCCACTTTTAGTTTTATTATTAATACCTGAGAATATTTTTGGATCACTCTCTACATTTAATTAAGGTAAGGGCAGAGGTAAGTACTTAATATATTCTGCAAGTCTTCTCAGCATACTGTGAAGTCTTGTATAAAGAAGGAAAATCAATCTGGGTAATAATAAAACGTATTTATGTCTGTCGATATTTATATACCAATATATTACATAACCATTCTTTCACACCAGTATATGATTCTAGTTATTAATTCACATACGCTGAATAATTTATTAATATAACCATACATACAAAATATACCTTGACAGAAGACCAATGGTCTATGGAATTTGTCAACATGGTCATTCAGCCCAGTGCAGCATTCCCTTCCCCTGAAACCTACTCCTTCTCTTCACCCCTTCACCCATCTGTTCTTGTTACTGACAGACTCTGTTTTGACAAAAGTCTGACATTTCCCCCAGCAATGTATTTCATATTAGAACAACCCTCTCTGAAAAACAGCATTTGAATCATACCCCTTCTACCTTTGACATGTGCCATTCTTCTTTTTATCCTGTTTCTTTAAAGCTATAACACTCATGTAATAATATAGCATGTTTATGTCCCCTTTCATCTGCTGTCTCTTTTCCATTGTGTACGTATTTTGTGCACATACTTTGTGTACGTATTTTGTGCACATATTTTGTGTACGTATTTTGTGCACATATTTTGTGTACGTATTTTGTGCACATATTTTGTGTACGTATTTTGTGCACATATTTTGCGTATGTATTTTGCGCACATATTTTGTGTACGTATTTTGTGCACATATTTTGTGTACGTATTTTGCGCACATATTTTGTGTACGTATTTTGTGCACATATTTTGTGTACGTATTTTGTGCACATATTTTGTGTACGTATTTTGTGCACATATTTTGTGTACGTATTTTGTGCACATATTTTGTGTACATATTTTGTGCATTATGGCTTTATTATTCCATTCTTTTCATTCTCTTCACCAATTTGGCAGGCCTTATTTTCAGACTACCATCCTAATCTCCCTTCTTCCTTATCATGTCTAAAACCTTCAACAGTATTGTAGGCACAGTGTTAAATATGCTCTCTGCAGTGGAGCAAGGACTTCAGAGTCGCTTTATTCTTCACTCTGATTATATATCCCAGCAGTCTACAAGTGCTATATGTTACTCTGTCTCATTGCTGTGTATAAATAAGCCTAAGGGTTACTGTAACCCACAGGTTATTTTGCCTCAGTCTTCTCAAAATATTATTTTTGTGTGTGAATCATAAAACATTACATCCCTCCAAGCCATATATACAGAAACAACTTAAATGTCGACAAGTATTTATTTCATGTTGTTCAGAATAATTGATTTATTACTTCAGTGGATATGAACAGTTCACTTCACTATTTATATATCTAAACCAACAATGTAGTTTCAGGTTGTCATGACACTCAGCTGTACCTTAAATGGTTTCCCTACAATTATACATTCCTCACATGCTGTCTCTCACTGACTCTTCTAAACCTTTTAATAGTAGCTGCCAAGTATACCTTAGCTAGCAGCTACTACAATTTCAAGAAAGATACGTCTGTCATGTTTCAGTTTTATTATTTTTATTTGTCTGTGATTCACTATATTTCTGATAAGCTCTCGGGGATGAAGAGATTGTTGACACACAGGCAGAGGAATAGCTTTCAGTTTGTCCAGATGTACGATACCCTTTGTGATCTGTCAAATACTCCCCTAAATAAAGTGTAAGACATAGAGTCTTAATAAGAATTCAGATGCATGTGGTGACAAGTATTACTGCAGTTCACTGAATGAAATGCCATTTGCTCTATTTAATAAATCATCATGTATTCGTACTCATCTTTTATTAATGACAAGGCTTATTCCATTATTCCCTCAAATAAACTTTAAGCTTGGATTCTCAGCTGAGAATAAACCATCTAATTTTCTCCAGTCAGTTGTCAGAAACACTGCAATACTTGTAATAACACAATAAGCATTGCAAAGGTTTATTTCTGTAAAAAAAACTAATTTTCCATTTATGACCCATTAGAATACTATTTAAGGCAGAATGTGAGGGGGTTGCATGTTTACCTAATCATGCATTATTAGAAAGCTTTGCTTTTATGGCATTGTATACCAAGTGTAAGCATATTAGATAACACAGTCAATTGTCCATGTAAAGACTTTGAGTTACTTTTAACCGTAAATCACATCAAAACAGACTGTGTATGATTTTATCAAAATGTATAAATACATGTCTATAAAAGATTTTGATACATACACATGGACCTTTGTGTGTGTTTGTGTATATGTATATAATTGGATGCTTGTGTGTGTGTGTGTGTGTGTGTGTGTGTGTGTGTGTGTGTGTGTGTGTGTGTGTGTGTGCATGTGTGCGTGCATGTGTGTGTGTGTGTGTGTGTGTGTGTGTGTGTGTGTGTGTGCACGTGTGTGCATGTGTGCGTGCATGTGTTTGTGTGTGTATGTGTAATTATGAGTGTATGAGTGTCATTTACTGAGACGGATGTGAAGTTTGCCAACAAGAGTGAATGACTTTGAAATGTGGTCAAAAGTGTTGTGTGCATCGAATACTGAAGATAGTGGAAGAAGGGAGATCGAAAACATTTTGGTAAGACAAGCACTGGTCTGGGATACTAATGTCAAAACTTTCAGATATACTGAATGTTTGGCATTAGGGATAGGAGTGTTTGTTTGAGTTTCTGTGGGTCATGGTTAGATTAAGGATCAAGTAAGGTAATAGATGTAATGCTGTGCATGTTTGCTGCTGCAAACAGTGTGTCTTTGTGCCTTGTGTAGTAACAGTTGTATAAGGCAAGGGTTTTTCTAAGGATTAGGGTCAGGATGTATTAGTTATATTGTACAGGGGTAAAGACCACACTGTACAACCTTACTAATGAATGTTAACCCTAACCCTGAACCTTCCCTTAGAAAAACCCTTTCTGTAAGACCAACACTATTGTTTTATTAAATGTTAAATTTATTTATTAAATTATATCTTTATATGTGGTGTGGATTCAGTGAATCAACACTTTGCAAAAAGGAAACATTTGTTTCCATTTATAATGCCTTTTTGGATTTTAATCTAAATGGCAATGCTCAGATCTACTCTGAGATTCAACAGAATGGCATTAAATATACTGATCCCAAGGATATTGCCAATATCCTGGCAGATTGATTTAGTGGCAACTTCACCCCCCTCTCACCCCCTAAAGGGCCCATCTCAATACCAAAAGATTGCCAAATTCCGGTAATCATGGCCACACAGGTAGAAACCTCACTCTCCAAAGCTAAGAATACAGCATCCATGGGACCAGATGACATCCCAGGCTGTGTACTACATGAACTACAAAATGATCTGGCACCTCACCTAAGTGTCATGTTTAATCATAGCCTCACCTCAGGCTTCATGTCCACTGAGTGGCGCAGAGCTTCAGTTATCCCATTCCACAAGGGGGCGATCCACATTGGATCCCGGGAACTACAGTCCCATCAGTCTGATGAGCCTGATCTGCAAGGGCATGGAATGCATTATCATGGAACTTATAAACAAAGACACTGACAACCTTCAAACACTGGACCCCACCCAGTTTGGGTTCGTGAAGGGCCGATCTTGTCTCCTGAACCTGATTGACTTCTTCGAATCAGTCTCCAGAGCTGTGGATGAGGGTAAGGCAGTCAATACAGCCTATATGGACCTCACCAAGGCCTTCGACAAAATCCCCCACTCTGGAATCATAGATAAAGTTACTAAGCTGGACATAAATCCCTATGTCACTCGATGAGTTGCCAACTGGCTTACTGACAGAACCCAGACTGTAAAAATAGCCGACTCCAAATCCAGCTCCAGACAAGTGACAAGTGGAGTACCTCAGGGTTCAGTCCTGGGACCACTCTTGTTTGGCATCTACTTCTCTGAAGTACAGGCCAACACTAAGGGACTCTGACTATCAAAGTTCGCAGATGACTGCAAACTGGGAGCCATTATTGAATCCCCAAATGATGTGGATATTCTACAAAAGGGCCTTACAGAAACAGATACCTGGTGTCAGAGCCATGGGCTCAAGCTTAATGCCAAGAAATGTATAGTTATCCCCTTTGGAAAAAAACATGTACCCGTGAATTACCACATAGGTGGCAGTACACTAAACATCGAAAGTGTGATGAGAGACTTAGGGACACAGGTGGACAGTGGTCTCACTTTCGATAACCACATCACCACAACAGTCAGGAAATCCTTCTATGTGGCACACCTCATCACTAAGGACTTTTCATCCAGAAAAAAGGAGGTCATTGTCCTACTGTACTCATCCCTCATTAGACATATTATAGACTATAATGCCCCGTTTGGTATGGACCTCACAAGACATCTGCAACAGCTGGAAAGGCCACAGAAGTACCTCACTAAAAGAATCACAGGCCTAAAGCAGATGCCATATACTGACCGTCTAAAAAACTCCAGCTATACTCTGTGGCATATCGTCTACTCAGAGGCGATCTCTGCTTAACATACAAGGCCATGTCAAACCCTGAGCTGTTAGACATGCTCCACTTAAAGAAATCCCAATCCCTCAGAGCCACACGCTCCAGGGATCTAAACCTTGTCATCACAATGAACAAAACATGCTGGAGGGATAGGTTCCTGACCCAGAGACTCCCTATACTCTGGAATAGGCTGCCCATACATGTCAAGCAGAGCGCCTCCTTGGCCCTCTTCAAAAGGAACCTTGATGATTGGATGGGAGATAGGAAATTCACCCCGGGGATCATGTCAGTCGCCCTGCTAGACAGGGGTCCAGAGAAGTAAATATTGTGGGAAGAAATATCCAGGGAATTGTTATGGCTAGGATTACATTGGCCCTAGGGCCGATATCCTAGTACCAACCTATGAACCTATGAACAAGCTGTAATCAATCTCCCGTGTTTTGATGCTTGTGCATTTGGAAAATATATGGGTGTCGTTCACTCTATTGACTCTGCAGTCTGTCAACAGACTGAATAACTAGTGAATTACAGCTAGTGTTCCATTTATCGAATGTTGAAGATGAATTTTGTGTGGGTTAGGTAAATGTGCATTTGAGATACTGACGCTGAAACTTTTAAATTTTAATATGCAGTGAGTTTATCTGTGTTTGTGGTTTATGATTAGGGTAAGGGCTGGATAAGGGGAATAGATTTAGTGCTATATGTGTGTGTTTCTTAATGTGGTGTGTGTCCAAGTGTCTTGTGTAGTGGTAATGTTACATGAGTTTTTTTAAGGTAAGCTGCACAGTTAGGGGGTGGGGAACAATTAGGAAGAGAGTTACCATGTGTTAGTAAGGTGGTGCACAGTAGATTATTTCTCGCGAGAAACACAATAAAACAAATAGTTTTGTTACTGTTATTTGAAGCACTTAAGCTCATTAACTGTAAAATCAAATGAACTGCAGTTCACGAATGTCTTAGAACTTTTTTAACACTGCTTATTTAATTAAAACACAGTTAGTATACCTAAAGCAACTTTGCAAATTCACTCATGCTTTGTAGAATCTATGCCATTAAATGAAGTAACAAAATGATGTCCACTATCATTGTTTGAATTAGAGTTTTAGAGAATGAATCATCACTTTGATTAAAAATAAATCCAATATAAAATATATTTATATGAACAAATAAATTTTAAAATGTAATGATTAATTAGTACTTTGTTTACTCAGCAGTATGGCTTCTTTTATTCTATTTTTAATAACAAAACAACTTGCTATGCTGGAAAGTTCACGTTTCTCTTTTTCATGTAATAGTTATATTTAAACAGATGTTCATGGGCATTAATGTACTTAATGAAACAGGCATACACTTCTGTAGGATTATAATGAAGCTGTGGATTAAGCAGATACTTGAATTATAGTGGACTTGGTTGTCTTACAACATATACAATTAAAATTTTGCTTTTTATGTTCTTTTATCTACAGATTTTTCTGGAATAACCATGTAAAGGCTGATAAATTAAAACCTTTTATAACTGCTGCTATGTCAATGAACAGATTCTACAATTAGTCTGTCATAGCATTTCTGTTAAATACTCTCTTATATGTAAGAGTTTGAAAAAGTTCAGCAACCTGACTTATTTATAGTTTTTAGTGAGCACGACTGAGAAAAGTTTAAGAAAACATACCAGGTTGCAGACAATGTTTGGTACACAAAAAGGAAGATCACTTATAAAAATGTAGCAGGAGGCAAAATACAAGTGTGGTATATGGAAGTAAAATAAGGAGGTAAAACAAAGAATGAAATCTTAGCCTTCTTAACAAAATTGAGAATGCCTTATGGATGAGTCACAGAGTTATTCATCAAAGGAAAGATAATATCAGACTAATGGAGGATGCAGTATAGAACAGTCACTACAGTGTAAAAGACGGGTGTATGAGGAACCATCACCTCAGCCAGGTATTTTATATAGCAAAAATGTGCAGCTTTGATGAATGACTTCATGGCATACTAGAGCCCTACAAGAAACATATGATATGGTAACAGCCATCAACTGAAACATGACAGACTAATGTCATGAAACGTACAGGGACAGCAACAGCCCAAAGGCAGTCATGTGACTCAGAATAGATAACAAAGTAAATATGTGTCAGAAAAAAATGTTTGTATCCATAAATATTTTATAATGTATGACATTATAGTTTTGTTTATAAATGCTGAAACTAAATATTCAAACAACCTTAACAAAGGATAGCAATAGTTTAGCAAAATGCTTTAGTATGTGGTAATTTTTCAAGTGATTTGGTGGATGCCTGGTTTGTTCATTCTGCCTGAGTTAACTGATCACACAAATCCTGAGTTAGAAAAATCAGTATGAAAACTTTTAGTGACAAAGAAAATTAAACATAATATCTGTGAGAAGTATAAATGTCTCCAATCACATGGATGAGACAATTTGGTAAGCTCCTTTTCATGCCATTAATGATTCATTCTAAATGTTAATGTTTAAAATGCTAAATATGTTCAGGGGAGCTGAATTCAATGATTCCATGATTGTTTAAGTGACTACTAAATGTTAAGAAATGTGCATCAACATATTCATTACTGACAGCTTTCATGAAGGCTTTGTCCTTATAACAGTTTTTATAAGTGTATGTTCTTTGCATTTAAGAGGTGTCTGAATTATATTTCAGTACTAGATTTATTGTAAGGGAAAGCACTTAAGTAAGTGATTTACTAATTAATTTCTCAGGAAAACAGGCAAAGGTAAATCAGTTTCAACTGCAATCCATTCAAGATGAAGTGCCAGAATGAATGCCTGATATGTGTGCATTGAGCTGCTTGCAATGTTTAGAAGCTCTGAAGAGATACTGTGCAAAGTTCAGTCTACAACAGGTCTATATTACCTTATCAAAAGCTGATAAGAACAAATGCTCTTTGATCGACCATGCACTAAATAGCAAAAACATGGAACAGCAATTTTTTTCCCAGAGGGAAAAAAAAAGCAAATGAAAACACAACATAAATTGGGGAGCTTCACCCCCACACTTCCCGATGTGGGGGCTCTGCCCTCCACACCCTCCTACTTAAATATACCAACTCTGAGATCGCACCACAGTGGAGGAAATGGCAAACTCCCGAAAATGTTGCAGCAATTTTTTCCCTGGGAAAAAAAATTGCTGTTCTGTGTTTTCCCTATTTAGTGTGTTCGACATTTACGGGTTGATCAAAGAGCATTCACTCTCATCAGCTTTCAATAAGGTAATATAGACCCATCTACGACTACACACAGCAGCACGTGTACCTAATAACCTGTGTGGTTAATACAACATACAACATATTAATTTGACAAACTCTTAGAGTGCAGTAGGAATGGTTATCAAAGCTCACACTATTCCCACAATTTGTGCAAAGTGTTTGCATACTTTTTGATATGTTCCATACCCCTTATAACTCACAATAGGCATTATCATCACAATTTATTTATTTTATGTGCAACTTACAAACCATCACAGCCCTAAACAGGTCAGTGGTCAAACATTTCATTAATATACCCACTGGATGTATATGTTGCAATGAAGGCATGTGATATAAGGGAGATATTATAGCATAAAAAGTCAACACCAGCTCAGGAAGGAAAGAGAAGAGAAGAGGGTGACAGGACAGTAATAAAGATGACTGTGTGAAACAAAGCAAGAAAGGAAATAACAAAATGTATACAGATATAAAAGTATGTTTTGGCAAGAGAGGCAAGGCTGGAAAAACTTTTTTTAGCAAGGCAGATAGGCCTACTCCCATAGAAATCTTAACCCCAAAGGAATGAAGGAGCATTTGGATGGGCAGCAAGGAGGCCTGATGGTCAATAGACCTAAAGAGTAAATAAGCAAATGCTACAAAATATTAAGCACCCTGCCTGTGGAAGATGGGATAACACAGTGTATTAGCATGCTGGCAACACTCAATGGAAACTATCTGAACACAGAATTTTTATTCCCAAGTTCATACTGCTGTATACCAGCCATCCATACAAAGAATGGCAAAGATATAAAACACCTCAATATCTTGAAAATATCAGAATGCTTTGCAATCATACTAAAAAGCAAATAAATGAAGACAAAAATATACTATAATAACTTTCTGAATAATACTAAACACAATGCAAAAAAATTTGTACATCCATTAAAGAAATCTTACATCCCGAGCAAATATTCCACCTAACCCCCTCTACCGATAGCTCACCACTTAAAACTGCAATACAGTTCAACTCTTATTTTATAGATGATATAGCATGTCTGACCAAGGATTGCCCAACATCTAGTCCCAACCCTGTCCAACAGCCACATATCACCACATCCTCTTTCACCTTCAAACCTGTAGCCACATCCTATATAAAACTACTCTTAAACTTAAACCATACACTTCTTCAGCTGATGACCTTCCAAGTGAGTACCTAAAATTGCAGCCAGTAGCATTACCTATCCTGTCTCAGTCCATATAAATAAGTCAATCCAGGAATCCCATGTTTCCTCTCTCTGAAAAAAGTCACACATTATCCCCTGAACAAAGGAGGATATTCAGCAGACATTAATATCTTTAGGCCTACAGCAATCTTACCTCCACTCACCAAAATACTTTAAAAATGTATTCAAAAATAACTGTTAGACTATCTCCTGCAGGAAGAACTCTTATCCTCTAAACAACATGGCTTCCGTCCTTCCCATAGTACTAGCACTGCCCATCTAAACTATGTCGATACTGCCAATAAAGCTAGAGATAATGGCAAACCATTCTTTTTCTTATTTCTAGACTTGTCTAAAGCCTCTGACAGTTTGTCACAGCAAACTTTTACTTCAAATGTTATCACTAGGTCTCTCTCAGCCCACCATTCTGTGGTTCAAAAGCTACCTGTCCAATAGGTATCAGACAGTAAAATGACACTCCACAGTCTCGCCTTACCTCCTAGTCACCACCGGTGTTTCAAAATGCTCTATCCTTGGTTCCCTCCTCTTTAACATTTTCACCAATATCCTGTATTTATCCACACAACAGGCCACCCTATTACACTATGCTGATGATTCCACTCTCATTTATATAACTGGCAGCATGGTACACTAAAAAAAAATACTGAGAAAGCTTTGACAGCCACTGAAACATGGCTTCATAACTCACAACTCATGCTCATCTCACAAAATATCAAACTACTACTTTTTTCCCCAAATCTGTCTCATGAAAAAACAAAATTTAAAGTCCCCTCTGTCTTGATAATACAACCATTGAAGTCACTTCTCATAGTAAATTATTAGCAGTGATAGTGGATGATAATCTTACATTCAGCATGCATATATAACATTGTATAAGAAAAACTCATCAAAAACTAGGGATGCTTAACAGAGCCAAACACTTTCTCATCAAAGCAACTAAAACTACACTTGCCACTACTTATTTCCTCCTCACACTTCTTTGTGGTACTCCCATTACCACTAACCTAGAGGATTTACAAAAATTAATACTTGAAAACACTCACACTTCTTTGTGGTACTCCCATTACCACTAACCTAGAGGATTTACAAAAATTAATACTTGAAAACAATGCTATAATTAAGTTGCTAAATTTGCAGCAAATACCCCTTTCAGAACCCACCACTGTATAGCACTAAAAAGCCTAAATTGGTTAGAATGGCCTCATTGACTAACATATACACAGCTTCTTAACACTTATAAAGTTATCCAAACATTAAACTGCCTGTCCAGCACTAAAAAACATTCTATACTGCTATGTTCCCAGCTGGTCATTGAGATCCAGTGACCAAAAACTCCTGTCTGTATACAAACCTATGAAATCTGCTGGGCATTGTCTATACTCATTCAAAGTTGTAAGGCCTGGAACTCTTTATCTATATCCATCAGGTCAATACCCTCCCTTCTATCTTTCAAAACCACTGCGAAATTCTTCCTATCTACAGTCTGGCTCAGTTCTTGCTTAAAACCAGGATAAACTATATCCCTAAATGTGAACAAGTACCTTTTCATTCCATATAACGCCTTTGTCTCCCTTCTTCACTAACTTCCTTCTATCAAATTCCCTTCCTTGACTTTCTCTCTGAATATACCAAGACCCTGTTTTCCCTCACTTCAGATTGCAATTCCTGTTTGTAGTAGACAAACTTACCTTTAATTTCTCTACAAACTGTCTAAAATTTCTCTAAATATTAAATGATTCTCAAATAACTTCTAACAATTCTAAACCAATGTTTTTATATTATGTCTGATTTGCTATAATTATTTAAACTACAGATGTCTTTGTTTTATTTTTGAAGACTGTAAAATTATTGTTCTTAAAATGTTTTGTAATAGTTTTGAGCTTATCTCCCCAGGCCTCGGCTGAAAATGGACTTCTATCCAGTCAGACATTCCAGGTAATCAGATGTCAATAAATAAATGAATACTGTGATTTGTAGACATATATTATGTATATATGCCATGTTACTCTATAATGATGCACCAGACAGGTGTTTGCTGTCTATAATGAAACACACCACGTTATCCACAGCATTGAGTATATTCTTACTTAGAGACTCATTGACATTTTTTATGCTGAATGTTTATTTTATTGGTAAAGTGTGGACAGATGATTTGTAGGTTTCATGTCACATGTGAAAATGATAATGGCCGCAATGGTAACCATTTGAAATGTTGTGACCCACTAGAGTGAGCCCCAAAACTCGGTGACTGAATGGCCGAAATATTGGACTTGTATATATTAAGTCCAAGATACCATTTCTCAGAATATTTCCATTTCTCCGAGGTATGGTGATCTTGGAGTTGGTATATGTATATGTTCAGAAGGTGTGGAAGCCTGTACCCGCATGTGGGGGGGGGGATGTGTAGTGGGCAATTGTCCCTCTTGCAAAAAGATGTTTTAAGAAGAAGAGCGATTTATGACGTTCACTCTTCTTTGGGTTTTCAGTTTTTTTTTGCTTTTTGTCACTTGGCATTTCGAGTGCCAACATTTAAACTGGTAGCTGAATGCAACACACTAAATATTTTCACTAAGTTATGGGGGCCAATGTCTGTTTGTGTCTGAAACATATAGAAACATGCTTTGAATATTTGTGTGAGTGTGTGTGTGTGTGTGTGTGTGTGTGTGTGTGTGTGTGTGTGTGTCTATGTGAGCATGTGACTGTTAGTATCTATATAGATGGATAGCTATAAAAATATATATGGATATGAACAGAGATATATTTAAACACACACACACACACACACACACACACACACACACACACACACACACACACACGCACACACACACACACACACACACAGACAAGCGCACACGTGCAGACATGCACACACACACACACACACACACACACACACGCACACACGCACATACACACACACACACACACACACACACACACACACACACACACACACACACACACACACACACACACACACACACACACACACACACACACACACACACACAGTGATGGTGAATGATTTTTTTATACTGCACTGATATACATGCATATCATGTCCTATTCCTACTTGCCTATCAGATGTGTCAGATGCATGTGTGGCAGTAACTTATAAAAGATTACATCAAATTGTATTTATCTCATAGTTATATTTTTCCCTGAGTCTGTGGTGTTAGCAAAATAACAAAATGTACTTGGCATAAATGTTCATGTAGAATTCAAAGTCTAATAAATACAAACAACTGAGAATTACAACAAGAAAATAGATTGAAGGCACAAAATGGAGGGCGGGAGTAAAAGTAGTTTTAATATGCTTGCCAGGTCCTTAGAAAATCATAACATGATTCCTGTATGCATAGCTCAAATGCTAATACTCATTTATAGTGTCACTAATGAAATGTCACTTACATTTCAGAATATATAGCTTCCAAAGCACACAATGGACTGAGCTGTTGTCTTATGCAATCTGCTTATTTTCTATGATAATAATTTAAAAAAAAAAACATTTTAGATTTTTATTCTGATATGCCACTCAAAAAGTTTCTCTGAATGGATCATATTTTTATCATTTTGATAAAAAATGTATTCTAAGAACATGTTATGAGAAAGATAAATGATTTGGCGAGTATAAATGTAACATTTATACATCTTTATACATTATGTTGAGATTTTCTTATTGATTTAAAAATAAGTTATTTTCTAAAGCTAAATAAGTAAAAGTGATAAATGGGATATTGTCTAACACCAACATGCATACATTGCCTTTAAGCAACATAATGTTATGATAAACATGTTAAAGCTGCATTCCTTAAACTATTTGATAATGGAAAGTATAAACAAGTTTCATTCCTAATAATGATAAAAGCATGATTGCATTTCATTTTAATTATGAAACTCTATAAAGGCTTGCCCCAGTCTCTAATCAGCAATGAGTATGCAGCAATGATGAAAAGATGCTGAAGGCTTTTCCTTAACGATGGGGAGGAGGAGGAAGGAGACTGCTAAGAGAAAACATTACAGCTGATGGCAGATGATACACAAACCAATCATATCTTTTGCTAATGAGAAACAAGTGGTAATCCCACTGAGCAGAAGTCATAAGGTCTGTCTTTGAGCACTAAACGGAATCACATACCAGTCCACTGGGATGCATAAATAATCCTGATGCTGACAAGGCATTTACAACTAGCTATTAATAAAGATGAGTGAAGAATAATCCTGTGCAATGAAGGGGCGTAAGAATATATTTTAAATGATAAGAAAATATGGAAGTAAAAAGAAAAGTGCACTTGTTATTAAGGTGCCAGTTTTTGCCTTAATAGCAATAACATTTAAAATTAGGGAAACATAAGAATTTTTTGTTGCTCTGAATAATTTTTTTGGTTTCAGTGGCGTGTTAGTATGTTTTCATATAAGGCTGTTGCAAGATGGGCTAAATAACTGAAAGATATAAGCATATCCTAAAATATTATTGGAAAAATATGAAATCACGAATGCCAAAGCATGAAATGGATTATTTTTGTATAGCATCAAATGGATTACAAAACAATCCCAACTTCATTCTACTTGATAATATAACATTTCAGCTCCATAGCTTTAAAATGAGTGACTATATACTTTTCATTTTTGTTGCATTATAAACAGGTAACCCATTTTGAAATACAAGAATTTGTTATAAGTAAAAAACACCTGGTTTGTTTATACTAACAAGCTGTTTGTTAAGTTAATACTAACCTGCAGCTCTGCTGTTAGTACTGTAGTATTTAATTTCGTACTACATTCTACATGCACTTGGTGCTCTGTAACCACCTCTGGAAAAGTATCATTTCTATCTTCTTGGTCCTATTGGTTTGCTAAAAGAAAAACAAAATCATATAAAATACATTTAGTACCAAAGTTATATCTCACTACATATTACTATACATACGGACAGGTGAATTACTGATACACTGAACCTACTGAGTTCACTCATAATGCTTGTTTGTGTCTTTCGGCTTTTCCCGGTTAGGGGTCGCCACAGTGGAACTCCGGTCCGCTAATGATTGGTAGTTGATTTTTACATGCCGAGTTACCAGCCCTGATGCACAACCTTCAACGAAGATACACCCATTTACGCATGCCTCCATGCAGAAGATGCTCTAGCTGAGAATCGAACCGGACAGCGTCTTACTGTGAGGCGACAACACTACCGCAGCACCACCACCGCGGTTCACTCATAATGCTTGTGACAGCTCTAAATATCTGCATACTATTTACTGACATCACTTCCCCTTTTTAATAACTACAGTAGGCTTTCTGACTCCTGCTGCTGAAGTTTGTCCCATGGTTGACTCTAATATATGATTTCATTGGTCATCCACCTTTTCTATAAAATCATGTTGACTAATTTCTTCCTTAAAGTTTATGTACCTACAGTCTTCAAGTGATTTGCATCTTTATTACCCTTTTTTCCTCATAAATGGTATCCCTACTTCCCCTTTTTAAAGTTAGTTGGTAAAATCATGTTCACACTGCCTCTTTTTTCCTCTAAAGTTTGCAACAAAGATACTCACTTGCTCATTTAGTCCAGGTTATATTGCTACTTTTGTGTACAACCACCGTCAGTCTTATATTGATCATCATCATCATCATAGGAATCATTACAGGAAATTGAAAGTAGCCCAGTCTTTTGACCATTTGTATCTTGCCAGTCCTCACCCTTAGACCATACCCCCCTTTCTCTCTAGGAGGACTAGGTCAGTCATGCCTGGGGTGAATTTGTGAATACCCATTCAATCACCCAGGTCTTCTTTAAAGGAACCTTTAATGAACCTATCTCTCCACTGTGTTTTATGTATTTATTTGTGAAAATTTAAATCCCTCATTCCCATATTAGTGGGATTATTTAATTTTTGGAGATACAAGAGATCCAGGAACACTGGGTTCCTAATGGCATGGGAAGCAAGGCATAGATCTCCCCTCAGGAGTCTAGAAGACACTGAACAAAGAAACACTATTTTCAGTCTTTTCTGGAAAATTAGGGTCTTAAGCCAGTGATCTTTTTATTAGGGAACTCCTGGGGTATTTCTAGTTGTTTAATATTTCTCATGAGATACATCCCCAAATGGGCCATTATTCTTAATAATTGGCCTAATCAATGCTGGATATAAGGGCACAATGACCTCTTTAGATCTGGATCCTATTCACTTTACAGTTGCTGCATGATGTTCAAAGCAGAGGAAATGATCAACCAGGGTTCCCAGGTCCCTAACAACATTGTTGTTTTGAAGTGGGACATTGTCTAAGCTGTATGCCAGGAGTAGAGATTGTGTAGTCAATGTCACAAAATTGCACTTTTTAGCATCTAATTTTAGCTCATTTTTAATACACTAGGTATTTATGTGTACACATTTTTGAAGAAGGGCCGGGCATTTGAAGGGAACATGACAATGACTGCCAGCTTGCCGTCATCTACTGACTTGGTTAGCCAGATGTTTTAGATAACAATTTGGAGATCAGAAAAGTAAATGCTGACAAGAAAGTCCTGTGGGACAAAGGCTACTTTCATACTCTCTGATGAAGCACCCATCACTAGCACTGTGTGGACTCTGTCTTTTAGCCAATTTGTTTTCCCTGTTACCCACAAAGATCTGTTTCTAATGTAATTAGCTTGCAAACTATCCTGGCATGGGGGATAGTGTCAAATGCCTGACAAAACCAGTCTGCTGCAGGCTAACATAATAAATCATTGCATATCAGGTTAGTTATAATATGTTCAGTGTTATGGAAATGATAATCATCAGACTGATTGGCCTAAAATTCCAGGATCAGTGTTAGGGCCAAAGGCAAAATTTGTGGCTAAACTCAAGTTAATTATTTTAAGGATGACTCTCTATCCAGTCCTGTGGAAGAAAACATTTGGTCTTGGAAAGCACATTCAGTGCATGCTGTTTAGTACTGATGGGTGGTGGCTGACAGATTTGGGGATAAATGGGCTTAGGATAATTCATAACTTTGTCCTACTAGAACTATTGCCAGTATTCCAGAAAAGTCCCCATAGAATCTTGTTTGGAGGCAGAAGCAGTTCTGTATTCCAAAAATCTGTATCCCAAGCTATGCACATAAACACATCTTCACACTGTTTTTTCTTTTTGTGTGTGTGTTAATCTGTTCCTAATTTGTCTTTTGGCACACATTTCTTAAAACTGTTGTGCCTATGAAGGTTCATATTCAACATCATTCTTCCTGCCTTGATTTTTTTTGCAGAGGCACTTCTCAAGCTATTCTGCAGCCTGCTTAGGGACTCCTATGTTATCAGTGCCCAGTACTGTTAGGTCTGCAGGTCTGGTTTCAAATATGTGAAAGACAGGAGCTACAAACAGAGCTGTAGCCAGCTTATATAATGCCTGATATTGTTCCCCAATCTGTAAATTGAGGGGCAAAAAAGGTTTAAACAAAGAAGCCGGTCAGGTCCTGTTTCTGGTCCTCTCTCCCCTCAACTACTCCAAGCTGAGGAGCAAAACAAAACAAAAAAGGGACTGCTTCTACTTTTGAAAGTGTAGCAAGTTATGCTCCACATTTCTTGCATGCACTTTGCTACAACTTATTTGAAATACTGCAGTCTTAACCACAAAAGCAGCACATAAATTCATTTCTGGAAAGCCAGTAGATAACAGAATATCAGTGTCACACCATTGCTTGATCAACATTTCCTGTTTGCACCCCCAGCACCTTTTGCCTGAGGCAGCTGCCCTCTTCACCCTACCCTAATTATTCTACTTGTTACAGACTTTGAATCCTACATCATAGCTTCCAATAATATATGTAATCTATGCACGGCCTTAGGCTTCCAGCAAATCCACACTACTTGCTCAAATTAGGACTGACATCTTCCATCTCTTAAAATAAGCTTTACTCTGTTTAGCCATAGCACAAAGTTATACTTAGTCTCACCCCAGTTTTTCACCCACCTCAGTCTAAGCTGAGTGTTTTTAATGTGATCTTCATAACAGTAACTTAGACTTAAACTAATTATTTTTGCACACAACACATGAAATTAGCCTCATACATTTATATATGAATAAATAAATTACTCGACAAGAGTAAGGTAAATCATAAAAAATAAAATATACAAGCCATTAATCAATTACACAGGGAAGAAATAAAGAAAATATTTTAATAATTAATATATCATAAGCAGATAGGTGATGCCAAAGTTATTCCAACCACAGCTAAATTACCTTCTGTAGAAGACTGTTGCATAACCACCATAATATCACTAAAATATTCAGAGGTTTCAGATTACACACAAATAGATTATTAGAATTTTAGCGCACAGTTTCTGGGAAAGCAGGCTGTTTGTACAGAAGAAGGGGTTCTGTTTCTTAACCATCACACATTCATCTGTAAACAGCTCTTCCATTTCATGTTCCCAACAAAGTTATTTCCATGCCATAGCTCTGCCCGACCCTCCGGTCTCATGCCATATTTCTGCCTTACCTTTGAGGCTTATGCCATATTTCAGTCCTACCCTCCAGTCTCATGCCATATTTCAGCCCTACCCTCCAGTCTCATGCCATATTTCTGCCCTACCTACCAGGCTTATGCCATATTTCAGTCCTACCCTCCAGTCTCATGCCATATTTCTGCCCTACCTTTCAGGCTTATGCCATATTTCAGTCCTACCCTCCAGTCTCATGCCATATTTCTGTCCTCCCCTCTAGTCTCATGCCATATTTGTGCCCTCTCTTTCTGTTACACTGATTTATTTCAATATACCTGGTGTGTTCCTCTTGCCTTTGAGATAAGCCCTCATCTTGCCACACATTCCAACATTTAATGGTAACCCATCTGCATTTTATTTGTTTAGTTTATTCTTGATCATTCATATTCCATTCCTTAAACTACAAGCACCTGTATACATAAAATGATTTAGGCAAGAAATAATTTCAAGATAGTGAACATTAAAGATCACATTTAAAGGCATGAGACGTCCTTTTCTTTTGAAACAAAAAAGGGGTCGCATGCATCTTTATGCTTGCAGACATTTTTTTAAGAAAAGAAAGGTATGTTTTGAAGCCTTTAACAAAATATTAAGTTTTAAATATTGCTTCCAAACACAGCAGACTAAATGTAGTAAGCCATGTTTACTACATTAATATTCATGGGAGAGCAGGGGTTGCTTACGTCATTCTGGGCTCCAGCTGTAATAGTGCTGGATTAGCATAAGTAAGTAATTGTAAATTAGTGATGTAATCACCAAACTGTTAAATTAACATTTGGCAGAAAACTCTGTCATTAGTTTTTGTCAAGCCAGAATGATGCAACTGCCCCTGCTGTCCCATCAATATTAATGCCATAAACATAGCTCACTACATTTAGTCTAATGCATTCAGAAGCAAAATCTAAAAGTTGTTTTTATTTTTATTCATGGGTGCAAAGTAACCTTTATTTTTTGGATAAAAAAGTGTTTGCATGCATAAACACTTTTTTTATACAAAAACTAAAGGTCAATTTGTACCTTTAGACATGATCTTTAACAAAAATTTTCACCATTTTCATGAGAAAATAATCACCCAGCATGAGCTACAGGATTAATATAGTGACCTCTCACCTCAGCTGTGCATAAAGTTGTAAGAAGTTGTGCACCAGAAAGAAATTCTCATTAGTGCTTCAGTTACTGCTTGACACATGGAGTCAAAATGTGCTCTTGATTAATCACATTACACTGTTGTTCCATTAACTTAACAGGTTATTATATTTTAATAGAAACAGCTACAAAATCCTACAACAGGGATGGAAAATGCCAGAAAACTAATAATAGACTTAGGGTGGTGAACTTACTTTGTTAGTCAAGAGACTGTTTTGGTCTGGCTATATCAAATTATTTCAATTTAAATTGCTAATGTGATTGTGGAGTATATTTGGGTGATTGCATTCTATGTTGTCCACAGTGTGCGATGTGAAGAGGAGTGAAGATGATGGTGTTACTCCTTTTACTTATCATTACAAAGATGCATGCAGAGTAATACCCATCTCTGGAAACTTCTATTTCTCAATGATACTGTCAAGTCGACAGATGCTGTTCAGAAGAAACCTTCTAAAATGGTGTAGAAATGCATGTGCTGTTCCAAACAGATGAGACTATGGGAGAATACAAATAATCTGACAGTACTCCATCTTAAACCACCTACTTGTACAGAGTCTGTTACGTGTAACTGGTTTAGTTGATTGACCCCAAGCACCTTACAAAATTACAAAAAGGATGTGTACCACAGTAGCTCAGTATGAATAAAACAATAGGAAATATAGAATTTAACATAGCTAGCATTTGAAACAAGGTGCTTATAGACAAATATCAAAGAGAACAAAGCACTGCTATAAAAAAATCAAAAAATGTGTACTAGCAATACCAAAAAAAATCACCTCTCAAATTTAGATAGAATCTCTGTCTTACAACCTTGCAGCCATTCAAGTAGTGAGATACACATAACAGTAGCCTGACAGAGGAAAGAGCCACTGCCAGAAGACTCCATATTAATCCACAGAGCAATTACATTCCCTTCCTAGAAGAAAAGTGCTGATAAACCAGAATACAGATAATTGAGGGCCCTCGAAATATAAGGATCTTATAAGAAGCAACCATAATATTAAATACTAGTCATGCAAAAAATTGCAGCCAATATAATTCTAATTGCAGGTAGCTGATATGGTCAACAATGTGGCTGCAGAATGTTGGGCATGTTGAACTCAGATAATGTCAGTGCCCGAGTGCCATAGCAGGAACATGTAGCAGTAGTCATGCTGTTAATATACCAGAAATGGAATTATTGCTTCTAGGTCAGAGCTGAGACTCAAGTACCCAGTCCTAGAGGTGCTCCTGAAATGATGATATGAAGATTAGAGAATACCTTGTTTGTTGCACAATACACTGCTTTTCAGGAAGTATTTTTGTGGAATGCTAGAAAGACCTATGTCAATGAGAAAGTGGTATGTAGATGGAACAGACTGCCTGAAGAGGTTGTTGAGGAGAGTAGAAGAGTTCCTTCAGGAGTGGATTACACGAATGTGCAAATTATATACCTATAAAAAGAACAAGGAAGAAAATGAAGGGTGAGTAATACGTCTTCAGATATAGTCCAGTTTCTGAAAAGCAATTGTATGTTAATGTGTTTGACTGTGTGACAAACTGCACTGGACAAGCATCCTATCCAGACTGGGAGTACTTCTCTTTTTCCATTCATGCACATTATATATTGATAGTCAGGGACAGTGGTCTTAGTTTAGAACCTTGAAAATAAGAGTACTTAGGGTAAGGGTAACTGTATTGGAGACAGAAAGTCAGTGGGTTTTTACAAGTAACTTGTAGGGATGGAGTAAGGGATCAGCAAAAAGAACAAATCCACAGATTTTGTTCTCTGCTGCTTGTAATATATGGGTGTTATAAACAGAATGCAAAGCAAGAAATGTTAGGACATATTTTGTTGGCAGCTTGGTTATCAGATTATCCATGTGCCAGTGGTGGCTTGCATGTAAGCATGTGTGTACTCCTTCACCTTGTGTTTGAGGATGTTAGTATCTAGAATGATTTCTTTTTTCTCCTGTTAGCTTTGTGTGTGTACACAGAACGTCTGCAAGATAAGGAATATGGCACCTTGCTGTACAGATTATTACCTGGTTCCAATACATCTCAGGTGTTCAGTATGTCATAAAACAATTATGCCTAGATCCTTTAGCACCAGATATGTTTTGCTATTGGAAAATAAACAACACATCATATTGTCTTATACTATCTGTAAAATTGATCCCCCACCAATGAGATAAAAAGCGATTAATAAACATGTAAGCAATAGAAGAAATAAATAATTACTAGAAAAAAATGAAGAAATCGTCCCTCTGATTAGACTGCAGCTGTCAATCAGTCTCACACACATGCGCACACACACACACACACACACACACACACACACACACACACACACGCACACACACACACACACAGACACACACACAGACACACACACACACACACACACACACACACACATACACACACACACAGACACACAGACACACACGCACACACACAGACACACACACACAGACATGCATTTACATGGGCACTACCAACATTTTATAAATGCAGAACTGCAAAAAGGAAAGTTATATAAAGTTTCCATGTTATAATGTAATCAGTTGTTATACTAAATAGTCAGCAGCAAAACACGTGTCCCATCTACAGTCAGGTCCATTTTTATTACTACATTTGTAGCTCCATTTAGTATTTTTCAGAGATACTAGACATGAATATGAGAAGAAGTATTAAGCAGTTATTAATTAATTGCTTGTCAGTTTATTATAAAGTATTCATATAAGCTGCTAACTAGGGTTATCTGGCAGTAATACATTTGAATCATCCTTTGTTTGTTTGTTCTTCCCTTATTCAATGGGTCAGTGATAAACAACTACCGCTAAATTCCTCTAAAACAAAAACAATGCTTTTTTTCTCACTAGTCAAAAGCTCACTTGTATCTGCAGGCCTCTAAAGGTCCTTGATCATCTTAATAACAATATTGAAATATTGAAAGTGTCACTTCATTCAGATATCTAGGAGTTTGGTTTGACTCTTTCCTAAATTTCCAACTCCTCTAGGAGTACACACATATGAAAATCAACTCTCTCCTATTCTGGACAAGTAGGATCTCCCCTTTTCTATCCAGACCCTCTAGAAATGTCATACATAAAGGTATCTTACTTGCCCAGCTAGAATAGTGTCTCTCGTTATTTGCTGCAGCTTCTAAAAGGAATGTAGCAGCATTCATTCAATTTGAAATGCCTTCACTCTTTCCCGAAGGAATGACTATCAGTGCAACACCATTAAAAAAGTTAAATGACTACCTGTGAAATGATGTGCTGACTTTCTACTTGCCTCTCAACTATTTAAACATATCAATAATGACACCTTCCTTCCGATAGTTTCGAGACTATTCAGAGATGCACCAAAATACAACCTTAGACATCGTAACCCCTTGTGTCCCCCCTCCAAATCCCTCAAACTAGGACCGATGCACAGATCATGCTTTCTCAGTCCTTGGTCTCTAACTGTGAGAATCTTTCTCTTCCTTTCTTAAAGATAATTACACTTACCCAATGTTCCATTCACAAACAAAAGCACATTTAAAGACCCTAGGAAAATACTGCTTTTATTTCTTTGGTCATATAACGTAACCTTTTCATTCCCTTCTTCCATTTATATACTTTGCTCTGACTCTGTTTCTGATTGTGATTCTTTCAGCATGCCAACTCTGATGTCCACTCTATATGTAATGCATGTATATATTGTGTTTTTTCACTCACTCTGTATATAATGTCATTTATCAATTGCCTATATTCCTTCAGACAAACTAGCATATTCACCTTGTATATAATATACATATCATAGGATCATAGGACGTTACTATGCTATTGCCCCTGAGGCCCTTATAAGCTTAGCCAAGAGTTTATCCCATGTTTAGACAAGCTGGCACCTGATGCCCCTGTCCAGCAGGGATATGGGTGGAGTTCCAGGGATGTATTTTCCCATCCAGTTATCCAGGTTGCGCTTAAAAAGGGGTAAAGAGGTACTCTGCTTGACATGGAGAGGGAGTCTGTTCCACAGATGGGGGAGTCTCTGGGACATAAATCTGTCCTGCCAACAAGTCTTATTGATGTCACAGACCAGTTTGAGGCCATGCGTGTGGGTTATATGAGTGAAACTTGAGTTGCGGATCTGTAGCAGTCCCATCAAGGCGGGGTCCGGGATCGCCTTGTATGCCAGAGGTCACCTCTCATCAGTCTGTATAAAACTGAGTAGAGGGATAGGGCTTTTAGTTTATCTGTATATGGTAGATTTTTGAGGCCCTGGATTCTCCTAGTGAGGAACCTCTGTGGTCTCTCCAGCTACTGCATGTACTTTGCGAGGAACATGCTGAATGGGGCATTGTACTCAATAATGGGTCTTATAAGAGAAGAATACAGGGATGTTATGACCTCCTTTTCCCTGGATGAGATATACTCTTACTTATGAGATGGGCCATGTAAAAAGCTTTCCTTACAATGGAAGCAACATGGTGGTCAAAAGTCAGGTTGCTATCAACCTGGGTGCACAAATCCCATGCTTAGGGCATTGTTATTAATGTGATAAGTTATGGGGACATTACTCTCCCCAAAAGGGGATGATGATGCATTTTTGGTATTCAGCTTGAGGCCATGTTTCTGGTACCAGTAATTTGTTTGGGTAAGACTATCTTGGAGGATGTCCACATCACTAGGGGAATTGATGACAGCACCATATATATTGCATTTTGTTATCCACTCACTGTAAAATGTAACTATTGCATAATTATTGTGTTTTCTCTCAGGCTGAGACTGAAATTGGCCCACTGGTATCAGTCCTCTACCCCAGTTAACAAATTCAAAATAAAAACAAAATAAAATTAATTAAGTTGTTCATCAGAAAGATGTCATTGATCATATGGGACACACACACACACACACACACACACACACACACACACACACACACACACACACACACACACACACACACACACACACACACATTAAATCTCCTCCCTGGCAACATTTTTTTTAATTAACAAACAGATTTTCACATAAAAGCACACTATTTTCCCACATTCTTTTAATCCATCATTGCATTTTTTTTTAACTTTGAATTCCTTTCTCATGCTTCTACATTTGTTTCAAAAGTATGGATATATAGAGCATATATATTGAGCTATACTCAATGAATAAACTGCAGAGGCCCTCTTCTGTTTGAGAATACCCTCCACATCTCCATGTGGGGGGTATATAAAAGATTAATGTTATTGCACTTACAGCATATGTCCAAATGAAAGACTGTTTTACTAAAGCTCCTTCGGCCATCTATGGACCTGGGTTAGTGTTCTGCAATATGATCTACTGTCTCCATAAAAATACATTTCTTACAAATGCAGCACTGTCATAAAAGTACAAAATTTGTTACCAAACTGCAATGTGTATATATTTTGTTATAAAAGAATCAAACGCGTAGTATTATTTTATATATTTTCTGTGTTTCCTCAGACCTTAAATGGTTGAAAGTTGCAAAATGAAATATTCCAGGTATAAGGATTTTAAGATGCTCAAATTTTCCTTTTACAGATGTAAAATCTGCATTTTGACATATTTTCAGGGATGTCCTGCAAGTATGTATTTTTTCTTTAAATATACATTGCAAATATTTTTGTCTTTTGAGAATGTGATGCTGGGGCAATCCCTAAGATATGAATGATGGTCTGTTCTATGTGTCAGTTTGTCTGTCTTGCTATACAGAAGATTTTGACACTGAAAGAGGATTTTTGAAGGTAGCTGATACCACCCCCCCCCACTGTTTGATCTCTCTTACCTAGGTGCAGCCCCTGTCCATTATCAGACAGCAGTTACTGTCAGCCATTGCTTGATTCAGACTCATGCTAACCTGTGATACTGGCTGTCAAACCGTTTTCATTCAAGAATGACCCCTTCTCCCTTGTCAGTCATCCGAAATGAGCACTGTCACCCTAATACCTGACCCCATTAATCTACATTTTAACCCTTTAACCCTTTCTCTTATTCACAGAATGTGATCAGTAGGCTTTAAACTTGCTACAGATTTGGATTGTTGATACCTGCCCTGAAGAGTTTCAGAAGTTCTTATTAAGTTATATTTACCTTAAACTGATTCTGATTTCCAAAAGAAAAATATTCAGGGTGGGACCATGTTGAAAAGAGTTTCCTTTGAGAAATGCAACTTGTCTTGTCAGACAAATACATAAGTACATTCTACTTTTGCAGTCAGTATATTTGTTATTGGTGTAAACCAAAGCTTGCAGTCAGTTTCTGGGCAGGATTTTTTTCTGAGCACTGTAAAATGTTATTATTAATATTATTATTAATATTATCATCATACTGAGTGAAACGTGCTGAACTGTTTAAAACATATATTACAACTCTGATTATAATAATAGTGTTGGTTCTAGATGATTGTCACTGTTGAAGGGACACCTGATCCCATGTGCAAAAATGGGAAAAATGACTTGTGGTTGGATAGATGGATGGATGGATTACAGCTAAATGCCCATCTAAAGACAGTTGTATAAAAACTGTAACCTTTAATAGTGATGCTCTGTACATGTACTTAGGCCTACAATCTAAATTAAATCTTAGTGACTAAGTCAGACATCCTTATTCATCCTCCAATAAGTTAAGTTTCCCTTTCCTTTCCTTACTTTCCTTATTTTTCTTTCCTTCCTTTCCTTTCCTCTCTACACAAGATGTCTAGGGTGAATTACTTCCTTATTTCAAAGAAACTATAACCCACTGTAATAAGCAGGACCTCTACTATTTGTCACTGGTCAGTCAATGAAGCTCAGAATGTCGAACCTAAAGGATCACTGACATCCTGTCATGGTGGCCAGACTGGGAGAATAGCAAGATGGCGAACACTGTTTCTTCCTTATGTTCACTCTCTTGTCCAAGTCTGTGAGAACCCCTCCTTCCCCTTGAAAAAATGTTTTCATTCGTGCATGTGTTTTGCTATCTTGTGAGTGTCACTGTTTTGACAAAAAAACTCTCATTCATTTAAATGTTTCAGGATGAAATAATTGCTAGCCAAACAAACAAGATGTGATAATTCACAATGGAACTGTTATAAACATGCTATTATACAATGTCTGGCTGTTAACATTCAAAAACAAGCATGCTGATTGGGCAGCCCAACCAGTGTGCTAATTGTAAATTGCGCATATAGCAATAGAAAAAAGTCCGGTCACTAAAGTACCATTGAGCAGCCAGACTTTTTTTTCTATTGATATATGGTAGGCAGGCATTAGTTTTCAGGAATGAAAGTCTGAAACTGAAAAGTGTGTCATTATTATTGACTTAATTCCTCATAACATTTGTGGTTTTCTGAGAAATCACTGAGGAATGAAGTCATTAATCACATGCATTTCATTTTAAGATGTTCTTCAGACAATGAACAATTATTCGCACAGATTTCTAAGTTTATAAGAGCAACAATAACAATTCGTCTCCTCCTTTTTTTATGCTTTGTCCACATTTCTTGAAATAAAAGGACAAGAGGTGCATACAAGAGCAGAGAAAATACAAGGAAAATCAGGTATGATTTGCAAAACTAAAGAAACATACCTGATTTTCCTTGTATTTTCCTCCTGTCTCTGTCGTACCTCTAAACTGTCCAAAGGTTACTTTTTTTCTTAAAAAAACACAAGACAGCAATGGGGATTTTCCTTTCTCCACTGCTTGCTTTTTAAAGCACTGATGTACTGTGTAAGCATGGGAACGTAAGTCCCATACACATGCACAGTACATCATCAAAGGACAGAATCCCGAAACAGCATGGAAGAACACCACGGTGCCATTAAACAAAGACATTATTTAAGAAAAGTAAGTCATTTCTTTCTTAAATAATGTAATTATATAAAAGCAATAACCCATGGCTGGATGTGGTTAATGTTGGATTCTTTGTCTGGTCACTCGGGCTTTACCCTCATGACAAACCAGGCCATCCGTGGGTAAATCCAGCATTACCCACACCAAGCCATGGGTTATTGCTATAATGGAACACTGATTCTTTTCAGATCATTCTAATATCCAGTTTTTCTTAGATCTTCTGAATCTCAACAAAGTAATAAATCAGGTTGAAATTATACATTGAATCCCACATTACAGGAGAATTATGATGACGTTAATATCGCTGACAATTTTATAACAATGTAGACTTTACATCAATAAAATTCACTTGCGGTTTGTGATTGATGAGTTAAATAATTTACTCAGTTTCATGGATACTGTTAGGCTTTGATATTACATATGGAGTAGGCCTTCTAATGTCATAAAGTAGCAGATTTTCATATGTCAGATCTGACTGCAGCAGTGAAAGGGCTTCTTTATGATTTAAGATCATGCATGAGAAGATCACATACTGTTTACATGTGCTTTGATGGCCTACAATGGGTAGTTATATGACTATTATTACACATTGTGACTGTGCACATTGTGTCTCTTACTCTTGCCATTATGAAACAGTATTAAAATGGTGAGGAATTGGGGTGGCAGAAAACTCAGATTCAGAAACTGACCTTTGTTTAGATGAGTAATGACATGACCAGATGTCTACAGAGTCGGGAAATTTTTCAAATGTTCAGTGTGCCATTCCCACTTTTTCTGAGATCATTCAAGAAGTTGTCCCTGAATACGATGTGGCATGACCACAGGCAAGGTAAGAAAGATGATCCCACAATTCTCAGTACAAATCATCCTTTACAAATTCTGGCAGACAGTAATATTTGAGTGGAAAGGTGATTGTGAAAGAGTAGAGACATGGAAGAAAAGCAGATGGTCAGAAAGATTCAGTGCAGAAGAAAATGAATCATAAGAAATATAAAAACTGATGTGATGTACATAAACAGCAATACTAATGCCACTTTCTTAACAAAAAAGAAAAAGGTTGCTGCTTTTTTCAGTTTATACCTAAATCATTGGGAATTGATGTTCTGTTCTGTTTGGCTGTACACATACAAACTAATCTGGCCATAAGGAACAAGTTTATATTTATGTTATGTAGGCCCAAATTTTGATCAGATGCAAATGATAACTGAGCAAGCAGGAACAATCATTTTCATGCTGCAGTATTGTGAACCATTTCCGAAGTACAAGCAAACACAGGAGGGTTATGGCTGACAAAGTTTGCAGATGACTGCAAACTGGGAGCCATAGTAGAAAACACATCTGACACAGATATCCTTCAGAAGGGTCTCACAGAAATGGATAACTGGTGCCAGAGCCACGGCCTAAAGTTAAATGCCAAAAAATGCATAGTCATACCCTTCGGGAAAAACAAGGTTACCCCTAGCTACCAAATAGGTGGCAATCCACTGAGCACAGAAGAAGTTATCAGGGACCTGGGGACCCAGGTTGATAGTAGTCTGTCATTCGACACCCATGTAGCTAAAGTAGTTAGGAAGACCTTCTACATTGCCCACCTTATCATGAAGGGATTCTCATCTAGATCAAGGGAGGTCATAGTCTCCCTTTACTCATCACTCATCAGACCAATGATTGAGTACAATGCCCCATTCGGAATGTATCTGACCCGACACTTGCAGCAGCTGGAGAGGCCACAAAAGTTCCTCACCAAAAGGATAAAGGGTCTCAAAATCTGTCCTATGCTGCCCGACTGAAAGAACTCCAGCTCTATTCAGTCGCTTACCGCTTGCTCAGAGGTGACCTTTGCCTAACATACAAGGCCATGTCAAACCCAGATTTGATGAATATGCTTCACCTCAAAAAATCTAGATCCATCAGAGCCACAAGGGCAGGAGACTTAAACCTCGACACAGCTATCAATAGGACATGCTGGAGGGATAGATTCATCACCCAAAGACTCCCTATGCTGTGGAACAAAATCCCGGTACATGTGAGGCAGAGCACCTCGCTGGCCTTGTTCAAGAGAAATCTTGACCAATGGATGGGAGATCGCAGATATACCCCAGGGATTACCTCAGTGTCACTGCTCGACAGAGGCACAGCAAAATAATGGGTATAGTTCTCCATACTAAAGGGGTGGCGTAAGCCACAAAACGATGGGCTAGGCTTGTAAATGCCCTCGGGCAGATAGCCTAGTATGAACCTATGAACCTATGAACCTATAGCGCATTTTGTTATGTGTAGTGAGTTATTAACCTTCAATCCGATGTTCCACAATTTAAAATATGTGATCTGATTTCTAACAGAGGTATAACACAGCTTATATATACTGTATGTAGAATAAAGACAAACACTCAAAACCCCCAAAACTTCCCAGCTCCATGGAACAAAAGGATAAATCCTTAACTGTGACCCAGATAGCCTGCTTTGGATTAGTGGACATGGGAGCAGGAAGAGTAAGGAGGGTTAATGGGAGTGAGCAGCATATGGCTTGCCCATCCGTTGGTGAGGGAGGCTGCTTGATTAGCAGCTTGGGTGACACCTTTTGGGAATTCTCAGTGGTGCAGCCTGTGGAGTCCAGGCCAGGGGGATGTGCAGCCATGTAGGTCAGGGGGCACTAACTGGGGAAGCTTGTGTGCTCTTTTCCAGAACTTTTGCATTTCTCAGAAGCTGCTGAGGTGTTGCTAGGATCTCCTGTGGGGGGGAGTCTTGATGTCAGCTTGGATGATGGCCTCGTGATCGTCTCTTGACTCATCGGGTAACAAATGGACTGATGATGGCTCTTTCCCGCATGAGGAATGAATGGGAAAGACAGGCTGTGGGAAAGGAGGCTCTAATGGTCAGCAGGCAGAGGAGTTTACAAAAAAAAATATTTGGAGCTAAAACTATAAACACTAATTACAGTCTAGACAGTAACCTGTCTAGTAAAAATTGTAAAGCAAAACACAACATATTTGAAAATAAACCCCCAAAACCCAGTAGAACTATAACACTGAAATAAAATCCTAGCAAGTACTACAAAAACATGGGTCTATGTCATATATTTGAATGTCCAAAATGTCGAATACCATATATTCAAGACCATATGGTCGACATTTGGAAGTTCGAATATAGAATAAAAAAAAAAAAAAACACACCTTAACAGTGCGAGCAGGGGGGCAATCCCCCCTGTACCCCTCACACCCCCCCACTTAAATATACCAACTCCAAGACCGCACTTCAGTGCAGAAAAGTGAAATTCTCCCATTCTGCACTATACGGTGCCGTTAAAAGTCAATCTTTGAACACTTGAAATGTTGATCATATGGTCTCGACCATATGACGTTCGACATTTCCAGCATTCGAAGATTTAACATAGACCCCAAAAAGATCACTAATCCAGCCTTATTCAACTGAACAGGATTTCAACAATTCCATTTTCCTAATAGGGGATTCCTTTAATCTGAAGATTCTCTATCATCTCTCAATGGACAGTCCCATCAGCACACATAGAAAAAACTCCAGTAAATGATCAGTATACATTACATATATAACATTGTAATAAAACACAAGACATTGTATTGCTATCAATATCAGTGATATAGTTTTTGCAGGAGTCATAATGCTACTGTCATTTGGCTCAAATGATCTTCTCCCCCCAAAAAAAATAATTGCGTGAGTGCTTAAGCATAGGATTGGGCCATTGCACAGTGCATTGCTTAAACTGGCAATCTAATTTACAGTTGCATCTCAAAGACAAATTAGAGTACATTGACTTAGAAGATATTTAACATTAGAGTCTATGAATAGTCTAACATGAGTGCAATGCAGGATAGGTCATGAAGTCAGAATATATAAGCTATTGCCAACATCTGCTGTTTATCATTAAACAACATTTACAAGTACTTCAAGGGAGCCAAGGCTCAATTTGCAGAGTGTAGTATGCCCCAGGAATTTAAACATGAGCTAATTATTTATTTATCATTTATTTCATTTTGTTAATCAGCTATGTGGACTAGTCAAATCGACTGTTTTCAGCCATTTCCCAGGATATATAGCATTTATACTATAACTGGGATTACTGGCCTGCATATTCTTCTGTGGCGAAGGTTAATCTGTTAAGCAATTTTATATAATTTTCCTTGTTGTAGTGTTTTTTTCAACCATTTTTGATATTTAGATCTGTCCAGATTCTATCAATCTATCAAGGGAGGAATAAGGGAAACTTCCATATTTTAAGGAGGCAGAAATTCAGAAAAAATGATGTAGGATGAGGTGGAGGCAAATTCAAGAACACATATACAGGAAATGCATTAGAGATGGTTGGTAGGTAAATTAGATATGAGCAATAAGGTCAAAACAAGGAAAGAGTTTGTGATTTAGTATGACAGCTAATTATTTGTAAAGTAAATGTTATAGAAAGAAGATGTTACAAACCAGATTGATAATAAGGGGTAACTAGTGGATAAGGCTGATGCTTTCACATAGCTTCCATCCACTTCTTGGGTAGATACATTTTATATGGGGAAAACTGAATAAGATATAGATTACAGTGACTAATGTTTACATTGTGTATTACTTACAGAAAGACATTTGTATATCAGCTGGATATCAACTATAAGGCAACGTACCTTACATTCTGTAGGGCTTGGTTAAATCTGGATTTTATAGAATGAAGTATATTATTTCAAAAGTATGGTAAGTGGCAATTGTGCATAAAGTCAGATTATCTCCTGGATGCTAAAGCATCATAATGCTTATGGCTGTTTATGATAATGTTATGGGTTGCTGGACAGAAGCCAGACAAAAGATGGGAGTACCAGTGGAGAGACCTGTAGGATGATTGTAAGGTGAGCTATGAGAATATATGAAGGAGTATAACATTCAGTAGTACTTACATACTAAAAAGAGTGCATAAATAGATACAGATAAAGCACTGAAGGGAGGCAGTACAGAATGAAAAAATATTTTGAGAAACAGGTGTAGCACAGGTAGAAAATGTAACACATATCCATGCTTTGACAAGAAAGGGTAATTCTAAGTTATGTCTACAGATTCATATGCTGTGGCAACTAATGACCACTTGTATATAAAGTCTCCCTCTGGTACTATTGTTTTGAGGGGAACTGTCCTTGAAACTGCATGGGCAGTACTGACAGAAGAATAAGTAACACTGTTACACCAACCTTTTATACAAGTCTATGGTAATGGATACCTGAAGGAATATTAACACCATGCATGGTGGCGATAAGTCTCCTTATGAATTACATAAAGTGTATTCAGAAAGGACATATAACATATTTCTAGACACATTGCTAGTCATGCTCAAGTATACTTTATCTGGATGTTGAATACAGTCTGCATTTTAGAAAGAAGGTAAGCTTGCACTGAAGGCAAAAGCTAGTAGTGAAGATAAGTGTTAAACTGAAACACTATCGACCTGAGTTAGCGGTAGCTCTGGTGGATGTAAAAGTTCCTCTGTCACCTATGAAAAAGAGCAGGGGAAGTTCTCCTGTACTCAGAGCATATTTCTTTAATCAGTATGAATATCACCACAGTTCTCCCCTGTAAACAGGATTATAGTCTAGTGGGAATAACTCAACCAACAAAGGATAAATAAATATGTTTAAAAATTAACAAGGTGTCCATCAAAGCAGGCAGTGGAGAAAATGCTTCCCCTATGAACAATGAACTCCTAAATTCCTGAGTGGGTAATTGCAAAATCACAAATAACTAAGAAAACAATATCTAAAACCCACAACAGTAACTTATTTTTTTTTTCTGGAGTGGCAAACAGTCAGGCTATCCATGTCCTCTCATGCCCCCTTAATTAAATTACTAATTCCAAAACAGTAGAACCACGCAGAATGGAAATCAGCTTGTAGGTATGAATAAAGCAGCCACACAAACAATGATGCCATAGTCTCATTAGTTGCATATCAAAAGCAATCTTAAGAAACATAATATTGTGGAATTAAGGGTCTACTTCATCTTATCGCATGTTGAAAATATCGAATGGCAATAATGTCATAAATGCCATACATCAAAAGTGTTGTTGCGGGATCATGGTACAGTGGAGATGAGAACATTTGCTCTTTCCTCACTGTAGTGCGATCTCAGAGTTGGTATAGATAATTAGCGGGTGGTGTGGGGGGCGCACCCCCCCCACAAGAACGGTTTCAATGTACGGCATTTTCAATGTTTATGCCATTCGATATTGTCATCTTTCGACAAGGTAATATAGATGCGGAATAAGGAATGGTAAAAATTATACCTGATCTAATGGATAAGAAATACATACAGGGAACCTGGGGAAAATTCCAGATATAGGCACAGGACAGAAGTCAATAATTCTCCCAACGTATTTATTTTTGTGGTGAAAAGGACTGGGAAAAGAAAATGTGAATGAGATTTAGTTAGAAAAGATGGCAAATGATGTGATAAAGAAATCTGACTGTAATTATTTAAAATCTCAGTACTCACATTGCCTAGCCCTGAAATATGGAGACCGAATTGCTGGAAATCCATGCTTATATATATGAGGTGAGGTATGGTGACCATGAAGTTGGTATATGTAAATTCAGGGGATGGGGGTCTTCACCCTCACACACACACATATCAGTGATGCAGGGGAGTTTACATCTTGCAAGAAATAAACTTTAAAGAAGAAAAGCAATGCACAATATTCACTCCCCCTGTATTTCGGTATTTCTTTTTGCTTTTCATGACTTGGCAAATCTGACAGGATTCATTCTAAAATAAGCAGATAATCTCGATACTATCGTACTGATGTGACAGATGTTTCTTGGAAATGCTCATGCTTGTTCACAAGAAGGTGTACAGTAGTTCTTGGCTAGTGACCATTTATGATGAACATAGACAAGGATAGTTAGGCAGTAGTACATTTTGGTAAGGGCATGACATACATAAGGTAGAAGATGGAGGTGAAGGGACATATGCTACCATGATGTACAGCTCAAATGTACTTGGTTTGGCCAGTAGGTACATTAATGCACCAGATTCTATAACAACAGCACATGGTCTATTTTAAGAGAATCTCTATCTGCCTGAGCAAATTGTCCAGCATTGACTGGTCATTTAGCACCATGGAGTGCAAAAGAAATGCAGGTGGGTTAGGCTGGAAGAAGAATTAGAAGATACAGTGTGCCAGAATTTTTGCCAGCATCAAGAACCGATAGCAGCCCAGTCCTGAACGGAATTTTATCAAGTGTCTAGATGGAAATGCTGAATGTCTTAACTGTACTTTAAGCTGACATGCAAAATTCTTTTCTGGTCACCTGGTAAATGCCACTGGAGTGGAAGGCTGCATAGTGACCAGGAATGTGCAGCTGAAGTGGAGGACTGTACAATGACTGGGCATTTGCTACTGAAGTATAGGATTATACAGGGATTAGATGTGTGCCACTGGACAGAAGGGCACTACAGTTAAAAAGCATGGGTTAAGAGAGTGTAATGACCAGATATGTGTGAATAGAGTTGAGGCCTGTACAGTGAAAAGGTTTGTGCCACTAGCATGAAGGCTTGTGCAGTGACCAGTCATGTGGCACTGCAGAGAAGGACTGCAGACTGACCTGATTTATGACATCAGTGAGAAGGACTATACAGGGATAGGTATGTGTGATTAGCACAGGGGACTCTACAGTGATGCTGCATGTGGCTTTGACTTTGAAGACTGGCCAGTGATTAGACAGGTGCCAGTGTGGCTTAGAATTATCTGGTAATCTCAGATTATCACTGGAATTGAAGACCAAGCAGGCTTCAATAAAATGAAGATCTATTTAGTGAGCAGACATGTACCATTTGAGTGAAGGACTGTTCAGTGATAATGCATGTGCTGTCAGAGTGCTGGACTGTATCTTGACCGGACATGTAACATTGAACAAGAGCTCAGTACATTAACTTGACAAGATTCAATGGAGTGAACTATTGTACATTGCCCAAGCAACCACTGGAGTGAAAAATTGTACAATAACTAGGCATGTGCCATCAGAGTGAAGGAATGTACAGTGACCAGGTATGTACCTTTGTAGTGAAGAATTATATAGTGACCAGGAGGACAGGAGTGCAGTGGAGTATCCTACAGTAACATGGCATGTGCCATTGCAGTGGAAGACTGCAGACTACTCTGGCATGCACTATAAGAGTGGAAGATAAACCAGTGTCCAGAGATGTGCCAATAGAGTGAAAGACTGTACAATGACCAGGGAGGCACCACTGGAGTGTTTGAGAGTAGAGTGACCAGGGATGTGTCACTGGAGTGGAAGACTGCACACTCTGACCAGTGAGATGCCATTCGAGTGCAGGACTGCACAGTGACCAGATATATGCCATTATAGTGGAGGAATGTACAGTGAATTAGCACGTAACTTTGGCGTGTAGGATTGTAT
>NC_056734.1:720032445-720035508 GCF_019279795.1 Protopterus annectens
CTTTTTCCAGGTGATGATTCAAACAAAAGAATTTGGGCTTCCCCAGATTTGTGAAAAATGAGGGAAAAATATTTGGATAAAAATTTCTTTGTTAGTCAGAACTTTCCTTGTGGGCCCTGGGGTTGCAAAAGGATCGATCTAGTTTAAAGAACTTGTTTTGAGGGGAAAAGAATGTTTTCTTTTTTTAACCACAGAAGTGGTGTTGTTGTCTTTTTAATTGTTTTATATTTTTAAAATATTTATAAAATTTTTTATTATGGGTTTTTTGGGGTATTTTATGCATTTTATATATTTTTTTATTTAATTGTTTGGGTTTTTAAAGCATGTTTTTTAAAATTTTAAAAAAATGTGTTTTTGTTTGTTTTTTTTATAAAGCAAAATATTTTTATATATATATATATATATATATATATATATATATATATTTGTGTTTTATGATATGCATATTATTATATATAATATATATATATTTTTTATATATATGTATTTATAAATTTTTATATATAATATATATATATATATATTTTTTTATATATATATTATATATATTTTTTTATTATATATATTTTTATATATATATATATATATATTATATATTGTTTTTGTTTGTTTATATATATATATTTTTATATAATATATATATATATATATGTGTGTATTTATGCTTTTATATTAATATATATATATATATATATATATATATATATATATATATATATATATATATATTAAAATTAAATATAAAAATTTTAAAGGGTTTTAACTAAAAATAATTGTAAATAAAAATTAATAAAATATAAATAAAAAAATTTGTGAATTTTTTCTTTATTTTAAATTTTAAAAAATTTATAATATAAAATTTTATTTTTATATAATTATTCTAAAAAATTAACAAAACCTTTTTAAAAAAATTGGAGGGGTGGGATTTTTTAACTTAAAGAAAAAAATTGGCAATAAAAGGGGGTTCAATAAAAATAGGGGAAAAACAAAAAATCTGTGAAAAGGGGTTTCAAAAATTTCAAGGGTTTTAAAAAAAAAAAATTAAAAGATGACACATTTTATTCTTATAAAACATTAATTTAGGGCCTAAAAAAAAGAAAGAAAAAGGGAAAGGAGGGTCCCTGTTTGGGATTTTTTTTAAAATTTTTGCCCCCTATAGGGGGGGGAATGGTTACTTACTTTCCCCCCTGCAACCCAAAAAAGTGTCAAAGATGTGTGCAAAAGGGTGGGTTTTAGGAACCCCTTGGTGCAAAAAACTTGGGGCAAAATTTTTGGGGAAAGTTGGGGGAAAAGAGAATCATGTGTGAGGGTTTATTAAAGTAAATAGGGGCCCCAAAGTTAAATAAGACGAAAAATCCGAGGATCCCACTTTTTGCTTTGGAAATGTGGGTGGAAAAATTTGGATGCCACTGATTGAAGGGAAAAGGAAATTTCGGTTAAAAAATTGAGGGGGCTGTAGGGGCCCCCCCGGGGAAAACAATTCCCCAAAACCCTTTTCCCCAATGAACTGGCCTTTTGGAAATTTCAAAAACCCCAAAAGGCCCAAAAAGAGGGGATAGTTTTCCCGCCCCCGGGGTAGCCCGTGATGGACATTTGGGGGGGAGCCCAAAAGTTCCCGAATGGACAAAGGTGCCCCCGGGGAAAAGGGGGACAAAAAATACAAAGAGGCACCACAGGTCTCAAAAAGGGTTTATCGCCAAAACCCTCTTCCCAACCCACAATAGAAAAAAATTTTTTTTTTTGGGACCCCAAACCGAACCCAAATTTCCAGGCAGTGGGGAATGAATGAAAGGAAACAACAAACAATATTTAGGGGAAAACAAAACGGGGGAAAAGGCAAAACCCCTTAAAGGGGGCCACCGATACCCCCCCATTTACTGAACCAGCCCTTGACGATTCAGGCCCACAAGGGACCAACCCACCAAGAGATTTCTCAAAGCCCATAAGGGAAAAAAGGTTTTCTTTCATCCCGCGGGAAAAACCAACACGGCGGATGTTATCCTGGACCTCAAGTGCTACCTGAGAAAGTTACAACTAAAATTAGATATACAACAATATGAAGAGGAAGAAGATGAGGAAAGCTCGCAAGATAACAACAGACCCCTTACCATGAAGAGCCTGTACACTCCTGCACTCTCACACTGAGCCTCTTTGCGGTACCTGCGAAAGGGATATCAGGAAACTCCTTTCTGATAAGCCCTCAGCAAAGTGGCACAACCTGAACAGGGAAGAAAGACAGGCTTGGAAGGAACTGAGTCAGGACAAATTCCTACGGATCATGAAGGCTGACAAGGGATCCGGGATAGTAGTGATGGAGCAGGAGAGATATATCCAAACACTTGAAGCATCCCTCATGAATAACCAGTTCTACAAAAAGGTCAACATCAACCAGGTACAACAGAACTTTAAACAAATTGACAACCTACTGTTGGAACTGTACCTCAGGGATGAGATCTCTCAAGACAAAAAAGACTTCATGCAGGTCATGACACCCAGCCTTGGAAAACTTTTCAGAATCCCCAAGGTTCACAAGAACCCTGAAAATCCACCTTTCCGCCATGTGGTATCGAACCGAAGGACAAAAACAGAAAAGATTTCACAATACGTGGACCACATCCTTAACCCAGTCAGACAGAACAGCAAATACTACAGCAAGGACTACTGGGCTTTTCTAAATGACATCTTCAAACTAAGGCTGGATGGAGGGAATATTTACTGGTCACCCTAGATGTAGAAGCACTCTACACAAACATCTCCCGCAAAGGACTGACCCCCACCAGACAGTACCTGAACAGGCACTCCAATCTAAGCGGGACTAAGATTAATACTGTATGCAGGTTAACAGAAGCAGTATTAAAAAAACTTCTTTCAATTCAATGGGAAGATTTACCACCAACAGAAAGGGATAGCCATGGGGTCCAAAATGGCCCCAGCATATGCAAACTTAGTCCTCAGTGCCTGGGAAATAGATAAGGTTGAATCACTACCGGGTTCAACAACACCATAATGTAGGCGTTATATTGATGATCTTTTGTCTGGAAGGGGACAGACTTTCTCTGGAGG
>NC_056734.1:720077789-720155289 GCF_019279795.1 Protopterus annectens
TTTTCCAAAGTTGCTGTTTGTTCTTGTTTACCTTGTGTCCTTGAGTGGCTAAAAATTGTAATAATGCTATGGTATCCTCTCTACATTCTTGCTGGGTGGGGGCTGCCAGCAGAATGTCGTCTACATAAAGTAAAATCTGACTACCTTTCGGTGGGATAAATCCCGCCAGGTTACTTGCCATTTTTTGTGCGAATATTGTTGGACTTTCACAATATACCTGTGGTAGTCTCGTATATGTATACCGTTTCCCCTGAAATGTAAATGCAAACCAATATTGGCTGTCTGGGTGTATCGGTATTGAGAAAAATGCATTGCTAATATCTACCACAGAAAAATACTTCTGTTGAGGTTTCAAATCATTCAATAAAGTGTGTGGATCTGACATCATAGGTGCCCTGGGTATAACTGCATCATTCACAGCTTGTAAATCTTGGACCATACGCCATTCCCTGTTTGCTTTCCTAACAGGAAATAAGGGTGTATTACACGGTGAATCAGGAGATTCTGTTAAGACTCCTTCCTTAAGTAAGGCTGCTATTATAGGTTTGATTCCTATTTCTGCATCCTTTCTTAAGGGATACTGTCTCTTTTGAGGTCTAAATGCTGATTTTGGCGTAATAGTAACTGGTCCTGCTGTACGAATAAGTCCTACATCTGATTTCCCTGTTGACCAGAGAGTCTCTGGTATGTCTCGTAAGGCTTTTTCCTCTTCCTCTAGTAAGAGTGCTACTCAGCTGTCCTCACTTACCTGTGAGTGCACAGCTGGGTGTATCTGTGTTATCCAATTTAATTTCTGCTTCTGTATTCCTTGTTCAGAGAGTTCTAACTCTGTCTGTTTTTCCCACCTTGTGACTTTTTCTCCTAGGTCTGCCCACTTCAAATTTCTATCTTTAGTTAAACTTACATGTGGTAATCGATTAGATTTGTAAAGTGCTAGGAATTCCTGGGGCAATGAACAGCTTGCTACACTGTTTCCTTCTGCGTCCCAGTACAAATTTCGATGTTTACTACATTCAGAAACTCACAAAGCATCCAAGCAGTCATCAAATTGCCAGATAAATCCTGTGCTAGTACTGCCCATCTTGTCATTCAAGTCTTGGCAAAAAAGATGATGTAAAACACTGCAGAAAATGCCACACTTTTATTATTTGATATAATCGAAAAGTGAAATGTTCAGCTTACTCCCTGGGCCAAAATACATAGGCCACTGAGAACACTTTCCTGAAAAGTGCTGAAAATCCCCTTAGCAGCACCACACACTGAAGTGTTACCACAGAGACAGATACTCACAAATTATGCCAAAACTTAGCCCTCTTACAGTTATGTCCTGTATGAAACTGGTCTTTCAGTCTCTTCAAGTAGAGAGGTTATTTCTGAGTAGTAAGGAATGTATACTTTAACAGTCCTTTGCCTCAATGGAAGATGAAAGGACCACCGGAGGCTCTGCCTTAACTCCCACCATACATCCTGGGGTGCCATCATCACCCACTGTCTTACTGATTAGTTGGTGTCCATGGCTAACCACCAACAGCACAAACTCTCGAGTCACCCTTTGGTTCCAAGGGTCTTGGACCAGTGCAAACCTAACCATAGGACTCATAGGTATGCATCTCAGTTGCATCTAGGTCATTCTGTCATAGTGATATGGGTTCTGTGGTTCTTCCCATGCTAGGGTCTGCTGCTCAAGCCATAGACAAGAAATAAATATTTGATGTCTGCTAGGGGCTACATTCATAAATGCAAGAGCAGACCATTATGAAGCACTGTCCACTGTCTAAAGATGGTGCTGGGCTCAGCGTAGCCTTCTGTTCCTTGTGCACTCTCTTAGGTCAGTGTATGATAATGCACAGGCTCATAGCCACTTAACACTCATCATATATATGGTGCATGCTCACCCATTTGGTAGTAGTGAGTTTTAGTCATGCCTGTTATTAGCATTGAGCAGTGGACTTGACCTCCTTCATGGTGTTATAGGAATCACAGGACATAATGACTACTGTTTCTGAGAGAATAAAGGATAATAAGTCCATTGACCTCTTGGTCTCCCTGTGTTTAGCCACCCTCCTTTGCAGGGGCTCCTAGACTTATGAGTAACAACTTGGACTGGTCTCAATCCACTATTCTGTCCCTTCACATGTTTCTGCTGCTGTATCTGGTAAAGGAGACTTGAAACTCATGGTCATTTCCTTTGTGGAGCCAGTCAATCAGAATACTGTACAGGGAGTCCGGATGGTACACCAACTTTTCCTCTTCACCACCAAGGAGGTACATGTATGTATAAGACTCTAGTTGAGTGGGTAAAGTCCATTATTAGCAATATTATCAAGTATCTTTGTGCTGATACTTTGTTATTTATTTGGTTCTCCCTCAGTACCAAAGAATACAACATTTTGTTATTCTTCTATTCTATAGTTTCAAGAATATGGACAGGTATGGTAACAGAGTGGACTTCACTCTTTTTCAGAGTCTTAGTTCCCTCAGCTACTTATCTCACCTATCCAAGGTGCGGACTCATATTCTATAGACCAAACACTGCAAAATCTTGAGGACCTCCTTGAGTCTGAGCTCAGTGAGGATATCTTAGATAACTTATCATGGTCTCTTATTATGTACTTCACAGCAGGTTTGATCATCAGGATGCTTTGACCTAGACCATGGATGCATTGGTGTGTCTGTAGTGGATGATATGACTGGGACTGTCCTCCACCAAAAAAGAGATCAGAGACAAGAACCTGGATGCTAAAAGAAGAAGTACTCTTTGGCCAGACCTTGGAAGTTTTAACAATGATCCCAGTACAAGCAAACAAGCCCTCAGTACTGTGGAAGGCCAGTATAATTGTCCTCCCTCTTATTGCAATTCCCCTTTGAATTGTAGACATTTTTGAAATTACAAAACTGCCCTCCTCTCCACCTGAGGAAGTTGCTAAACTGTAACAGAGCTTTACCACTGTTCTCCTATGTCACTCAACAAGGTAGTACTATCAGTGGTACTGTAGAAATCAAGGTAGTAGTATCAGTGTTACTGTAGAAATCAAGATAGTACTATCAGTGATACTGTAGAAATCCTGTCTCTGATATGTGAGTGCCTTTGAATTACTGTCACAATGCACCAGAGAGTTCTAGACAGGGTAGATGTCAATTATCATGAATGAGTTTTAGACATGCTCACTCTCAATTAGTTTCAGTGGATTCTAGATATGGTCATTCTTGATTATGTCTTGGAGTTGACTGATGACAGGGCTGCACTGGCAGATCAATATATCCTAGATGAACACTTGAGACAACCCTCAATGTTTTTGCTGATATTAGCTTCAGATGTTGCCCAGCCTTTGTAATGGGATGTGGCGTTTGCACCCATCTCATCATAGTATAGAAAGTGATTGATGATTTTTGGCCTGTACTGAACCACAATGGTTTCAACAGACACACCTAATTTATCAAATTCTGGATAATCACAATGGTGAGGCTCCTGACCTATTCCTGCAGTGGGACTGCATGCTGTTACTGGACATGCATGATCCCCTTTGCCACATCAGTATTTGGGATCTACATGAACGATCCCTCTAGTTCAGTCAGGACAGGCATCACTTTCAGTGCAAGGTGTTGCCATTTGTGGATAAAGACTCGAAGGAGAAGCAACTCCATCTGTTCCTCTATCTGGACTGGCTCCTTGTAGCCGCTTCACTACAATTCCTGGGACTTATAAAAACTCTGAGAAGTTTAGAGAGGCTCTCTACTGAAATGCTTGCACTTGTAAAACAGAGTGCTTGCACACTGAAAAAAAGGACCAAAAATCCAGAAAAGCGAATCCTGAACATCGCTATTCTCTTTTAAACGTCTTTTTTGTAGGGAGGAAAGCCCCTCTGCACTGCCTAAAACTTATACATACCAACTCTGAAACTGCCACACCTCAGAGAAAAGGGAATATTCCGAGAAATGACAATCTCTAATTTGGTGTATGTAAGTCTGTTCATTGACCATTCATTCTCTATAGTATGGGACTTACTCATGTGATTCATGACATTTCAGTTATCATTTACAGACGTGCAGAACTGGACTACATCCAGTTATGTTTGCCTTTGATGGGATCTCATAGGAATGGCCACCTAAATCAGAGATCAATATGCATTCCTGGGGTAAACTCTACAACATCTTCTGGGCTCAGTAGCTGCCACAATATTTGGGATACAATTTTCACACATGAGGATGTGAAGGCTGTAAGGCAGTATAAGGTGCCTGTGGCAGTGAAGCCTCCACACACAAATAGATCAGCTTGTAGTATTCGGCTGTAGTCAGTAAACCTTGGAACTGAGGGTCATGACCACCAACCTTGTACTATCTCTTCCATTTCTGCAACACAGCTTGTTGCAAACTCTGATCATGGATGCTTTGACTGCAGTGTGCCTAGGCCACCTAGACCAAGATACAGTACAAGCAGAGTGGTCCTCCTGCTTCTTGGTCTTTAGTGAAATCTACCACTAGTTCTTCTTATCTGATCAGACAACTAGTCCATCATGTGGTATTTTAACAAGTATTGTGGCATGAAGTCATACCCTCTGTGCAAGGAAGGACTGCTTGTTTGTCAGTGGGCCTTACGTAATGGCATCACTCTTTCAACACTTCAAATTCTTCAGAGAATGGAAAAGCTGGTGGATTCTCTGAAATGCTCCTCCAATCATCTTATGTAGCTATAGATTCAGAAGCTGTGCTTGGTCTGAGTCTTTTCAAAAGAGGCACTCTAGAGATCATTCTATTTGTCAGTAAGAAGAATGTGATCATTCCCCTTTTCACCTCAATGCAGCATATCAAGGCTGAGTTAACAGTGACTGTGGTCTATGTCTGCAACACTAGAGGTTCATGTAAACATTCCTACCACTTTTGCAAAGTTTGAGGAATGTAAAAAGCTCATCTTCATTGTTCCTTGAAGGCTAAGAAGGGTGACTCATCAAGGATTTAGGCTCCTCAGAATACAGAAATCCACCTGTTCTAGCACAGGATCTCCTGCTCAGTTATAGTAACATCTGGTTAAATGTTAGAGTCTGAATCCTGATGTAGCTACACTGATCCCAATGGATTTGCTGGATGAAATTTCAGACCATATTTAGGATGCCAAGAATCCCTAGAAATTGACAGTTGTATGCATTCAAGTGGAATATGGCCTCAAAACGGGTAGGGAGATATCATGCAACACCCAGAAGGTCAACTTACAGGTAATCCTGACCTGTCTATGTCACCAGTATGATTTGCACTTTAGTGATTCCATGGTCAAGGGGTAGGCATCAGCCTTTTCTGGACATCATGACCTTGTACAGGGTATGATACTTGGCCAGCACTTACTTGTCAAGCAATCCCTTAAAATAGTACTGCAATCTCCCATCCACAAATTTCATGAGTAGAATTGTGCTCATTCACACCTGAATCTCTTAGTTTGGCAGTGTTAAAGTTCATTTTGTGGAATAATGGTTCTTTTTGGCTATAATCCCTGTGCATATAATCTAGGTGTTTTTGGCCATGGTCTTTTATGAGGACGGGGTGTCCCTTAGATGATTTTTGCTTTTCATTCTTAAGGTTGTTCTTAGCTGGCCTTGTACCAGTCCATTCTTTTCCCTGTTTTGTTTGAAGAGGTGGAAAAATAGGTAGAAAGAGATTTCCACACTCTGCATGTCCACTGCCAGCTCAGGCATTCCCTAAAATGGTTGCAAGAGTTTAGAAAGATGATTTTGCTGTTTATCTCTGGTCCCGGGATGAAAGGGCTTGCAGTTGCCAAGCAGGCATTTTCTATGTAGCTTAGAAAAGGAATTAATGTTTTCCATCATAAGGCTAACCTCCTGCTTGCAAATGTTCTGTTCGAAGACAACTTTTACAGAGGAGTGGCTGTTTCCAGTCTGCTTGTTTCACAAACCTCTCCACAGCAGGCTCCATTGTTTACAAACCTCTCCACAGCAATATGCATGCTTCACAAACCTCTCCACAGCAGGCTGTGTGCTTCACAAACTTCTCTACAACAGGCTGTGTGCTTCACATACCTTTCCATAGCAGGCTGCATGCTTCACAAACCTCTCCACAGCAATATGCATGCTTCACAAACCTCTCCACAGCAGGCTGTGTGCTTCACAAACTTCTCTACAACAGGCTGTGTGCTTCACATACCTTTCCATAGCAGGCTGCATGCTTCACAAACCTCTCCACAGCAATGTGCATGCTTCACAAACCTCTCCACAGCAGGCGGAATGCTTCACAAACCTCTCCATGGCAATGTGCATGCTTCACAAACCTCTCCACGGCAGTCTGTGTGCTTCACAACCCCTCCACAGCAGGCTGCTTGCTTCACAAACCTCTCCACAGCAGTCTGTGTGCTTCACAAACCCCTTTACAGCAGGCTGCATGCTTTACAAGCCTCCCCGCAGCAGGCTGCATGCTTCACAAACCTCTCCACAGCAGGCCTTTGTGCTGTGGTAGCCCAGTCTTCATGCATGCTTAAACTAGAAATTACTGCTCAGACATAACTCCATTACTCTAAAAACAGGGAAACCTTCTGACATTCAGTAAAACTTTCTGACATTCAGTACTTAAGGACTGAGCTCTGTTTTGTATAGTTCTATGACTCCTTCACCCCTGGTGACTAACAGCTTAGAATTTAACCAAGATGAGGATCCTTCAAAGAAGGTCCTCAATGTTAGATAAAAGTTCTTACACATGTTGCATGTAATGCCACAACATGCATGAGTAGGGGCACACATATATCCCTAATGATAGAATCTTCCAGAGTTTAGCAGAATCCTGAGTAATGGAAACAATGAATTCACCGGAGGACTTATCAAGGAATTAAAAACATATATATTCTACCTTAGACTGTATTTGAATATAAACCAGTTTTGTTCTACAACCGCTGTCACTAATTAGTCTAGATGATTATGTTGCTGCAGATAACTGGAATATTACATACTAACTGCTTTTAAAGGATTCAGTGGGCATGTAATCAAACTATTTTTTCTTCCTCGTAAAGGGTAGTTGTACAGCTATCAAATTTTGCTTTTTGTTTTAAAGCAAACCTACATTATTCCACTCAAAATGAAAATTTCAAACGTTCATAGCATTCTAAGAGTGTTATAATGAGAATATAATACTAGCACTTCATTATAGCACAGAACTAAAACATTTGTTTTGACATTTACTTTTAGCCGTGTTAGCAGTGTAGTCATTCTAAGAGCACAAATTATTTTAGAGAACATTCAAACATTATAAGGATATTAAGAAGTGACTTACACAGGGAAATGTTATGCATTTAAGGCAGATGGAATTTAATATGTTCAGTCTGCAGCCTAATGTCTTAATCATGATGCATAGTACGTTTGCTTGAATGCTGCAGCCCTGCTTTTCACTAGGATGTTAGATTCCCTTCAGCACTCTTGATTCTGTAATTAATCTAATTATCAATTAGTTCTTTCGTATGCCAAGAATGTATTGGTGATTGATCATCCACCTTTGTGTCTCAGGCACTATTATGCCTATGCATGCCAATGTTATAATGGCAGAAACTTAAGGAAGTGAATTTAGAGATGCAGCCCTTGTTTAAGAACATGATTTTGTCTGAGGAAGCATATTCAGCAATAAGTTGAAATATGTTGTTATACAACAGTATATGCAAATCCAATATATTTCCGGAAGCAGTCTGTCAGTTACTACAATGAGCTGATTCCTGTTGTCAAAGGTAGAGGGTTTAATTCCTTCCTCCTCCTTCCTGTTGTCTGACTAAGTTACTTGCTCAAACTGTGCTCCTGATTTGACTCTGAAAAGGGACAGTTGTGACCAGTGGGCTTATCTGGTTGACAAATGTATTTAGAAAAGGTGGGGGTTCAAATTTTTCATATCTGTTATCTAACATTTGTATAGGGAAACTGAAGAAGATAACTTCACTTTCTCATATTTCACATCCTTTGACAGAGTTTGACCAGCTCATTTTAACTGCTACTTCTATTAATTCTGACGGTCCGGCATGTTGTATGCCTTCCTTTGATATAGGAAGGTCAGAATGCTTTGGTTCTATCCTCATACCAGGCTATTGTATTCATATGCATAAATAACATTTCAATGGCGCACAACTGAGCTGATGCATTCCTGAAGAACTACTCTTGGGATGAAACAATATGCTGAGTAGTGAAGGTTTTACAATGCCACAATCAAATTAATCATGAAGAAAGGCTATAGGCCCAGTAGAATAACCCAGGTCAATAAAATGTTTGCTGGAACTAGAATAACAAAGTGTTTTCCTGCTCCAGTCTTTTCTTTTCATATAATCTTCCATTTCATTACATTATGTTATCAGCTTTAATTGGGGTCCAATGCTTGAATGTTGGCTGCAGGGCTGCCCTCCTTGTCCTGGTTAATGGTTAAAACTCAACAAAAACATTCTCAAAGCAATTAACATAAAAATAAACTGCCAAGCACATTGTACATCAAAATCATAATGCATCAACACAACAAACCACTAAATCAATAAAATAACCACAAAATATTATACATATTTACTTAAAGAAAGTTTTGATTTTGTTTTGCATTTGTTGCTGTAGAAATATTGCTTGCTGTAGTGGCAACTGTAATGTGTTTTTCCTTTGGTGGAATAATTTATTTCCTAGTTGAATCTGTCAAGACAGACCTTCCGCTGATATTCTGTAACTTACTTTTCCCTGAACCTCCAGACCCCAGCATGATGTCACATTAGGTAAGCAGTGTCAGAGTAGAGCTGGAATTATTAAAGCATGGCAGGCTTTTTTCAGGGACTATTTATTTATTTATTTATTTGCAGTTGTTTAACCAGGATAGTCCATTGGGCCTAAAGAACCCGTTTTCAATGGAGTCCTGGGGAGAAAAGCTCCACATACAGATAATACAAAGATTAAAGTCCACATACAGATTATACAAAGGTTATGTTACACACATAGTTTACATGAGAAATTAAAGAAAAACATTGTAAGATTGCAGGGTACAAATAAGGAGTTATTTGCTAGAAGCCAGCATGAATTTGCTGGTTAGGTTTTGAGAAAAAGGAAAAGAGGAGAAGTGTTGGGAGTAGCGAGTAGGTTATGAGGGATGTGTACAGGAGCATTCCCAAGAGGATTTTAGATGAGAGTGTAGGGATTTTTTAAAGGATGGTAGGTTGGTAATGGTTCGAATGCAGGGGGGAAGGGAGTTCCATAGGCGTGCTAGTGAGAAGGACAGGAGGTTTTGACCAGGAGGGTGTAAGGGTCTGTAAACTTCTATGAAGTTTTGATTATTAGATCTTAGAAGTCTTTGAGTTGTTTGCATTTTGAAGGTAGATGAGAGAGAGGGACAGAGGGATGGCTGGAAAATGAGTTTATGTGCATAGGTGAGCTGAGTGTAGGAGAGGTAGTTAGGAAGTTCTAGCCAGTTGAGTTGGAAGAAAGGTTCACAGTGATGGGTGGATAATTTGTTACTGGTGGCGAATCTGGCTATTTTATTGTAACAAGAGGACAGCTTGTTATTATTATTGTTGTTGTTAAGGACTAACTTATTCTTTTCTGGGCTTCAACTCTTTTAGGAGGAAATCAATGTAAATGCATTTACATTCAGTTTTGTAATCTAAACATTATTGCACAGGGTGTTTCACTCTTTTACATGGCAGTACTTTTCAAGGTTTTACATTAGGTTAGTGCAGTTCTGAAATAGATTATCTGTGTGTTATACTCTGGTCATCTCATGCTCATTGCAGTTTAGTTTTAAAAATGGCTTCTCACTTTTTAATTTCTCCAAGTCTTTTGGGTTTCTAATACCATGACAGGAATGGATCCCATTCCTAAGTCAAAGTATGATTAAAGTTCATGAAATTAGTATTGTTTAAATCTTTGATGTTAGCTTGAAGTGCTCTTCACAGCACCTGCAATGTGACCAGTAATGACTCCTTCTGCAATTTATACTGAGTTACATGTATCAGTAAATAGCCTGTATAATGTGTTCTGTTTCTGTGGCAATAGTTACTCATTTATGTATTGTTTTTAGATGTCCAAGCCAAGATATGATATTAGTTGTATCATGCATATCTGTACAGAATATTGCAGAATGATTGGGCCCCCCCCCCAACACACACAATACGCGTCTGCAGTAGAATAAAAGGAATTGGGCCTTTCCTTATTTTAAAATAACAGTATATTACCACCTTACAGCAGGAATGGGATACCTTCCTTCCTTGTAACAGTTGTATTATTAACTGAGTCTAATGATACATATATTAAGGTGTGCCAGTTTCCACAGTTTTATAGTAATCCCATCAATACTAAGGGATTTCTCTTGTGACTGTGTTTAACAGTTTCTTATATTTCTGACAGCCTATTATAATCGTTTGGCCTGTTGATGCATTATTTCCCCAAAAGCTGAGTTATATTTATTGATAATTGGACAGCTTGCACCCTTAACGTATACAAAGATGCATCATTTCCCAGCACTGTGACAAGTTTATTCTGTACTGCTATCGTCAAGCTTCTGTATTGCGCTGTTTGCTTTCTGTTGTTTCTGTTTGCCAAGGACTTCAAAGCATTTGAAATTTGAGCAAAATATATTCCCTACTACACAACCCAATGAATGTTTGAAAGCTCAAACGGTCATTTATATGTGTCTGTATTTTCTTGTTTGCCACGTTCAGTTCATACTGTTCCCAAAGACTCTGCCTAATACATTTTAATTGCAATCTTTTCACCTTTTTGTTGAATTTTTTATACTGTGTTCTTCATTTTTCATCCTTTCCCTGATATAGATTGAATAATATCTGATTTAATTCTGTGCTAAAACATGCATCCTATTTGTTTACAGTTACTTTATCTACTGCTTGGAAAGCCTATTGAAACATCTTTTCTAACCATATAAGAAATTTCTGATTCTGCTATAAATTTGAAATGGTTTAGAAGTGCTTTATACCTGCAAGAGTCTCTTGAGCTCATAAAGTAAAGTAAAATGAGCCATGTCCTGAAACTATCAATGATCCTACAGTAATATCTTTGTCTAAATTGGTGTATTCTTTGAACATATGCATTTTATTAAATCTGAGCCATCTTTAGCATTTAGGCAAATAATATATATGTCTTGATCATATCTATGTAGGGTGCTTTAGTGTCCAATTATTTGCTAGTCACAAGTTTTTAGTAACTTGGCCAAAATCTTTTCAGCTGCAGAGAGCTTGGTCAGTCTAGGTCCCCAACAGACTTCATGTGGCTCCATAAACAAGCTCTAATTTCCTATAACATATGTTATAGATGTCATAATTGAACTCATTGTTCTAATTTTTGTCTCTGTGACTTTTTTTTGTTGTTCTTCTTTCGGCTTTGCCCATGTTAGGAGTCGCCACAGAGGAACTCCGGTCCATTAATGATTGACAGTAGATTTTTATGATGCTGAGGTGCCAGCCCGATGCCCAACCTTCAAAGAAGGCATGCCCATTCACGCATGTCTTTCGAACGCCACTCGACTGTGGGGAGGACATGCAGACTCCACCCGAGAATTGAACAGGAGTACTTCTTGCTGTGAGGCAACAACACTACTGCTGTACCACTGCGGCTTGCTATGTGACTCCAGACCCAAAATACCTATAACCACTTTCTAAATATGCCTGAAAATGGTTTTGTACCATTTCCCCTTCCTCAGTTCAAATAAATTACTACATTCTTTGCTGCAGTGTATAGTAATGCTATGTAAATGAGATAATATCGCTTACTAAAGGTATGCAACCCCAAATCTCAAATTAAAGACAGGAAGAGCAAAGGAGTATTGCCATAATTTGTTGGTAATTGTTACTCATTCGTATTTCACACACTATGCGTATCTCTATATCTGTGACTATTCGTAACTTTTCACATATTCGCTTCTTTGCACTGAAGCCATGTATATCTTTTCCCTGCATTAAAATCTTTTATTGTTGCATAACATACTTAACTGCCTATCAACTGATCTTCAGTTTTGAAACTGAAAAGATCCTACTAATAAAATTCCCCCTCCTTCTCCAGTAATGTTAACTAACATTTCCCTAAAGTAAAGCAATGTCTCTGCAGGATTAAATGTCATTTACCATCCGATTACATCTGCTGTAACACAACTAATGTATATTGATATTTCTTAATTGTTAAGAGAATCATCTCCCTCTTCAACAGATTAACAGATTACTGCCTATTTAGAGTCAAACACAAAATCAACAGCACTGATAGCATGTATTATCGTTTTGTTTCGAGTATGTTTTGCGCTACCCATATCAGACTAAACACTTTCAGATTTAATATGTACATTATTGCTACTAACCTCCTTGTTTTTTTGTTTTCTTCTCTGTACTTCCTGTACTGCTCTCTCTTACTAATCCAGATGAGCTCAGTGATGTAAAACAGCACCTTCTAATCAGTAACCATGAGCTGCTAGGAGCAATGACAGAAAACAAGCATCCAGCTGAATACCTTACCTCACCACAAGCACAGTATTCTTTTTATTGCATACATTACCTTAAGTAAATAGCTCTGAGCACGTCAGACCCTGCACAGAAAATTAGAGGACAAAATAAAACATTATGGTGTTTACATATGTTATGATCTCTTTTCTCTTTAAATCCCATATATATCAAATTTTGAATCAAAATGTATAACAATAACGTATATCTATAAATCTTGCAAGGTGAAGTCTTTTTCTCTTAAATTTATACACCTCTTTTGCTTCTGCTTATCAAAACACAGATAGCCACAACAAAATTTCTCTTATTGAGATAATAAACAAAGAGCCACCCCCATAAGAAAAATATTGTTTGTTTTTGTACTTTTTAAAAAGTTTCAAAATATTTCTTAAATACTTTAAGCAAATTCTAAGCATGACATTTCCTTATGAAGTTTGCATTAAGCATTGTTTTTTTTTTTTTTTTAGTTACAATCTAGCTCGGTTATATTTCTGGTGGTAAAGGACATACAGCTCATGTCATATCGTGTATGTGACATATTTCAGTGTCTTCCTTAACTTTTTATTTCAGAACCGCCTTTTATTTTTAGTCATGGTTTGGTGGTTAGAAGGAGTGAGTGAATGTTTGGTTGATGAATATAACATAATTCTCTTTTTTGATAAATTTCAGTAGATATCTTTATTCAGTATAATTTGGCTTTGTTACTGAACTGGACAATTCCTCTTCATGTTTAGCTCTTCTGTGATCGATCAGTTAGTCAGATTCTTCCATAGCTCTAACGCCTTTGTGTTCATGTAACCCCCAACATCATTGGCCTATTGCATTTATTTTTGCTTCTCTTTACAGGTCAATACTAAGCTATCAGTCTACAGATTATTACAAGCCTAGCTGATGAGAAGTGGTAAGAATCAAATTTTGTACGTTGTGTCTATAAGGGTATAACCTTCACCATTATGCCAAACTTCCTCACATTTCAGCCCTCTAGGCTTTTATTACTAATCTTGCCTTTTCCCCTCAGCCTCTTTTGAGTCTTGAGGAGCAGAATGTGTCATTCTAATCATCCAGTATCCAGTGCTGCAACCTGCTGCTCTGCACAATTGTCTGACTTTGTGGTAGCTGGAATATCATCACTTACTGCTGTCTTGCTAAATGATTTTGGTTACTAACACTCATTACATTTGAAAGATCTATAAAAGATTGCAGCCTACCAAGAAAAATGGTTTTCATCATGCATTGAAATGTCACACAAAAACCTTAATCCTTTTCCTTTACATTTTAATGCATGCAAAAACAGTGTTCTGTTCTGTTCTTTTCTCAGTAACACAGAAAAGTCCTGATTCACAAATACTATTTTTTTCTCACAACACACATACTTTATGCCTGGCTTCCAAAGTACACTCAAGAGTCTGCCTCTAAGAGTAAAAGATTTGAATGTTATTCTAATGGATTGTTTTGTCTCATGGTCTTCCTTGCCTGGCCTGGTAGGATATATAATAAGCTCTCTCCAGTCTGTTTTCATTTGTCGTAGGATCACAGGACATTAGTAGGCTAATGGCCCTAGAGCCCTTACAACCCTAGCTAAGTTCTTACCCTTATTTCCATGACCAGCACCTATTGCCCCCTGTCCAAGAGGGACACAGGTGGAATCCACGGGGTGAATTTACTGTCACTCATCCAATCATCCAGACTGTGTTTGAAGAGGGACAATGAGGTGTAGTGACCTCTGGGAGACCAATCTCTCTCTCCAGCAGGTTTTATTAATGTGACATACCAGGTTAAGGTCTTTAGAGTGAGTAACTCATGTACCATTTGACTTACAGATATGCAGCATTTCCAGTAAAGCAGGGTCAGAGATTGCCTTGTATGCAAGGCAGAGATCACCTCTGAGTAGCCTGTATGAAACAGAATAAAGTGACAGTGATTTCAGATGAACCCTATTGGACAGATCCTGAAGACCTTGAATTTTCCTTGTGAGGAACCTTTGTAGTCTTTCCAGTTGCTGTAGGTACTTGGAAAGGTACATACCAAAAGGAGCATTGTACTCAAGTATTAGCTTGATGAGGGAAGACTACAGTGAGCTTATGACTTTTTTTTTTTCTTGGAGCAATGCCCCTTACATATGAGATGAGCAATATAGAATGCCCTTCTTACCACTGTGGAGACATGGTGGTGAAAAGTAAAGTTGATGTCAACCTGTGTGCCCAGGTCTCTCACCGTTGAGTGTATAGTTAAGGTGTTACTACTGATGTGGTAGTTAGCAGGAACATTGCTTTTACCAAAAGTAATGATAATACATTTTTTTGCATTGAGTTTAAGGCCTTGACTTTGGCACGAATCATTTGTTTGTGTAAGATCCTCTTGTAAGATGTTGACATCATTTGGAGATTCTATGACTGCTCCCAGAGTGCAGTCATCAGCAACCTTTGTCATCCACAGCCCTTTAGCTTTTGCTTGTACTTCAGAGAAATAGATTCCAAACAACAGAGGTCCCAGGACTGATCCCTGTGGAACACCACTGGTTAAAGGTCTGCTGTTGGAGGTGGATTCCTCTGTTTTGACTATATGAGTTCTATCAGTAAGCCAGTTAGTGACCCATCTAAAGGGTTGATGCCTAGTTGGGTGAGTTAGTCAAAGATGCCTCAGTGAGGGATAGTATCAAATGCCTTGGCTAAGTCCAGATAGGCTGCATGCACAGATTTCCCCTCATTCAGGGCCTTGGTGACTGTCCACCAGGTTTAACAGGCATAATTTCCCTTTGACAAATCCAAACTGAGTAGGGTCAAGTGTTCTGGTGATTACCTATATCTTTGTTAATAAAGTCCATGATGATTCACTCCATGGGCATGCAGATAGGGTTAGTCAGGCTAATAGGTCTATAGTTCCTGGGGTCAGTGGAAACACCAAACTTTGCCTATGTCTTTGTTGATAAGGTTCACGATGATTCGCTCCACGGCCTTGCAGATAGGGCTAGTCAGGCTAATAGGTCGACAGTTCCCAGGGTCAGTGGAAGCACCAAACTTGTCATAAATGTTCTTAACAAACCGCAAACAACTGCACCCATCCAGTGATTCTGGTAAACTGTTACATTTTTTGCCATATTACCCGGCTTGATCTTCATATTCGAGTAGTTGTTGCTCCATGTAGGTCAGCCTAAAGTCCAGTACTTCCCCTCTCACATTGTTCATAGATCTTGTCTAGTAAGGTATGTAATGCACTGAAGTATTTTTTTTTTTTATTTTATTTCTAATTTCTTAATTGGCATAGAGTGCTGATTCATCTGGCCATTTTCTGTATCAGGCTAGTTACACTTTTATTACTATTAGCGATGCATACTTCTAGCATGTACTTCACTTAAAATGGCTTTTAATGATGTGAGCTGATCCTCTCTGCCATGCCAACAACTTATTGCATCATGAAGTTTGGCCATAAACTTCCTATAGTACTAGTACTGCCTTTCTAACTTATATTGATACTGTCAATAAAGCTAGAGATAACAGCAAACTAGTCTCTTCCTTATTTCTAGACTTGTCTAAAGCATTCGACACAGTTTGTCATAGCAATCTTCAAATATCCTCAATAAGACTATTTCAGCCCACCCTTCTGTGGTTCAAAAGCTACCTGTTCAATAGGTACCAGTCAGTAAAATGGCACTCCACAGTCTCTCCTTACCTCCCAGTCACCTCCAGTGCTCCACAAGGCTCTATCCTTGGTTCCCTCCTGTTTAACATTTTCACCAACACCCTCTAAACAGCCACACCACAAGCTACACTAATACAATACGCACATGATTCCACTCTCATTTGAACATCTGATAACGTGGTACACCTCCAAAAAATTACTCAAAAAGCTTTAACAGACACTGAAATATGGCTTTGTAACTCACAAGTCATGCGTAACCCAAAAAAGATTAAACTACTACTACTTTTTTACGCCAAATCCTTCTCTCATGAAAAAACTAAATTTAAAGTCCTCTCTGTCTTGATAATATAACCATTTAAGTCACTTCTCAGAGCAAATTATTAGGGGTGATAGTGGATAATAAGCTTACATTTGACCTGCATATACAAAATTGCATAAGAAAAGCTAATCAAAAACTAGGGATGCTTTACAGAACCAAAAACTTTTTCACCAACATAACTAAAACTACACTTGTCACTACTTATCTCCTTCCCACACTTCTTTATGGTGCTCCCATCCTTGCATAGCTCCAGGCTTCACAAAAATTAAAACTTGAACAACGCCATAACAAAGTTGCTAAATTTGCAGCAAATAACCCTTTTAGCACCACTGTATAGCATGAAAAAGCCTAAATTGGTTAGAACTGCCTCATCAACTAACATATAAAAGCTTCTTACCAGCCATAAAATTATCCAGCATCCATCCACCTGTCCATCACTAAAAAATATTCTGCACAACTATGCTCTCAGTCAGTCATTGTGACCCAGTGACCAAAAACTCCTGTCTGTCTACAAACAAATCAGATTTACTGGAGATTGTCTGTACTCTACAAGGTTGCTAAGGCCTGGAACTCCTTACCTGCATCCATCAGGTCAATACGCTCCCTCCCATCTTTCAAAACAACTCTGAATGACATCCTGGATAAAATGTGTCTCTGTTCTTGCTCAAAACCATGATACACTATATCCCTAAATCTGAACAAGTACCTTTTCATTCCTTATACCCCCTTACTCTCCCTTCTTCACTTACTTCCTTATTTCTATCAAAATTCTCTTCCCTGACCTTCTTTCCAAATATACAATAAACCTGTTTTTCCTCTCACTTCATATTGCAATTCCTGTTTGTATTAGATTAACTTACCTTTAATTTCTCTATAAATTGTGTAAATTTTTATAAATATTACATGATTGTCATATAAGTTGAATCGATTTTTAACCAATGTTTTCATATTATCACTAATATGTTATAATCATTTAAATGTCAGATGTTTTTCTCCATGGGCCTCCACTGAAAATGGACTTCTACCCAGTCAGGCTTTCCTGGTAATCTAATGAGAATATATAGGTTCATAGGTTCATAGGTTCATACTAGGCTATCTGCCCTAGGGCATTTATAAGCCTAGCCAGAATGTGTTTGGCTTTTGCCACCCATTTTAAATTTATTTTGCTATGCCCTTTTTCGAGGTTAGTATACTGTGCCTCTGTCTAACAGTGACACAGAAGTGATACCCAGGGTAAACCTACGATCTCCCATCCACTCATCAAGATTCCTCTTGAAGAGAGTCAATGAGGGACTCTGCCTAACCTGGACTGGGATTTTATTCCAGAGTGAAGGGAGCCTCTGGGTTATGAATCTGTCCCTCCAGCATGTCCTATTTATTTCAGTGCTGAGGTTCAAGTCTCTCGAGTGCGTAGCTCGATGGGATTTGGATTTTATGAGGTGCAGCATGTCCATTAATTCCGGGTTGGACATGGTTTTATACGTCAGGCACAGATCGCCTCTGAACAGGCAGTATGCCACTGAGTAGAGCTGGAGTTTCTTTAACCGGGCAGCATATGGCATCTGTTTGAGCCCTTTGATCCTCTTGGTGAGGTACTTTTGGCGTCTTTCCAGTTGCTGCAGGTGTCTGGTAAGGTACATCCCAAAAGGGGCATTGTACTCAATTATGGGCCTGATGAGGGATGAGTAAAGAGGCATGATGACCTCCCCTGATCTAGATGTGAATCCCTTCATGATTAGGTGGGCTATATAAAATGTTTTTCTAACCACTTTGGCCACGTGGTTGTCAAATGAGAGATTGCTATGAACTTGGGTCCCCAGGTCCCTAATTACTTCTTCTGTACTTAATTGATTACCACCTATGTGGTAATTTGTGGGCACTTTGTTTTTGCCAAAGGGGATGACTATACACTTTTTGGCATTTAGCTTGAGGCCATGGCTCTGGCACCAGTTGTCTGTTTCTATGAGGCCCTTTTGGAGGATGCTTGTGTCGGCTGGAGAGTCGATTATGGTGCCCAGTTTGCAGTCATCTGCAAACTTGGTCAGCCACAGTCCTTCCATGTTGGCCTGTACCTCCGAGAAATATATACCGAACAAGAGAGGTCCCAGGACTGAGCCTTGTGGGACACCACTTGTAACTGGTTTGAGTCTGACATGGCTCCAGCAATTCTAACCATGTGGGTTTTGTCCTTGAGCCAGTTTGCAATCCATCTAGTGACATAGGGGTTTATATTTAAGCTGGTGAGCTTATCTATAATGCCTGAGTGGGGTATTGTATCGAAGGCTTTTGCGAGGTCCAGGTAGGCTGTGTGGACCACCTTCTCCTCGTCAATGGCCTTGGTGACTGTTTCAAAGAAATCAACCAGGTTTAAGAAGCAGGATCTGCCCTTAACAAAGCCGAACTGGGTAGGATCCAGTGTCTGTAGGTCCCCAATATCTTTATTTATGAGGTCCATGATGATCCTTTCCATAGCTTTGCAGACCAAGCTAGTCAGGCTTATGGGGCGATAGTTTCCAGGATCCGTTGAGGCACCACCTTTATGGAGAGGGACCACTGTTGCTGTACACCACTCTTTGGGCACATATCCTGTAGTAAGGCTGAGATTGAACAGTAGTTTTATGTTTGGGTTTAGCTCTTCTTGGAGTTCATGTAGGATGCAGCCCAGGACACCGTCTGGTCCCATTGATGCTATGTTTTTTGCTTTGGAGAGGGCGGCTCTTACCTGAGCATCTGAGATGTCAGGGGGGCAGCACTCTGCTGGGATAGATATTTGCCCTTTTGGTGGGGGGGGGGTTTGCGCTGAACCTGTCAGCTAGGATGTTGGCAATGTCTGTGGGTTCAGTGAATTTTTTGTCATTTTGGACTAATTCTGAGCATATCTGGGAATTACCACCCAGGTTCCTAACATAACTAAAGAAAGCCTTGTGATTATACTTAGTGTCCTGTGCAATTTTTCTCTCGAAGCTGGCCTTAGACAATTTTATGAGTGCCCGTAGTTTTTTGCTAATACTGATCAGTGATGTCTTCCCTTTTTGGGATTTTGCTCTATCATTTAGTAGCTTCCTCCTTCTATTATATAGTTTGTCTATGTCTGGGGTCCACCAGACAGGACGTCTGCCTTTGGAGGATTGGGTCTTGGTTTTATTTGGGATCGCATGATCCATGCATTCCTGAAGGTGTTCATAGAATGCGTTTATAAAGGATTCTGCGGTCTGGGCCATATTTTCCACAGGCCTGGGGCTTTGAAGGATTCCACCTCGGTTTTGAGGAGTGTGAAATTTGCTTTAGAGAAGTTTTTCACTGTGGTTTTCTGGGCAGGGGGTGGGGTCGGGATGTGAATATCCAGTGAGATTAGTTTATGGTCTGATCTTACCAGTGAGGGATACACTTCTGGTCTGGAGCATAGAGTCCCCATGTTGGTGATGATCAGGTCCAGTATGTTTTCCCCCTTGTGGGAGTGGTAACAAGTTGTTCCATAGCATTTGAGTTTATAAATTCTAGGAACCTTTGGGCTAGGGTGTTGGAGCTAGAGTAATGCTCCCAGTCTATGTTTGGGTAGTTGAAGTCGCCCAATATAATGGTGTTTGGAGAGACCTTCATATTTTCCAGTGTTCTCAGAAAGGCCGAGTGGGGTTCCTGGGTTTGGGAGGGTGGTCTGTAGCAAGCTATAAACTGGAAGGCAGTTTTACCCACTGTTAGTTGCACATGGATAGTCTCTGATGCTTCGTGCTTTGCCACTAACCTGGAGGTGTGGGTATCTTTGATGAATATCGATACTCCCCCTCCTTTTGTGGTTCGGTCCAAGTTTTGGGGCCGAAAAGCATGGTATGAGGTATAACCTGGTAGTGCTGGGGTGCTCTCAGGAGCCCTGAACCAGGTTTCTGTTACTGCACAGATATCGGTGTTCTCCATGCTAAGGAAAGTTTCGAGTGCGTGCATCTTGAGGTTTAGACTTCTGGCGTTGAGTAGCATTACTCTTAGTTTCTTATCCCTTGTGATACCTATGGAGGTGGGTTTGTCTTTTGAGCCTTGCCTAAAAAAGGCACTATGGGGGTAGCAAGAGCCTTTGCCAATATCCGAAAGCCCAGGGGTGACAGGTGCAAGCCATCCCCAGCGAAGCATCATGGCTTGTCGAGCATATCATCCCAAGCTGACAGGCATTGGATCCCCTTTGAATGACACCAGTACTTAAGCCAATTGTTGAAATTGATCATCTTGTCTTCATATTGTGGCATCATTCTTGGTGAGGGTAAGATGCTACTCAAGGTCAGGGTCATACCGGCCTGGGCTACATGCTCAGAGAGCTCCTTTATGTCTCTTTTCATGTAGTCCAGGGAGGTACATCTCAGGTCATTCACACCAGCATGGACAATGACTGAGTCATATTTGTACTTGCCTTGGAGTGACCTGAGTGCTTGTGTTATGTGGCAGGTCCTAGCACCCGACAGGCTGCTCACCGTGACCCTCTCCTTGTTCAGCCTGGTGAGCGGGAAGTCAGTGTGCCTGATGATAGAGTCACCTTTTACAAGTGTATCAGGTGTGGTTTAGTCTTAAGGGCTGTGACTGTTCGGCACACTGGCTTTGTGAGATATGTGTTGCACGTGTTTTGTTTTGGGGTAGCGGTTGCTTGGGTGTCTGCTTTGGAGGTCTCTGCTGCTTAGGCAGATCTTTATTTAGAGCCTCCGAGTATGTTTTTGTGTGATTATGTGTTTGGTTTGCTGTCGTGGTAGGTCTATGTGAGACTGGAATTGTAGTGAGTGTGGTTTCCTTCTCCTCCTGACTGGTTATGTCAGTACTGAGTTGAGAGAGCTTAGCCTCCAGTTTGGCTATATGGTTGCATCTCTCACATGTGTTGGAATTTGTTGGGAGGAGGAGAGGGTTGTCTGTGTACATGAGGCAGTTGTAACATTGCCTCAAGATTCCCAGATTCACCAGCTGGACCGGAGAGGAGATTGACAACTGACCTTTGGACATGCTAGAATAATATTGGGAATTCCTTAATAATTGAAAACAAGGGCCAGTGGGGAGTGAGGGTGTAGTGCTTTTAATTTATATAAATAAATAAATAAAAATGCTATTTATATCTGCTGATACCACCCACAAGCATATCTCTCAACTTCCTTGCAAGATAATTCTGGACAAAGCAAAAAAGAAAAAAATAGGAGACAAGGGATACAGCTCAGGGGAAACTTTTTAAACATTATTGCATTTCCTTTGAAAAGTTAACAAGTCAACACATTTTGTATCAACATGCATTTAAAATGCAAATAAGCTTTTTCTGGCTTTCAAGAAAACATCTGATGTGTGATAGATTATATATAGATAGATAGATATAGACATATATGGATATTGATAATACAGACTGGTAAAACCAGGTTAAAACATAGAATTTAGCATTAATAAAGAGGGGGAGAAAAAGTAAATAAATCTGTATAGTCACACTGCAGTTAGCATTAAGAAATAAATCATACTATATCTATCTGCATATCTTTTGGCCACCTCACACTGTACTTTGTTCATTCTTCCAATGAGGAGCATATCTCTACAAGTAAATAAGTAATTCTAGGCATATGTTCATTTAAATGGAGCATATAGAACAAGTGAAGTTAAACCAATTATTTCTGTGCTTGACTGTATACCAAACAGAAAGCTCAACCTCAGAAATCCCTTGTATTTTACAGTAAGAAGTCAGAAAATGATTCTGCAGCTTTTTCTATGTTGGACTTTTCAAAAATTCTAAACTGATTTTTATTACTTAAACAAGTGAGGAGGCTCAAGCTTAACCTAAGAAAAAAAAAAGATTTATATTAACATAAATATACCAAAACCATAAAAATGCATATTAATGAGTATTATATTAAGTACGTAAAATACATAAGCAGCACTATGTGACTGTAATGCTGCAAATATGTTTTACCTATTAATTAAGTGGCATATACTTGTAGACTAAACTATATACATGTTAAGTAAGTTATGTTAAAACAAGGAAGAAGATTTACCTAGGAAAATATTTTCAAACAGTATGTGATATACTCGAGCCTTGTCTTGAACAATAAAGGACACAGGTTAAAAAGTCCCTTATTTTATGCCCAAGTAAAGGAATAATATTTATTTTCAAGACCTGTTTTTTAAATATTCACAGAAAATGGATAATAAAGTCACAATAAAGTCCAAAATAAAAGTCTCTGTATCTATATTATTGCATACAAAAAAGCATGCTTTATCTAGAAAAACAATACTCATGTTACATTGAAGTTCCATTTTCATAAACTAAAGCAATCTTTCATAGAGGTCTTTCTGCTTGTCTCTTTAGACTTGCTTGGCTCTATTCCATTTCTTCTGAATGATTACTGGTTACTTTTTGATTTAAAAAAGGGAAGGGCATATTCTAAAGAATCAATAGTGCCCCAGCAGTTCTAATAACAAGTTCTTTGTCCAGATTTTATTATTTATTTATTTTACATTTGTTTACCAGGAAAGTCCAAGTGGGCATGCATCCTTTTTCAGCAGAGGCCCGGGGAGAAAAGCTTCTAATCCAGCTTGTAACTTTTCATCTGTCAGTTTTGTTTACATCAGAAATTTTGAATAAATAGTTACAATAAACAGTAGCTTGATATCATTAACATTGCAACAGGTAGATATGTTTACATAAAGTACATCATGTCTGACTTAATTTGTTTATGGGTTTTAAAATTGTGAAAAATTAAATATTTATTATAACAAGCAACTTTCAGGAGATGTGAGATGAATTTGACAATCAGAGACCTTGAAGGAACATCATCCCTTACTAAAGGTTTTGTAGAGATCTATGCACATGAGGAAATTAACCATGTCTTCTCCTTCCATTTCTTCAGGCTACAAATATGTAATATCTAATGGCATAAAATGTACATCTTTTGTATGCCTACCATTTCTCGAAACAGTTCCTTAAGCTAGCTGATTTCTTTGCTTCCTTCTCCTTGATCATACACATGTTCTAGTTTGTTCTCTTTTCCATTATATGTACCTTCCTAACCACACAAATAAAATCACCTGTTCACATTACCTCTTCATTTACAAATAAATGTATCTACATGTTTTCAGATACCTTATCTCTAATTAACTAAGAGTTCAACCATGCAGTGAACACATCGTAAAGGTTCTTCCGTTTAATCAATAACAACTTGCTCATCCCATTTCGCATTTCCTTATCAGCATTGCTCTTTTAAGAACTTTCTTCATTTGCAAACATTTAGAATACCTTTAACTTTATCATGTTCATATTCATTTATGTAACTTATAGCTTGCAAACAATTTGTAGCTTTATCTATCTCTTGTAACTCTATTAACACAGTGTACCTTAGTCCTTTATTTGTAATCTAACCAGGTCTTTTTTGTGACGGTATGTGCCGGCACAGTGTACCAACACCTTAGCCGCAATAACTGATCCCACACATAGAATCAGAACCAAAAACAAAATTGCTCCATGGCTAACCAATACTACTAGACAAAAACTTACTGCTAGAAATACAGCATGGACCTCATGGAGAACCACCAAATCCCCACAAGCCCACATAACTTTCAAACAAATAAGAAACAAAGCAAAAAGATCTATTGTGTTAGACAAGCAAAACTACTATTTCAATTTACAGCAAAAGCACCAAAATCAACCTCAAAAATTCTGGTCAGGTCTGAATAAGCTGCTCCACCAGGTAAATCTTCTACCCCCACCCCCTCAGCTACCTTACACCTACCCCCCTGAATCTGTTACAAATAACTTTAACACTTTCTTCACCAAAACCGTCAAATCACTAGCTAATAATCTATCTCCCTCCTCCTCTACTACAATCTCACCTAATCCGGTGAACCCCCCCTTAAAATTTGAGCCTACCCCCACAGACTATATCAAATCCTTACTTAAGAAATTAAAACCTACCCCCCTGGCAGCAGACCTACTTCCCGCAGAGTTTCTACAAAAGGCCGCTAATGTAATAGCTTATCCTATCTCCATCTTAATCAATCGTACTATCCAGGAATCCTACATCCCCTCCATTTGGAAAATTACTCATATTATTCTACTTCATAAAGGAGGAAACTCCTCTGAACTTTCTAATTACAGACCTATCGTCATACTATCTCCCTTAGCCAAAATAATGGAGAAATGCATACAGAAGCAACTTTTAGCCCACCTTACTCACAATTCTCTCCTGGCCTCATCCCAGCATGGTTTCAGACCAGCCCACAGTACAACCACTGCCCTTCTCTCCTTCTCTCATGCAATAAATCACAACCATAATCAAAACCTGCTTTCCTCTGCCCTCTTCCTCGATTTGTCAGAAGCATTCAATATGGTAAATCACAACCTACTCTTAGACTCTCTCAAATCTCTGTCCATAGATAACCCAGTAATCAACTGGTTCCACTCTTACCTGCACAGTAGACAACAAGCTGTCCTGTGGAAAGATCATCTATCCCCCCTTTTACCTGTCACCCTTGGAGTACCCCAAGGTTCTATTCTGGGTCCCCTCCTTTTCTCTATATTCATCAATGACCTGCCCAAAGTTATCCCACACACAACTTCTATACAATACGCAGATGACTCTATGCTAATCTGCTCTGCCACAACTCCCACAGAATTACAATCCCTATCCCAAACCACCTTCAACAAAGTAGAGAACTGGCTTAATAATCGCCATCTCTTATTGAACCCAAACAAAACCATAATACTACTTTTCTCCCCCACCCGTAGGCTAACACCACCAATATTTACAGTTTCTTCAAAAAATGGCACCATAATCTCTCCTGAATCTTGCACTAAACTACTAGGTATAATCACTGATAACAATCTAAACTATGATGCCCATATAGACAAAACCATAAAACAGTAAACAAAAAAATAGGCTCCATGTATAGGATTAAGAAATTTCTAACCCCAACTGCCAGAACAGCCATAGCTCGCACACATCTTTTGTCATCCCTTCTCTATGCATCATCCATCCTCACTAATCTATCTAAATCAAACCTCAACAAAATCACCAGCTGCTATAACAATATAGCAAGATTTGCCACAGGCTCAGCATACAGAACCCACCACTGTCATAATCTTCACAAATTAGGCTGGCTAGAACTACCAAATCAAATATACTATAACCAACTCGTAGTCATTCATAAAATCCTCTACCAACCTACCAGTACCCCTAGTCTGTCTTATATTATTACCCCCTATAGCAACCTAGCATCCCTCCGCTCATCCAGCAGAATGCTAGTACAAACGACCAAAGCCGACAACTCAGCTGGAGATTCCTTATTCTCCAACTCTGCTGGAAAAAAAAAATGGAACTCCCTTCCTGCTGAACTAAGTGCTAAATGCTCCTTGCCTCAATTCAAAATATCTCTAAAGACACACATGCATAATGACTGGCTATGTCCATGTCTAAACCCTGACTAACACACACAATTATCAGACAGAGTTAAAACAAAAAATAGTCATGCACAAATCTAAACCTAGACTAACCCAAAATATACCAAGAAAATAATAAACCAAACTTAGCTCTCAAATGTGAGTACCCTTATTCTTCCCACACCCTCGTTCTAGATATGTTTTAATTCTCTATATGTCTGTATTTTCCAATATCTGGAATATAACGTACTATTCAGCCCATGCTATCTAATATGCTTCTTACCTAGCCTATCTTCTCTTATTCATTCATCCTTTCCTTCTAAATGAAAATCCTCTTTCTTATATGCACACTTCTCTTAATGTTTGTTTTCCACTGTATAATTATTCCATCACCATCAATGCTTTTGTCTTTCTCCTATCTAAATGTAACTTTGTCTTTGTTATGTAACCTAATTTGAATTTATCTTTGATTTTTTGTTAATTTTCTAAATATCTCTGTAACCTGCATTTTAAGTGTGACTAAATTTTATTTTAAACATGGAGCTTTTCTTCCCAGGCCTCCGCTGAAAATGGATATGTATCCAGTCTGACTTTCCCGGTTAACAAACGTAAAATAAATAAAAAAAAAATGGCCCTGGAGTTTGACTTTTGCAACTTTGTAATTACAAAACCAAAATACATCTTTTTGTTTTTAAGGGTGTTCCCCTTTAAAAACACCGGTCACACACATCTGAGTCTTTACATGCATTATTGCAAATAACGCTTGCTCTTCCTTTCCCAGTGGAAGTTAACGTTCCATTCCTTCCATTCTTGTGCTGCTGCTTCTTCCCCGGAATTACTGTCGACACACTCCAGGACAGATTTGTGCTGCTTCTGTGAAACGGTTCTTCTTCAGCAAGTAAGGTAAGTATGTCATGGGATACTCAAAAGTCCATACAGTCAGGTTTTGTGCTATTCAATAAGAGAGTAATTTAAATTTGACTGTAATTTGTAGAAGACAAATTTCATCCCGGTTTGTATGTATGCAAGTAAGAGATTTGGAGATCTTAAAATTGGTATTTGATCGGATACCACATACTGGCTATCTAATTGTATTAGGAGATAACACTTCTCATGCATTCTCTTATAGGTCCTGAGTTTATATACAGAATTACTGGATCCCTGAACATATAGAGAACTATATGGATACCCGGAATTGTCTGATTTAGTGTTGTTATTAAACTTCTAGGTTTGCCATGGATTTTCCGTAACAAAGATTAAGTTTAAACACAAGGCTGTATGATAATTTGGTAACAAAGTGTTGAGACCAAAGGACAATGACTTACTTTATAGTCATCTGATCTGAGTAGGTATAAATTGCTCCTAATAGTTTGGTCATGAGAGGTGGTGAGCTGCAGTCTGAGTGCCATTTGATACTGGATTTTTCAGAGAGCCATGGGTGTGGGGGCAGCTGCACAGATGTGGGAAGCCCAAACACATAGTGAGGGTGCCATGTGAACTACAAGCATATGCTGCTGTGGGGATGAGTTCAACTCTCATTTCTTGAGAACTTTCTCTAATTTACAGCTGGAATATATATATAGAGAGAGTCTAAATGAAACTATACAATGTCTCAGTATCTGAGGCAGCAGCAATGAGATGTGTCCAATGTGTTTGGTGCGTGTTACTGTGAATATTGACACAAATAAAACATCTGACTGTTAAGGCCTACTCATAATTTTTTGGCTGTTATTAGATAATCTCATGATCTTTATATGACAATATTGACCTAATCTAATCTATTTGATATATTTGTTGTAAACATTTATAGCTGTAGTTTGGCTGGCACAGTTCAACTGCATTTACTGGCACAGTAGTTTTGTTTTGGTTTAACTGGTTGAAATAACTGCAGCCTATTGCTTTATCCAGTCCCTGTCTTTGGTTACCATGGTTAAGTTTGGTTTACTAATACAATTGTTTTGCATGGTAAAACTAGTTGGAATCCTTGTGGTTTATTGTTTCTGCCTTTTTCTTATAATTTTGACCTGATTGTTCCATATTATTTGTCAGCTGGTGACTCAGTCAGGTGCATTTGACTGTGGTATCTGGGGATACATTTTTTGCTAGTTCTTGGTTTTTAACCATAATTTTCAATATTTTAATAGCTGGTTAGTTTTGATTGTTAACGTTCACAGGGATGCTATCTATGTGGGTTTTAAGTGTGATCATGACGTCCCTTATGCTCTTTACCCATTTATCTCCTAGCCATCAGACCTCAGTATCTCCTTGATGTATAGGAGTCTGAGGATGTATAGTGTCTTCGCAGTCAAAAAAAATGCCACATTTAGAGATAACTGGTGGTTAGTTAATTTGCTCAGGCTCAAACCCTGTACCAAACAAAAGCCTGAATCCTCAACCCCAGCCACCAAGGTACTAAATAAAAAAAAAAAAAAAAAAAAAAAAAGAAAAGAGTTTCAAGGAGTTGAGTGAATAGCTTTCAACTGTCCAGACCTTTACCTCATATTTTAGGTCTGTTCCTCATACAACTTGTGGTTTATGGCAAATCATTAAGCACTAAATTCACTAAATAACAGCATCCATTTAAGTTTCAGTCTTCATATCCTTCAGAAAATGCATGGTAACACAAAACCTTTTTATTCTATCAACTTTCTATGATTATACAAGGAATATTGAAAATTTCTGCCTAGTTTTGGGCCTTTGCTCCCCATTAATTTTGGCTTTGTGCGGATTTCTTGTGGTACAAGGTTGAGAGGTATAGTTACGTGACAAGTACATTTTATGAGAGCTTCTGGGTTAAGAGAGGTTTAATACTGCTTATGCTAAGTTTGTTTACAATGTGCAGCAACTGTTGTTTAGCAAATGGTATCACTATTTTACTAAAGAATTTAGTATGCATGGACAGTGCAGCGGTGTAGCAGTTCGCACTGTAGCCTCACAGCAAAAGGTTCACCAGTTCGATTCTCAGCTGGGGTGCCTTCTGTGCAGAGTCTGCCTGCATTCATGTGAATTTTTTCCAGGTGCTCTGGTTTCCTCCCACTTTACAAAGGCATACATCTGGAGTGTTTCTCCCAGGGCCTCTGCTGAAAATTGGCTTGCTCCAAATCAGACTTTCCTCATAAACAAATGTAAAATAAATCTAAAAGCATTGTTAGTAGTATAACAGGTATTATGCTTGCTTTTGATGCAGAAGGCTTTAAGTTCTACTTCCGCAGCATGAAAATGGATTGCTGATACTGTGTTGTACTTTAAGGGGTGAGTGCCGCAGTCCTGACTATGCCTAGTAACAATGAACCTTTTGTCAGTTTGTCATCCATTCCCTACTGCAACATCACCAGCTTAGTATTTTTGAATTTAACATAGGCCATTTATTCTTCAAGGACAGCAAGCACTGAATTTGTAGATGAAACACTGAATTATAAAGTTGTTTGCTAGCAGCAACCTCTTCATTAGTTATAGGTCTCTTTAATGTGGAATTATTTAGATGACTTTTACTTCTGTAAAGATTCTGTATATTGACTAATATTGATGGAGTGTAATGACAGAAGTTTGATTTTATTAGACTTTTATTGATGAAATGTTCTGAACTGGGCAGTCTCATTATTATTGGTTCATACATTTTATTTCATTGCTTAATGGAAAAATGCTCAAAACTACAAATTTAAAATTTGCTATAACATGTGGTGCTGTATTATACAGGGGATATAATTTAATACAATCAGGAAGGTGAATCAAAGAACACATGCATGCATGGTCCTAAAATGTGTGGATGGGGCCTATGATTTGAAAACAGCCCAAAGGTAAATGTTATCTACCACTGGCAAAATGTATTTTCTTTGAATGTGGGTTTCAATGCTGTTTCAATGAATGTGAGTTTCAAGGGCAGAGAGGTTTTAATGCTCAGTCTGTTTTCATTGTGAGACTGTATTGCTTTGTTTAACAAATGTCTATCAGTGTTTGTGCTACAAAATTTGAAATACAAGTTTTAAATTAAATCCAAATGATCATTGTAGAAGTAAAGCAGAAAACAGTATGCACACTAAAAGATTTCAACAGTGTTTATGTTAACTGTGGAGAAATAGCCAAGTAATGGAACTCTGGAATGGCTGGGGGGGCATGTATGGGGTTGACCCAAATGCAATGTATGCACACCTCCACCTTTTTGTTTACAGAAAAAAGCACTGAATCAAACATTAACAGACAAATAAAATGATCATTCTTATTTTCTAATCCATCTTCTTTTATTTTTTTCTATCATTTTTTATCTTTCGGTTGCCGTCTGACCAAGTTCAAATTTTCCACTTCTTTTGAATGTTCCACCTGCTTCATTTCTTTATTTCTTTCTTTGCAAACTCTCACACATATTAATAGTATTCATTCTTCCCCTTTACTGCGTATGCCCTTAAGTCTTCTATCCATAATCGATTTTAATAAATTATGCATCTGCGCAGTCTGCATGCAGTCTCTTAGCAGATATTTGGCACTCTTCCCCAGTACTTCATAAGTATTCTTCTAAAATTCCATGCAAATGACTTTGTTAATGATTTTTCAATGTGTTTCTCTACTTTAAGTACCATGCTGAGTGTTGATGAATTATACCTTTACTGCATGATCCGTGGCCCTCCTGTGTTTGTTAAGATTGCATCTGGTATTTGAACCATGCTAGTACAGTCCTACACCAAATGATAGAAACCTTCCATTCTGCTCCCACAATCTCTAAGTCTTGGGGATTGGAATCTCCCAGAATATATGCTCAATAAATATAAACTTTTTATTTTCTTAACCTTACATTAACTTAAAGACAAGTGACACCACCAGGTGTTTTTCTGCAATCAGTTTTTAAGCACCTGTAGAAATATACTTTTGTCTGTTATATTTACATTAATAACAGCAAAAGCTTGTTACATGCAATCTATAAAATCATAAAAGTTTGAAGCTGGTATGATGGACAACACAACTGTAGTGAAAACCAACTCTGCCTAAAACAGCTATTGATATATTAAGTTTTGTGTGTGTAGATATATATATATATATATATATATATATATATATATATTTATTTATTTAACATTTGTTAACCAGGAAAGTCAGACTTGGAACAAAGCCAATTTTCAGCGGAGGCCTTGGGAGAAATGCTCCAGGCACATGTCTTTGTAACGTGGGAGGAATCCGGAGCACCTGGAGGAAACCCACACAAACACAGGGAGGACATGTAGACTCCACACAGATGGATTTGGGGTATCACGTCAGTAGTGACAATCATCTAGACCCAAGGTTATATTTTTTATATACTGATATCTATCTATCTTGCAGTGCTGGCCCCTGCATTACAAATGTGCTCTGTATTTTGAATTTTCTATCTTTTAGGATTCAATCTTTTGGTTTGTCAGTCTTCTGAAGTGGAACCATACATATATATATTTTACTTATGCAAATGGACTTAATATTCATATGTGTGTACATATCTCCATAACCAAATAGCAATGTCAGAACTGCCTGATTTCCTGAAAGCTCACAAATGAATGAGCAAAACTGTTGCTGACAGTATGTGTATAGCTTTAGGACTTACTAATGCCCATTTAGTTGTTGACAGTACTATAAAAAGTGTCACCACCTTGATTGCTAAAACTTTTACCCTAATGATTGTTACTACTGTGAAGATAAGTTTATACTGAACAATCCTACTTTTTTTTTCTTTTATATTTTCAATCAAGGTTCTAAGATCTAAAGGCTCTTGTTTGTAGTGTGAATTTATAACTTGGTTTTGTCAAAAGGTTCAGGATGTAAAAAGCCTGTTTTTAGAAAATGGGCAGAACTCACAGGCAATGCCCTGCTGGAAAAAAAAAATAACAGGGTATTAATATACGAGGAGAGCCCAGTTTGAAGTCCACAGCTTCATGGTGGCATATTAAACTGTGGTGAAGCATGGACTGACAAAATGCAAATTTCTGTCATCTTGGTTACTGTTGATAAATGTGGCAGTTTAGCAAGTTTAAAAACTTAGTAAATAAAAAGAAAAATAAAGCAAATGACTTAAGGAACAAAAGTAACTGCAGTATCAGTTACAAGATCTTGCCAATATACTTCTTCCTTACCAAATGTAGCTTAAAATTTGCACAAATTGAGCACAGAAAAAAATAAAGCAAAAGTAAATGCAGTTGAGTGATTTTGTGTGTGTGTGTGTGTGTGTGTGTGTGTGCATGTGACAGAGTGAGAGGATGACAGAGACCTAAGAGTACACAAGTATCACAACTTCTTTGCTTATGAGTTCTGGACAAAACCTTCCACATGAGGCAGAGGGATAAAGCCCTTAATGCACTCTAGGCAACACATTTGACTAGCAGCATGAGTGCTGGAAGGGACAGGAAGGGGAGGATGGACTTGAGCAGTCCACATTGGCTTGTCCTTTTGGGGGGCAGGGGGACTATAAGTAGCCTAGGCTTACTGCAATTGCAGAGTTAAGAGCCTGACACTCTCCATACTACAGTAGCATATCTCTTGGTGGAGAAGCTGAGCATAAAGAGAAACACGCAGCTTGAAATATAAACAGAAACATGCATGCACCTTGAAACATAAACAGAAACATGCATGCATCTTGAAACATAAACAGAAACATGCATACACCTTAAAACATAAACAGAAACATACATGCACCTTGAAACAGCAACAGAAACAGAAACATGCATGCATCTTGAAAAGGCAGCCATAGAAGAGCTCACATGGCTGGCTCAGCATGGTGGTTAGGTATACTATCTGCCACCAATATTATAGCTGGAGGTAGGCACTATGGGAGCCCCTCCAGATGACTTGCTGCTATGGAAGGCCCCGAGAACAGCAAGCGACACATCTGGCTGTATGGAAGAGCATGTGTGGGTAACTTGGTATTAGGGCTGGCAGTGTCAAGTATCAACTTCTACCCCTCAGTAAGCAAGGGAATGGACTGGACATCATGCTGAAACTGCAATGTTTCAGGACTGCTTTATACAAAAAGGGACTTGATTGGCTGCAGTATATTTTTCTGCTCCTTGATTTAATTCCCCTTTCTCATCAAACTTGAGGGAATTAAGTATATGTCATTCTGAAGTTGTGATTGATCAAGTCCACTTTATGTTAAAAATAAATTAAAAATGGACATTGTTGGTTCCATTTTTATTTTTGTTAACAGGAATAGCTCTGTCATAACTCAGAAATTGGGAGCAGGGTGATGCCTGTCAGCATCTTAGCATAAGAAATTTTGGCAAAGCTAAAAATAATTGGAGTGACAATGGCACAGAAATAGGGACAGATTTTAAATATTACTCTTGCAAACTAGGAAAGTTGTTGGAATAACATGTTTTGCATTAGCATGCATTTTCTGAAAGATATGAAGTCAGATACTCAAATAACTTGTCATTATTTATTTACTGACTTCAGTGTTCAATAATTTGTTAGAAAAAAAAACACAAATTTTATAACCATAAATATAATGCAAAAATCTGGACAGCTGAGAGTTATGGGCAAGGAATTAGATTTCTCTGCTTCACCAGTTGTTAGTTGCTGCTTATAAGCCATATAAAATCTCAGACCTTTCCCCTCCATTTTTTGTATATGTTTTTCTTTGTTTGTGGCAGAGGTGGGGGTGTTACCAAAGTTAGCAGGGAGTGCAAGAGCATAATAACTTGATATTGAGCTAAAAGGACCCTTGAAATCTAGCTAAGCATCATTTCTTCTTTCCATAAAATGTATTAATTTCACGAGTTTTTGTGCAAAAACAAAATATAAAACTAAAGACTGATAATACTTTTGTTTCATAAATTATGGCAAAATGGGATAGACTCACCATAACAGAAATATTTATAAAATATGACTTTCTTTGCAGTTTTGACACCATCTTTTATTTGAAATCCTAGCAGACTTGTTCCACTTAGTATTAATGACAGTGTACTGATGAAATAAGGCAGGGTCAAAATTAGACAATGAATCTCCCAGCTATAGATACCACCCCCCACACACACACACTTTGTGGAGAGCAAGTGTGAGTTTTCCACATTCCTTAATTAAATAGCAACAGTACAATTAAAACAGAAAAACTGAGCCTAATTAAAGTAATGCTTAATTCACCTTGATGTGTTTTGTGCTTTGTAAATTAACATGCATTTTCTGAAGTAAAAGTCTTTTTTCATTATTTGTTTAGCATAATTCATCACCCTTTCTTACAAAATCATTAGTCTTAGAAGGCATTAGGATGGAGAGAGCAAACTTTTAAAACAAAATCAGGGACTTCGCAGAAAATCATTGTGGTTTAGTTGCTCTTACTGTGGAAAGAAATGCATGCATTGTGGGGGGTGACTGTAATGGAGACATGATTAAAGGCAAACTAGCCATTACAAGTGGAACAAGACACTGCTTGCAGTAATGTAAGGATTTAATGCCTTTCTAGTGAACGTGCAGTTGCATGTTAAGTGCTTCCTAGTTTTCTATTTCCTAAAGCTGATTTTATTTATTCATGTTTTAAGATAATCCTTTCTACACAGATCTAAGAATATTACACTCACTTTTGCAGCATATTAATTCCGGGAATACACAATACTACTGAGCATTAGCCAACTAAAAAGTTCAGTGCCATAGGAGTATTATAGTTTAAGAATTAAAATGTCATGATTCCATGCTGTCCTCGCAGAAATGATCTCTCAAGCATTCATTAAGATTTTTTTTTGGGGGGGGGGGCAGATATCCATGGCAAATAATACCAAATCAATTCACTAAAAGAACATTTTATGTGCAGGGAGAAACCATTGTCAAACAAGCTATAAGCTTACTTGGTGAAGATAATAAGTGTTCTACATTTTGCCCATTTCTTCCACACTGTAAGAAGTATTGTTCCACATTTTGGAGACAGAAGGTTGGGTTGAATGCATTATTGCGTGGACATTATTTGTTTTTTCTTTCATTCTTTTATTTGTTTCATGTCAGACATTGAATGTTTATTAGTGTATTTGGAGAAAAATGATGCTGTTTGTTTATTTTTTTGGCTTTGCAGGACTAATGTGCTTTGTGTGAAGCAATGCAGAATTCTTTCATTTGTAGCTACTGTTTTTACAACTTAATTATAATCTATTACATGGACATTATTTTTATCACAATTCAACATCTGAAGAGTGCACATAAGTGTTTATACATGCAGGAAGGGGTGGTGCTGTCTGAAGATGAAAGTAATGATCACAGTAACATATTCCAACTTGATGTTCATAGCCAGTCCACAAGGATTTATTCTGCCTCCCCTTCAAATTAATTGACACATTAGAGGCTACTGTCTGTTTTTTTTTCAGTGTAAACAGTCAGTAATCTTACTTTGCAGGATGAGTGTACATTTGTGTGGAGTAAGATAGAGGACTCAAATATAAATGCTATTGTCTGAGTGAAACAAACTCGAACTGCTGTGGCCATCATTATTATTATTACATTTTAACCACAATAATTTATCTGAAATGTACACAGTAAAGTTGCAGTCATAAATGAGTACAGAGACCACTGTAAATAAAAGTGGCTCACCCCTGATACTGTTTGACCAGTGTTAAACAACAATCACTGATTCAGTGTGGCATCAGTACTCTCATACATTGTACTGTATTTACTAAACTCAGTATGAAGCAGTATTCTTAATGCTTATGCTTGTGTATGAAGGTGAGTTGCAATGCATTTAAGAATAAAATGTTGGCCATAATTTCTTTAACCTACCATCCAGAACACCAGCTTTTATATTATGCAGCACTCTGTCTCTGGTGGTTTCGCAGGGACAGGATGCTTGTGAAAGCAACTGCTCATTAACACAGCAGCACCATGAGTAGTGTTGCCATTTCACAATGCTTTGCTCCGATTGAGTTATTAGCTGTAGCTCTGTCTCTGTGGATTCTGCATACTCTATCTTTCTCTGTATAGCTTTATCTCTGTGCTCTGCTTTCTCCCAGGACCAGAAGACATAATGCATTTAAATTAGAATTCCTCCAATTTGCTTGAAGGACAGCATGCCGTGTGTGTGTGTGTGTGTGTGTGTGTGTGTGTGTGTGTGTGTGTGTGTGTGTGTGTAAAAATACCACCAGTTTGCATCTATGGACACACACACACACACACACACACACACACACCCACACACAATATTGTCAGTCACATACATAACTCTTCTTGATAGCAGTAAAAATGCAGTCAACAAGTTGGTATCTTTCAAAAATAAGACATAAAATGCATCACAGAACATCCAGACCCTTAGAGCTTCTAGTGCCCTGTCAGACATAGTATCCCAGACTTTATATATGGATTTTGATGTAGACTTAGTGGTAGCCTCTGCCCTCACCCCCACCCATTCTAAACTTGGCCCTACTTAGAATTGTGTATAGAAGTTTGCTGTTGCTTATGTTGAGAATGAGATCGTTATTTATTTAAACCCCTGAGCTGTGCACATAATGTCAATATATCTTGTGTAGGGCCAGTGTAGTGTGAAGCTGTGATCATTATTTTTTATTTTCTTCACAATCAAACATCTGATGCCTATAGGAGTGGTCATTGTTTTGGGATTGTTAGAGGTAAGGAAGCATTATGTTTATATAGCACTGTCAGTAAAAGTAATGTCTTTTGGCTTTTCCTGGTTAGGGGTCGCCACAGTGGAAGTCTGGTCCGCTAATGATTGACAATGGATTTTTATGGTATCGAGCTGCTAGCCTGACACCCAACCTTCAAAGAAGGCACAGCCTGACACCCAACCTTCAAAGAAGGCACAGCCATTCACGCACTCACCTACCTGCATATCTTTATATGTCACTTGACCATGGGGAGGGCATGCAGACTCTACACAGAAGGCACTCGAGCCAAGAATCGAATGGGAGAACCTTTTGCTGTGAGATGACAACACTAACCGCTGCACCACTGCGGCCAGTTATATATACAACTGACAGTAATAGGTTGAAATATGTCACTGTGAGCTATTATTTCTTTAAGTTTTGTCACAGTTTGACATCTGAGGGGTACACAAAAATGGCTTCCTTTTGAGGGTGAATGTATATGTATGACAGCAGCCCTTGAAATATATGACTGTGACCATTTGTGCCTTTGCTTTCATCACAAAGTAATGGCAGAGCAATACCAGAAGGTGACTGTGATTTTTCTGTTGGGGAAGGAAGGTAGGCACTATTTAAAGATGGGATTTAAGTATTCTCACAAACATTTGTCTTTCTCAGTTTATCTTGAGACACTATTTTGTTAGTTATTAAAAAATTGCCTTGGGCACAACTTATTTCTCCCATTAAAAAAAAAGATTGAATTTCTTTCCTTATTCATGATATTTGTTGTGGCCATCAGTGGATAAAAGTTTGGAAAAATGCTGTAAAATGCAGCTCATGGCATTAACAACTCCATTGCTTCTGAGGGCCTGTCAGACACCAGACTCCAGGTGCAATTCCTGTACTTTCTATACAGTTACAACTGTGCAGCCTTGGCAAGTTAGGATGTGTTGAAAGGATATGGGAAAAAAGTAAATTCAAAAGTTACAATCAAACTCCTTTCCTTAGACGTTATTTTGTTCATTCTGTCATTCCATCATGCCATCATTAGATGGAAATGTTTAAAAAAGCTGTAGAATGCGCATCAGGCCATCTAGACGAGAATGGCATTTGCAGGAATAGCAAAGTCAGTACCTCCACCCTAATTCATTCTTTTTCTGTCACTGTTATTGTAGTGATCTCCTGGCCAATATATTTGTGTTGAAGGTATGTGGGGAAAAAAGCAGAAGACAAAACAGGAGAAACTGAAGAAAAAAGTAGTCTGATGTGGAAAATCAGAAAGCAGCAAGGGGCAAAATGCAACCATTCACCTAAGCCACCATTTCACTTAAGGCCAGCCTGTGGATTGAATTGCTGTAAAGTAACTGCAAATTTTACTTACCTACATATTCAATTATAGCATGCCTTTAGTTGTATGCAAATGTGTACACGTTAAACTCTATTTTCCTATAACTGGATGTTAAATGTACACATAACTGTAAACATTTACTAATGTCTGTATTTGTGTAGAGCTTTTCTTCCTGGTTCTCCGCTGAAAATAGATTCCTGACAACAGCCTGACTTTCCCAGTCACCAAATGTCAATAAATAAATAAGCAACGTCATAGCAACTAAATGCTAGTCAATGTGAATGCCTCTGTGTGGGATGGGATAACTTGGTTTGGTACACAGGCCTGTTGTAATGTAAGAGCAATGAAACAACAGTTCACTATGTGCAAACTACCCCTAAGGCTTTAAAGTATGAGCTAAAATGTTGTTTTGGAGGTGGTGGCCATAGTTATATGGGTTATATGCTGTCAAGGGTATAACAGTCAGCTAGCTTCCAAAGCATCAGCAGTTATTCCACATGCCCAAACTGTCAGGTAGCTTGAGCTGAACTGACTAAAAGACACATTTGGGTGCAAAGCCCTTCAGAACTTTCCTGCCAGCAGAGAGCAGGAGGCTGGCCATGAAAGGACAATGTTAGGAACAAAAAAAAATAATCTTCCACACCCTGCCATAAAAAAAGCACACAATAAAACGAGGGGAATGGAAGAAGGAGGGAGTGGCTACTGAGGCAGCGATCATTTGAATATCTACTATTATGGAAAATTTAACTTACACAACTGAACTATGCTCATTCTATTGATCACTGTTGCAACAGCCTTAGCTGTATGGATATATTACCTTAGCTAACTACATCTGAGATTTTAAAGGAGGAGAGTTCAAGAGTCCCTGGAGAAAGGTCCTAGCAAAGCTTGATCTGGACCTAGGGAAAGACTCAAACTTAGAGTGTTTTATTAAAGTATGTACAAAGGACCAAGTTGCAACTTCTAGAATACTTGTAGATCCAACCCTTTCCAAAAAGCCAGAGATGAATCCAAGGACCTGGTATAGTGGGCATCGACCCTGCCTGGAATTGTTTTGTTATGGAGATTATACCAAAAGGGGGGAAAGTCTGTTTCACACAGGCTGCCTCTTCTTCTTACCTTCATAAGAAATGAACAATTAATTTGAAGTCTGTAAGATTTAGTTCAGTCAAGATAAGGACATCCAAAGTGCCAGTATCCTTTCTCTTTTAATTTAGGTTCAGGAAAGAAAATGGGGAGATGGATAGTTTGTTTTTAAGTAAAATTGGATACCATTTTAGGCATAGTATCTCACACAAATATTGTAGAACCAGAGAGCAAATAGCTTTGAATGGGCGCTGTTACTGGCACCAACTAGAAAACATTTTTCATTTTCTAATATATGATTATCTAGCAGCAGGCTTATTTTTCTCCATTAGTACCTGCCACACATCCTCAGTAAACAGGTGCTTAAAAGAAATTAAGATCCTATAATTCAGGCAGTCATTTTAAGATGACTGATGTCTGGGAGTATCAAACACCCCTATTCTTGTGTGAGAAGAGAGAGTCTGTGGGGAAGCTTTTGGTAATTCCCCATGGTCATTTCCAAAAGAAGGGACAGACATAGTTGCCTGGGTCAGAAGGGAGTTACCACAATGATCTTGAGAATTCCTTCTGAATCTTCAGAAGTACACTGGATATACGTGAAAAGGGTAGAAAAGTATACAGGAACATTCCTGTCCAAAGAAAAGAAAAGGCATGTGTCTTCCAGGCCTTCTTGCATAGAGTCCTGGAGGAGAATCTAGCCAGTTGATGATTCAGAAAGGATGCAAAGTCATCTACTTGAGGTACTCCTCACAGATGGATCAAATTTTGAAGATTCCCTGATCTAGTTTCCATTCATGAGGATTTTCCCTACTCCTGCTCAACTTGTCTGCCACACAGTTTTGCTCTGATTAAATGTAGGAAGCCTGTAGAGTGAAATTGTGTTACACTACATCCAAAGCTAACATGGTGAGTTTGCAAAGGGGGTACAACTTAGTTCCCTCTTATTTACCAATGTTCCATATGACTGTGGTATTGTCTGTAACCACCTGAAGAGGTCCCATGGACCACAATTGGTTCCGGGAATTGAGTGCCTTGATTAGGGCAAGCATCTCTTTGGTATTTATATGTTTGCATCTGCCCTTGATGTTCCACATTCCTTGCACTTTTATCCCTCTTGGAACTGCTCTCCAAGTAAAGTCGGGAGTGTCTGTGGTGACTTACTGCTTTGGAGCATGGAGGGAGAAGAGGAAACCTGGATTTAAAAATATCTGTTGTCTCTACCAAAAGATTTCCTTCTGACAAACCCCAGCAATAGAAGTTGAAAAGATAAAGGGTGCTGATGCTGGGACCAAAGAGATTTCAGATACCACTGTATCTTTCTTATGTGGACTCTTGCCAAGGGCATCATGAGAATCATAGATGCCATGAGACCCAAAATACTGAGGTATTCCCCTGCAGTGACTGAAGTCTGAGTGGAAAATCTTAGAAATAGATTTAGATAAAGATCTATTTTTCTTTTGGAAGGAAAGCCCTTTGAACTGACATATTTAGTTGACATCCCTGGAACACAATCCTGTGTGAAGGAGTCAAGAAAGACTTTTGAAGTCATTGAGATGTCTCACTCAAGAGAGAGATTCCTGACAATTTGATAAGGATTCTCCAAAGATAAACAAGTCATCTAAATATGGAGAAATGTGGATACCCTACAGCTTGCAATGAGCTATAACTGGAGCTAGACACTTAGTGAGCACAAAACCTTAAGAAAGCCTAAATTTGGCTGAGTAGGGATGTGATGATAAGCATCTTTTAAGTCTAATGTTGCCAGGAAACTTGAAAGAGGAAGAGGAGGTAACAGTGAAGTGACATCATTTTGGACATGGGCACTATCAGATAAGTGTTTAGGAAACAAAGCTCCAGAAGTGGTCTCCAAGCATTTTCCTTCTTTGGCACTAGGAATATCTTTGAAGAAAATTCTTCACCATCTGTAAAGGAGGAACTGGCTCTATCACTCCTTGGGGTAGCATTTGATGTAGAACCAATGGAAGCAAAAGTGTTTGAATAGTAGGATAAGAAAATACCCCTATAAAGGAGGACTTTCCTTCCACTGCCATCTTTAAACTTAATGGATGATTTCAGAACTCATTTGTCTGAAACAATCTTTTGCCAAAGAGAAAAATGGAGATTCAGACTTTCTGGAAGAAAAAAAGATGCTAGGATGGAAGAAGGTCACAAGGTCTCTTGAACAGTCATTCAGGCTTGCTGGACTATCCTTTGTTTTGGGAGGTTTGAGACTTCCTTTTGGAACTTCTTGGCCATTTCTTCTTAAATGTCTGATTACCTGTACTTTGTTGTGACTGTTTATTCTATTTTTGGCCAAAATTGGAAGAGGAGAAAAAAAATTCCTTGGAAAATTTGGAAAAAGAGGGCTGAAAAATATTAAAGATTCCCTGGATCATGTTGCCCATTCCATCACACTTTTTAATCACCACTGCAGCAGAGGAACCAAACACTAAATCTCTAGCTGAAGGAGAGTTTAAAATCTCATTTTTAACATCAGCTGGGAGGTTCTGAAAATGCAGACATTTTAAACTCCTCAAAACAGTGCCAGTGGAAATAATCCTGGAAAAAGTATCAATATAGTCATACATACACTGCAAACAATGACCTGTGCAATAGAATAAATTAAGTTATTTATAGTAGATTTTTCCTCACAAGAAGAAACTGCAGATAAAACATTCCTCAAACTTTCACAATTTGTCAAAAGAAACTTTAACATATGAGCCTGGCAATTCAAAATTCTGAAAATCAAAGTTGCAGAAGTATACACGTTTTTCCCCATACCTACCAATAATTTTCCCATTCTTATCACTAAGAGAAGGATTGGAATTAACTAAGTGCTTAGTAGCAGATGGATCAAATAAAGCTATAGCTGCTGGGTCAAGTATGAGAACAGTGTATAAAAAGTTAAAAGACTGAGGAACTTTCTACATCCTATCTGCCTTTTTAAGGGCAGCTGGCTGAATATCAGGAAAATTGCAGACAGTAGCACACATATCCCCTAAAAGAGACAGAAGAGGAGGAATTGATGTAGGTTTGAGAAAATTCTTCTGTAGTAATTCATAGTATTTTCTGAGGGACTGAGAAACCTGTGTGTTCTCCCACTGAAAACACTGGCTCATTCTAGCAATAGTCTCAGAGAAAAAGAAACCCCTATAGGGAAAATCAGAAACTGAGTTCTCCTATGAATCTGAATCAGAAATCTGAGGGAAAAAAAACTGTGTTCATCCTTGCATCTTCCTGTTCATATTTAGAATCTTGAATCTCTTCAGGAAAAGAGAAATCCCTCTTTCTTTTACCAGAAACTACTTTATAAGAAGGATCAGTACCCTGAAATAAACCCTGAGACAGACTCAGTCAACTACTCCTATCCAAAGAAATTGAGGAGGAGTAGATACATTCTTGGTTTTCTTTTTCTTTTTGACAGGAAAAATGGGGCTAATCATGTTTCTAATGGCAGAAGCTGCTTCCCCAGGGATGGCCACAGCATTCTGACACAAAAGGGAAATCTTCCCTCTTCACTCTCCCAGGACTGACAAGAGTGGCTTTGCCCACTGAGGAGACCCCAGCAACTGCAGAGTACATGACTAACCCATAGTCCATAGTGGCTGTAGGTGCTACACCAGCGGGATCGTGAGTAAAAGATTAGTGGCCTGAGGCACAACAATTGGTCATAGCAGTCACCTACCTGCAGCGGAGGCAAATTTCCAGCCTACTGTCACAGTAAAGGCTGTTACTTAATTTTTTTTCTTTCTGTGGCTGGAAGATGGACGGGAAGTAGAACTGGTAGTCTGTTCCATGGCAAAGCTGAAAATGGTACTTCTTTCCTGGAGAAGACAAGCAGCAATTCCCAGTAAACACTGCCAGCCACAAAAGTTACTTTTTTGACAGAGAAACACAGTAAAAAGCACTTTAAGACATTATGTTAGCCCTACAAATGAAAAACAAACACAATTTATACACAAAGGTTTTTTTCAATTACTTTGTGCCACTTTTGAAACTGACTGGAAAAAACAAGCACTCTGTTTAAAAGTATGTTAGTCTCAAAATAGTCTGTGGGAACATAACATTCCTAGCATTAAAATAACTTTCCTGAGGAGAAAATATATGAAACATCAAATTAAATGGTTTAAAATGGATTCTTTTCCCAAAGGGAATTTATCAGCCCAGCAAAGGAAAGCACAAGCTGACCATCGATCCTTGTAAGGGGGGGTATACACTTTGGTGGCAGTAAAGCCCTGAAGGGCTTTGTGCCCAAACTTGTCTTTTAGTTAGCACAGCTTGAACTTACTGAGAGTTCGGACACTTGAAATGTGCCCTGAAGCTTTGAAAGCTAGCTGGTTGTTATCTCCTTGACAGGATATAACCTGTATTACTAAGGCTACAGCAGCGTTGATCAAAATGATGAGCATCTAATTTTTTAAGTGCTATAATGCCCCTTAGGGTGGGTATTATAGTGAAACAATGGACTTTACAGGGATATGGAGGCTGTCCCTCTGCAGTGTCATACATCCCAACACCCCTTGGAGGTCCGTTCTTTCCCTGTAATGCCCACAGTTTTGACATTATTGCTTGCCTTTCACATATGTTCTTATCTACCTTATGTACCTTAATCATTAAAGCAGTTATTTTATACTCTGAGTCAGGGTACTCATCCTCCTTCTTATTGGTTTAGATAGATTGCACCCACCACCATTAATTGTCTGCTGAAAAGGAGCTTTTGCCCAGTCAGACCTTCTTGATATGCAAATGCAAATGATAATTGTCTACCTAATCATTTCTAAATAGTGTATATATTGATATCTTGTCATCTCTTATCACTTTGCCATGGTCTGTAACACTATCAACATGTAGTCATTAATATGCATTATTATTGCTTGCATTTTTCAGATCTTTCTTCCAAAAATCTGTGTATTTCACAAAATAACATGCCTGACTATTTCCACACCATTTAATCTGTTTAGGTTCATATTTATATATTATGATAGCTGCCCTTATGGGCCATTTTAAGCCTTATTCATTTCCCTTTCAGAGGTGAGAATGAAACTCTGTGCCTTGCATTTGTGAGGAAAACACCTTAACCATTATGCCAATCCATTCTTTCTCTTGTATGACTAATCTGTCATTTCCATCGCTAATTCTACAAATCAACCACCTTCCACTTCTGTTTAAGAAGTCTTAACTTAATGCTTCTCCTTCAGTGATGAGATGAAATGTGTCAAAGAAAGATGTTCTATTCCCTAACCTTTCCCAACCTCTACAAGGCCAATGCCTATCTGAGCAGTCCAGTGGCAAAGCCATTCCTTATATTGCTTTACCACTGACAAGCTTCCCACAGCTCAGTTACTTGGCCACACCCTTACTGTATCTCAGTGTTTTATGTAGTCATAGTTTTATGGAAAGGACTGTTTGTAAGGTAAGCTGCACTTTAGAATTAGGGGTGGGTTTAAGTTTAGCACATATAACTAAGGAGGTGTGTGGGGACAAAGCCCTTAGCCCTAATGTGCAGCTTACCATACAAAAAGCCCTTTCTTTAGCAATATAATTTTTCAGAAAAAACATGAGCTGAATGTGTAGTAGGGTTATGGGTAGTCCACTGGAATATGTATTATGTCTGTTTCTCTGGTGTATTGTCGCTATAATGAATGGTCAATTTGTTTTGTTCAATGTTTTTGTGTTGCTCATTAAACCTTGAGAGCATTCATTAGTCATATATACATACATATGTAATTGTGTATGTGTGTGTGTGTGCACAGCTCTGAGCGACAGTGAAGTTGTTGCTGAATTGTGATTATAGTATAATTTATGTTGTGCAGCTCATTTGCATATGAACTATGCACCTGACACCTTCCTGCTGTGAAGGAACATACATTTTTGTCAGTACTGCTGAGCAGTGATCTTTGAAGTGGGAGATAATTTTTTCCCAGCAATTTCAGTACACAGGCTACGCACGTAGTGAAGTATGTCTGTGACTGTGAACTATGAAAGGCACAGTATACCAGGCATATGGGCAGTATACAGAGGGCAAAATGAGAAGCATGTAAAATCTGTGCAGTGTTGCTGCTACTCAGTGTTGGAAAACAGTAGGTTATATACTATTGCTTGCATTCTATGTTTAATGCAGATATATTCTACTCCTGTAATAAGTACTTTTAGTTCACAATATTGCAGTAAAACAAAGATCACAAAAGCTGTATAAAGAAACATTTAAAGGACCTAAATGGAAGTCACCATTATCTTTAGGAATTGCCTTGCTTTTCTTACAACACTAAAAAACATAAATAACTGGAGTCTGAGTACTGATGCAGACAGTTATGAATTAAGTGATTTTGTTATTGACTTGGTTTCTGTGAAGCTTGGGTAAATGTTGTTCCTCCAATACTTTGTAAACCTGCATGACATGAGGATAAATGCTTTTATGTGGATAGAGCCTGACTGACGTAAGAAAGCAATAACCTGCTGAATCTGCAGTAAGGATCAAAGAGGCCTTTGTCGACAGCCCCACGCTCACTCATGTGCAGTTTATTTCTTTTATAAAGACAGCTGAGCCTTCGATGTACGTTCACATCATACATTTTCCCTACAGCAGTCTTCCAGAAAATTAACCTAGTATGTTTCAATGCATCCAAGCCAGAAGAGCTTCTCTAAGCAAAAGCAAACAAATGGACCAAAAATGCATGTAAAATGTATGTTGACTTGTCGTGTGTTTAGTGCCTTTTGGCGGCTCTTATTCTGGCTCTGGCACTGTTGTCAGATTTCTTTCCATTAATACCCCCCCTCTTTAGCTACTTTACTCACATGTGGTATACTCACATATGTGACATACAACAGGCTTTGAAATATGAGAAAAATAATTTAAAAAATGTAGGCCATGAAAGTGTAGTTAGTACTTTATATAGCTCAAAATCTTTTTGCTAATATCTCACTTACAAAGAACTGTTTCTGCTGTTAAATGTAAAATAAATGTCATGCTTCATTAATACTTTAGGCCAGTATATACAATATATACAAATTGTATTTGCTCGTAGTCTAATGAACCCAAAAGGCTTTTTTAAGCTTAGCCATTCTACCTAAAGTTGAGAATCAAACACTGTACTTTGCATCTGCAAGATATACACCTTAACTATTATAGCAACCCTTTTCTAGGTTTCTTAAACACCACATGCACATATACACACTTGCTCATACACACATACCAGCTCCAGCTGAGAAATTTGTTGAATAAGTGCTTTCACCACACTTTACCTGGAGCTCATTACTTACAACTCTCCACTTAGGTTACAGTGTCCATACATCATATGACTATACCATTAAAGTGTTGAAAACATCAAGACTAAAGTTACACAATTAAAAACAAATTCAAATTTACCAGTCTATGCACAAGAATATATACAGAAGAATAAGTCCCTTGTTTAAGGTCAGAATATTATGCTGCAGTACTATATGAACCTGCTATCTACATTGAGAGAAAACTTTGTTGTTTGGTACAAGCAGTATGCCATATTTGGTGACAGTCTAAAATACTTTTTAAAAGGTATAAATTTTTAAGAAAATGGTGTGGAATTGTTTTTTTTTTTTTTTTTACCAGTGACTTGCATTACAGAAATTACATCCATGTATCACCATGTCTGACCAATACAGGATCTTGGTCTTGGGTAGGCATGGCAATGTGCTTTATGAGGAAGGTTGTATGGATAAAATATTTAACAGTTCAAAAGTCAGCATAATGGGCAAAACTTGTTTTGAAGTCAAATGTATTTAACATCTGACTTGCTATACAGCAGTCCACGTGACTTAGCCAGCTAGGCAGATAATGTAAACAAAGAAAAAATGTGGTAGATAATATGCACCGCATTTAACTACTAGAACAGAACTACTAGACAGAGAAGGAGCTAGTGACCTATCCTTTCTTCTGTATACACTCTGCTATTGTGTTTATGATTTGTTGCTAACATATAAGCAGGATGTAAATATATTATTTAATTTTGGATTCTTGGATCCTGCAGGCCTAGGTTTCATTCTTCCAGTCTCCATTTACCTACAGTGAGAATATAAGCAGGTCTGGAAACTAGGCCATGTTCCTAGCTTATGCTGAAAACAAACACGCGTGTAGTGCATTTCCTCAGTTAGCAAACAAATAAAATAATCATATATTATTTTTCAATGAAAGATGTTTTGGTAGTTTTCATGTATTTGATGACTTTGGCATGTCAGGTTTACCAGAAACACTGTCAGTGTGATCTCTTTTGTCAGATACTGTAAAAACGTAACAGGCAGATTTTCTTTCTTAATTAGTATGTTTATACTTACAATGATGATCAACAATAGTGTTTTTATACCACATAATAAAAGGTTTAGTTTACTGCATTAAGTAAATCAATACAGCAGGGTCAAAGCCCATCATATCTATTGGTATAGACTACTCACACAGTGGCAGTCCCAGTTTACAATCATTATCAGACCTCTGTTTAGTAACTTCTGACTTCTCTTTATTCAGCTAACGCTTACAGTGATGGCACATCACAATCTGATCTGCCTGATTCTGTGAATGTTGCAGAGGCCTGCAAGTTTGAATGTCAGGACTGCAGTGAGCCTTTGCAAATGCATGACTGCAATAAAAACTCAAGTGAAGAATTTGCACTGTAAGTCAATGCAAGTGAGTAAGTCTGCATATTTTCAGGCATTGGCAGATTAGCCATTAAAACTGTCCACAAAGAGTGTGCTTCCATGGCAGTCAGTGATCTCGGTGTTCATCAGTGTAAACTCCAGCTGACCATTTTTATTTTCCTCAGTCCGAAAAGTTTTTGAGCTATAAAAAGTGCTAACTACACTTTCATGGCCTACATTTTAAAAATTATTTTTCCCATATTTCAAAGCCTGTTGTATGTCACATATGTGAGTATACCACAAGTGAGAAAAGTAGCTAAAGAGGGGGAGTATTAATGGAAAGAAATGCTAAATACTGTGGTGCAACACAAAACTTAAAGTGTACTGGACAGTTACATGTAAATGTTGTCATCACACCTCAATAGGACTGGCACTGATGTTTTCATGATGGTGGACCATCTGATTTGCTGATTTTCTCCTTCAATTGCAGTTGCATGTCTCTTATACGTTCTTTGATTTGAGTAGTTGTGTTTAAGATAAAGTACTATAATATATCTGAACTTGAACAATATTAAATAAGATAAGGGTAATATTCAAAATGCTTTTTATGACTTAAAACACTTGTAATCACAGGAGAGTAATAAAAGGTCAAGTAATATTTTTGACAAAATAGTCCTCTCACTTAATAAAATGTTGCTATTTCTGGTGGATAAAGTGAATCCTCACACAGGCTTCCTATTGCCACATTATATCACAAGTTATCAGCAATGAAAAATCATTGAAACAATGGGTTTTTAGAAGTTACTTTTTCATTTTGAAAAGCAATTCTGCCATAGATGCTACAGGACACCCCACAACTTATATACCCAAACTCCATGTCACCCTGCAGTGAGGGATGTGGTAAAGACGTCACTTTTAAAAATTCATCATCTTGATATTTTTTATTATCACTGAGTTGTCATTTGATTGTTTATTAGTTCTGATCCAAATGAAGTGAGATTCCGCAATTAGTTAAGCAACATATCTGTGATGGAACTCACCCTTAATATGAGTTGTGAAAGAATACAGAAAAATACACAATTTGATTGTTATTTGTGAAAATACTGCTTCATTACTGGAATGTTACATTTTAACAAGAACATTTCTTCTAAATTCACCCTAAAGCCCCTGTCATTCTGAATCTTTATTTTATTTTACATCTGCATTTACATCTACTACTGAAAGTATATGCCTTCATTTTTTTATATCACACATTCAGAGTTCTTTCTGCTGTTAAATATGAAACAAATATTATGATTCTTTAACTTCAATTCCTCTTCTTCTTCTTTTTCTCTTGGCTGTTCCCGTTAAGGGTCGCCACAGTGGATCATCTGTTTCCATTTCTTCCTGTCCTCTGCATCTTTCTCTATCACACCAGCCACCTGCATGTCCTCTCTCACCACATCCATAAACCTTATCTTAGGCCTTCTTCTTTTCCTGTTACCTGGTAGCTTCATCCTTAGCATCTTTTTCCCAATATACTCTGCATCCCTCCTCAACACATGTCCAAACCAATGCAATCTTGCCTCTCTGGCTTTGTCTCCAAACCTTCCAACCCCGGCTGACCCTCTAATATACTTATTCCTAATCCTGTCCATCCTCATTACAGCCAGTGCAAATCTTAACATCTTCATCTCTGCCACGTCAAGCTCTGACTCCTACCTTTTTGTCAATGCCACTGTCTCCAACCAATATAACATAGCTGGTCTCACTACCCTTTTGTAGACCTTCCCTTTTACTCTTACTGGTACTTGTCTGTCACAAATTACTCCTGACACTCTTCTCCACCCACTCCATCCTGCCTGTACTCTCTTCTTCACCTCTCTTCCACACTCACCATTACTCTGAACCCAAGTATTTAAACTCATCCACCTTCGCCACCTCTACTCCCTGCATCCTCACCATTCCTCTATCCTCCCTCTCATTCACACACATATATTCTGTCTTAGTCCTGCTGGCCTTCATTCCTCTTTTCTCTAGAGCATATCTCCACCACTGCAGGGTCTCCTTCACCTTTTCCCTACTCTCACTACAGATCACAATGTCATCTGCAAGCATCACAGTCCACGGGGACTCCTGTCTGATCTCGTCTGTCAACCTGTCCATCAACATTGCAAATAAGTAAGGGCTCAGAGCTGATCCTTGATGTAATCCCACTTCCACCTTAAACACAAATGTCACTCCCACTGCAGACCTCACCGCTGTCACACTACCCTCATACATATCCTGTACCACTCTTACATACTTCTCTGACACTCCCGACTTCCTCATACAATACCACAACTCCTCTCTAGGCACCCTGCCATATGCTTTCTCTAAGTCCACAAAGACTCAAAGCAACTCCTTCTGACCTTTCTGTACTTTTCCATCAACACTCTCAGAGCAAACATCACATCTGTAGTGCTCTTTCCTGGCATGAAACGATACTGCTGATCACTAATCATCACCTCCCTTCTTAACCTAGCTTCCACTACTCTTTCCCACAACTTCATGCTGTGACTGATCAGTTTAATCCCTCTGTAGTTACTACAGCTCTGCACATCACCCTTATTCTTAAAAATCGGTACCAAAACACTTTTTCTTCATTCGTCAGGCATCCTCTCACTTTCCAAGATTTCATTAAACAATCTATTTAAAAACTCCACTGCCATTTCACCTAAACACCTCCATGCTTCCACAGGTATGTCATCTGGACCAACAGCCTTTCCATTCTTCGTCCTCTTCATAGCTGTCCTTACTTCCTCCTTGCTAATACACAGCACTTCATGATTCACTATCCCCACATCATCCAACCTTCTCTTCCTCACATTCTCTTCATTCATCAGCCCCTTCAAAGCACTCTTTCCATCTCAACACACTCTCCTCGCTTGTGAGTACGTTTCCCTCATTATCCTTTATCACCCTTACCTGCTGCACATCTTTCCTAGCTCGGACCCTCTGTCTAGCCAATAGGCAGAGGTCCTTTTCTCCCTCCTTAGTGTCCAACCTCTCATACAACTCTTCATATGCCTTATCCTTAGCCTTTGCCACCTCTCTGTTTGCAGTGCACCTCATCTCCTTATACTCTTGTCTACTTTCTTCTTCTCTCTGACAATCCCACTTCTTCTTCGCCAACCTCTTTCTCTGTATACTCTCCTGCACTTCCTCCTTCCACCACCAGGTCTCCTTGTCCTTCTTCCTCTTTCCAGATGTCACACCAAGCACCTTTCTAGCCATCTCTCTTACTAGCTCTGCTGTAGTTGCCCAGCTATTCGGTAACTCTTCACTGCCACCCAGTGCCTGTCTTAACTCTTCCCTGAACTCCACCTCACAATTACCCTTTTTCAGTTTCCACCATTTAATCCTTGGTGCTGCCCTCACACTCATCCTCCTCTTCTTGATCACCAATATCATCCTACAAACCACCATCCTATGCTGCCTAACTACACTTTCCCCTGCCACCACTTTACAGTCACCAATCTCCTTCAGATTGGCCCTTCTGCATAAGATATAATCCACCTGTGTGCATCTTCCTCTACTCTTGTATGTCACCCTATGCTCCTCCCTCTTGTTAAAATTCATATTCATCACAGCCATGTCCATCCTTTTCTCATTAACTTCAATAAGTTAAAGTAATCTTTTTTGCAGGTAGCAATCCCACTTGAAAACCCCAAAGACTGCATTCTCACAGAAACATTAGAGTAGTCTGACCTCTGTATATTAGTAACGCCATTTGTGATAGTGGTCAATCAATCAGGCGTCAATGTGTTTTAGCAGTCAAGTGACAGAGCACTCATAGAGAACTCAATTATATACTGCTTGATGAATTATCTCTTGAATATGTGACCTATAAACAATATTTAACTTATGACAATTAGGCTTCTTCTCTGGTGTTGTGTACAATCAGGGGACAATGCAGTGCAACATTCAAAAAGTATTGCTTATACATAGCTGATATTAGATATTTGTACTGTGTTGTGTAGATTCAGAGACAATGCAATGCAGTATATAAACTTAGTAAAACATTGTTTTTCATGAAAAAGCATATATTGCATTTTGTGGATTCCTATTATTTAAAAAGCATTCAAAAAGGATCACTCATACATATCTGATATCTGATATTTGTATATTTCCAAATAAGGAATCTAAATAGTACCTTAAACCATTCAATAAGTTTTCAGTTTTAATTAGATGTATGTGGTGAGAGTGCAATTTTGATCTCCTGTGTACAATATTTTAGTCACAAGAGGTGAAGGGTGGTGTTTTATGTTACCAGTCAGACTGTACTATGACACTTTATAATAACTACTGTACCATCCATCAAAATATGAAGTAAAAGATTATAATGCCATGCTTAGAAATATTTGCAATCTTTGAGGACAGTCACGTTGCCCTTCTAACTTTATTAAAAACTGCACAGTATTTGAGTCTGTAAAGTAAGAAGTACATAGGAGCATTCTCATGTATGATTGAAAAACATCAAGGGACTTTAACAACAGAGAACAGAGGGTGTAGCTTTTAATAAATACTAATTTCATTTTCTTCTTAACTATTCATCCTGTATACCATTTGGGATCATATACAGAACTCATCTCCAAACTCAGCAGCAGTCTGTTATTCTTTGAGGAGGTGCATTGTGCAATGTGTCTTTGCAGCAGTAATTAGCAATGCAAAAACATCTAAGAGAAAGACAGAAAAGGAATTATACCAGAAAGACTATGCTTTTGAAGGCAGTTCAGCTACAATCTTCCTTTTCATAGTACATCTTCTTTCTTCTAAATCATAAAAGTTTGAAAAGCTGCAGAGCAGCAAAGTGTGGCAGGATATATCATATGTCATGCGGGATGAGGATGTGATGCTGATGCTGAACTGGGAACATCATTCTATGACTCTGCTCTTACATCACCATCACAGTCCAGTACAATTTGTTTAATACCGTCTGTCAGCTCACCACAGTGCTACCTACTGGCCTATCATCTTACGCTCTCTATCTTCACTTACGAACAAAACCTCAAGATACTTAACCTCCTCCAGCTGATACAGCTGCTCTCCGCTCATCTGCTTTTTTAACACACTCCTTTCCTGAAGAAAAATTTGATCTTTTAAATGTAGGTGTTGGTTTTCATCAAAGCCATTTCATATTTGGCATTAAACCATTTCAGTGCTTGCTGAAGTTCACAGTCACTTGAAAGTAGGGAAACAGGGAAAAAGTATATGAACACATGAATAATGTCACTGTCATTTCCCAAAATTAGATATCTCTGGGCCTTGACCGTTGCATGATATATTATCCATGAAACACACAGACAGGTGGAGAGGCAAGCTATACATTTGGTTGAGTCCTACATCTAGCCTGAATGTCTTTGACTTAACTTATATAACATTTAAAGTACTATTCTATCTCTGCCATTTGAATATCCCATGGTACCATTTTCTATTTAGAATTAGTTCCCTCCGGGGAAGGCATTTGGGCAAAATAGTATACTTTTAGAGACCCTTGTTTGCTGTAGCTAGCCTCCTCATAGCCCTGGGTAATACATTATTTATTAATAATACCATTCCAGTTGGGCTTTATATGTAATGTAACATAACATATATCTCCTTAATACTTTCATCTATTCCTAAAATTCTTTAAGTTGCAAAGGGAAGCAAGTTAATTGATTCATTTGCAAATGAGTCTACTCTCTACTCCACTCATGAGAAAACATCAGCCACTGCCAAATTGACTAACATTTGGCACAGTTAGACATTTATATTTCAAGATTTTGCAAATATCATTCTGATAATGTAGCTTCTTTCTATGCACATCATTGCTCCATCACTAGGTTGCCAGGGCAACAAATAATATCTTTAAATAAATGAATGATAGCATGCATATTGATTCCTACCTTGTCTTTAATTATGGATGGTTAGTGGAAGCTCTTGATTACTGACTGATCATGGTTCTCTCATTATTATTCATTACCAGGAACAAGCATCACTGTTATTGCTAAATAACTATAGCAAAACTCATGTTCTGTGCACCTCCAGTATGCAGATATCATAAACATTCCTTACTTTCCTCTGCAAGAATTTCAAAGTTAAAAACCTGTTGGCACTGTAGCTCAAGTTCAAATGGTGGCATTCTTACTGAAGAATGAATGGGAACAGATGAAGTTAGATAATTTTCCAGATATAAATGTCTAGTGTTAACTACTGGAAGTTGGAATCTATTTCTTTTCTAACTCATCTTTGTTCTTTACCTGGAATTAAAGATTGATATTAAATGATTCTTCCAAATCTTGACTGCATTGCAAGAAAAAATTGTCTGCTTAATGTTTGCATATATTTTTGGTTTGTGAAGTTTCAGTGGGATGTATTTTATTTTAACCGAATAAGCAAAGAGATGCACAATGCCCCAGTTGTTTCTCATCTAATTTGTCTATTTCTCTTCCTGGCATATTGGTATCTGTCTAAAGTCTGCTTATTGGCCCTGTGTCCATATGGGTTTTACCATATGCTCTGGATTCCTTCCACGTCTCCAAACATTCTTTAGGTGAATTGCTCAGCTTTAAATGTTGCCCATACTTGTTAGTTCCGTGTGTGAGACAGAAACTATGCATGTATCTAGGTATTTTACAAAGGATTAGTTCATAGGTTCATAGGTTCATAGGTGTGTACTAGGCTAATGGCCCTGGGGCCTTTACAAGCCTAGCCCATATGATTACCTGGCATTGTGCCACCCGACCTTAGTTCCCAGTTCCTCTGTCGAGTGAATTTTCTATTTCCCATCCTCTCATCAAGATTTCTCTTGAAGAGTTATGCTGCCTTGTTCCCACCATTTGCAAGCATAGAGTCTGGTTCCCATCCAACTCAGAAATTTATAAAGTGGGCATTGGAGACTGAGGGAATGTTTGTATGAATTCTGCATGCCAGTTAAGAAGATCTCTCCTGTCTTTCTGTTTCTGGTAAGTCTACAAAGTTGATTGCCGTTCTCCAGTGGTCTGAGTTCTTCCTCTAAGTACCTCTGTCTGGGACCCTGATAGCCTGTGGAAGTCATCTTTCAGTGTAGAAAGCAAAACACTATCAACACTTTTACATGCACATTCTAGACAGAAATTGGCAAAATTTGCATAGCTAATTTAATGGACACCCTTTACAAATCCCCAATCTGGTATCTTCTCCTTAAAAAAATAAATAATAACACCTCTTTGTTATACCTTTCATTAACTAACAAAAAACACACACATATGCACATGCACACACATACGCGCGTGCACACACACACACACACACACACACACACACACACACACGCACACACACACACACACAAACACACACACTGTCAAGAATTCAGTACTGTGTATTAGTTGTTGATTCGTCCTTGACTTGAAAGTTTACAAGCAGTATTGGAAACCTTTAATTTCTTATAGTGCCTACCTGATTTAGCATGCATTTTTTGAGGAATATGAATTCTGAAACTCAGATGTCTGTCATAGTTTATTGACTTCCACCCTCAACGATTTGCTAGAAAAACAAAATTTTATCAGAAGCACACCAAAACTGGACATACTGAGACATTTTGGACAGTTGAGAAGTATGCCCTCCTGGAATATTAACTTTAAAATGAAGCATGGTATAAAAATGGAAAATGAAATACTTTTGTTGCATTTTGGTTGCCAGTGTTCATAAAGATTACCCCATTCCCCTTCATACCAAAATAAAAGTTGCATCAGTGAAAAAACAGACTTTTCTTTGTATACGGTTTCAGAGATGTTTTCCGAAATCCACATTACCTTTGGTCACTATGGCTCTTGGACAGTTACTCTCCACTCAATGTTTTCTTCCACCAGTATCAAGAGGTTCACAAGCAGGAAGGCAAAAGACAAACCGAGAGAGAGAGAGAAGTTCTTATGAAACAGCTGTTGACATGCAGACTCATGCTCATCAAAGCTTCAGTCCACTTATATTCAGTACATTCAGCCACTGAGCAGCAGACACTTGGAGCCGTGGTCTGCCATTTAATGCTTTTCCTGGATAATCTTGTGATGTTTTTATGCCCTTGTTATGCCTGTGAGCTTTGTCATCCAGGTGTGTCCATCCCATACTGGACTATCAACTGCATATCTCTTTTTTTATGGCTACCTTCAATCATGATCTGTTCCACTGAGATGTTAAAACCTTCTCAACATCTATTTCTTGCTCACACTGTCTTTCAGATGAAACCTGTTTCCAATGCTGCCTAATACCAGCTTCACCTCAATCACTTTCTTCATTGCAAGTGAATTCTTCCCCTTCTTCATGTGACACTGCATTATGAGTTAGAGTTGCCACCTGTCCCTTTTTAAGAGGGACAGTCCACTTTGGGCAGTTGTGTCCTGCAAAAAAACCTAACAAAATGGCAAATGTCCTGAGATTTTAAGACAAAATATACTTCTTAAGTTTTCTTTAATAGTTGCATAAAACAGTTATTTTGTATCTAGAATGCATAAATATTGTATGAAATAGCATAAGGAACTCACATTCTACAAAAATAAGCTTTTATTTTGGCAAAAAAGTGAAGTTCTGTCATTTGCACTGGCTGTGGGTATATTTTGTCCTGCAAAATCTCATAAATCTACAAAAAATCTCCCACTTTGAGCATTTGAAAAGGTGGCAACCCTATTATGAGTTCCACTATCACTCCACAGCCAGACCCTTAATAAAACTTGGCTGAAGGATGGTTGTTGCAGGAAACTGGGTGGATGCCTATTCTCTGGTCATGCATATCCTAATCTACTGACCATGGGGAACCTTGCTTCCCACCACATCATCTACTGACCATGGGGAACCTTGCTTCCCACCACATCTGTACACACAGTGGCAGTGTTGTGTAGAATTTTACAAAAGCACACAGTGCCCTGACATATGTAATTGTCTCAAGGGGAATTTATTGGCATCCATGTCTCACGCGCATAATAATAAAGTTATGATCAGTAACCCGATTATAATTCTCTGTATTATAGTTTAAATAAACTAGGAAGTTTTATGTTAAATCATTTGCCGAGACAACAAGCAGTTTCCAAAAACACAATGAACAGTGGGTTTTATAGATGAACTTTAAATATGAATCTGTCATTACTTAGTTTAGCTGGGACAGAAATGTGTGTATTATTTGGCTCCCCCACTGTGATTATGAAACTCGCAAACGAATGCCCTGAAATGACAAAAAAGTCCAAATACAGGAGAACAAATGTTGAACATCACTGTTCTCCTTTTTTTTTTGCAGGAGGGCAATCCTTCTGCACCACCTAAAATCTCAGACATAGTATAAGTAAGTCTACTTTTTCAGTCATTCAGTCACTGATCTTGGACTCTCACAAACAAGCCTCAGGATATTAAATGGCTACTGTACTTATCAAACACAGTTGTTTGCCTTGTTTGTTCTATAGCACAGAGAAATAAAGTTGTGACTATAACCCAGATAACTTAGATTACATTAGCATCCTGAGTACTGGAGGTGCAAGCTGGTTTGGGTGAAATTCAGTTGCTGAAGATGGCTTTTCCATACTGAGGGGATAGAGTTGGTCCAGTTCACTTGATAGGGAAGCATGCACATGTAGCACTTAGAGCTGGAGTCAGCTATAGTGCAGAGGCAAAGCCATGCATGGGTGGTTACTGCTTAGCTCATGTTCAGGAATGCATGATTGCACACGTGAGAGAGCATAATGTGTAGAGGATGTCAACTGCCTGGAAAGCCGTAGGCAGATAAGGTACATGTCCAAAACCTCTGAGAATGACAATCCAGCAAAACCTGCCTCCTGCCTCCAAACCAGTTGACAAGAATAGGTTAAAAAAAGTTATTCTGTATAGAAGGAGAGGGTCCCTCATATGAAATGGGAGAACAAATTGTTCTATGGAGAGATTGGGGGGGTTAATGGTTAGGAAAGTTTTCAACAAAAAAAAAGTTGCTTGTCATGATAGGGAGGGTCTATATTATTTCCTCAAAATATAAATCCATTGAACCTCCATTCATCACACAAAACACAAAACAAAAAATCAAACGTGCACTTCAGCAAATGTTTATATCAGCGAATGTGTTAACCAGGGAATGGAAAAAAGTTGACCAACACTTCAAACATCATACACACTGCCGTATATGAAACCCACACTCCCCTAATGTGGGGGGGGGGTGCACCCACAGCTCCTAATATGGGGGGTATGCCCCCAATTATATATATATATATATATATATATATATATATATATATATATGTGTGTGTGTATATATATATATATATATATATATATATATATATATATATATATATATATATATATACACCAACTTTGAGATCACACTACAGTGGGGAAAAGGGTAAATTTCTAATACTGGCCAACTAACTAGCTCCCTGGTTAACATGTTTACTGATACAAATGTTCACTGAAGTGAACATTTGCTGTGTTTTGTGCAATAAATGGAGGTTCGATGGATTTGTACTTCGACGAAATAATATAGACCTGATAAGGAAACACTGTTGACAGTAAACTGTACAATACAGGTTACAGTTAATTTTATCTGCTTTTGAATGTCACCGAAGTAGATTAGGACTGAATTAAGATGCATAAATGGGCAGGAGTAACATATTACATCTAATCTAATCTAGTTTAAAATTACTACTGCCCTGTGTTAAACAACTAGACATATGTTTCTGTGAAGTTATAAACCATAATTTCATTACTGTAATGTGAATTTGCAGCCTGTCCGACTGGCTTGATCATCTTGATTAACAGACCATGAAGAAGTAGAATCATTATTTCTCTCTACAGTAATTTACAGGAACAAAGGTGCGTATTTCTTTTTCATCAGTCTTGCAAACATTACACCACAGCTATGGGGTCACCTCCACCTTCATTTAGTGCCATATGGTGTAAAATTAAGCTGGAAGGGAAAAAAATGTCAGACGCACTCGCTCTCTGTTGAAAATGTGAACTTATATTATTCAAAAGGGACTGCATGCCCTGAGACAATGTGATTGTTTTCTGATGGGAGCAAAGCCACCCCACCAGCATATGTCATGCAGGCAGTTATGTTTTCTGCACTACCAGCATTCATATGTTCAACACTGTGGCCACTGCATCATAATGGTAAGGAGAAATCTAGCATCCCCCACAGGATAACTGGCTGTAGACTATATCATTCACTTGGGGTTTTCAGCCAGGTAACTGTCCATGACTGTGAGAACAATATAAAATATAACTTATAAAATCTGATTACTGTGTGTTCATCTCAGAATTATTTCCTTCTCTTATGCTGTTTGCTGTTATATATACATTTTCCATGCTGCATTAACCCTGAAGATTATTCAGACAAGCATTCAAAAAAAAAAAAAAAAACTCTGTCCCTCATCATAATACCTACACTAAGTGAATATCATTCTGAGTGAATAGACAACACAAGCATAACTCTCAACTTCTTTCTCCTAATTTTAGTTGTCCTACTGATTTCCTTGCAACCTTAATATCAAGGGGGATTCTAGTGACCTGGTGGTGTAAACTGTGGCTCTGGATGATTGTCATTGTTGAAGTGACACCCAAACCCCATGTGCAAAAAGTGGAACTAAGGGGTTGTGGATGGATGGATGGCTGGATTCGTAAAGGTTACTACAATGTGTGGACTATGTCTACACAGTCTAATTTTTCATACTGAATAGACAGCACAAAAATGAGGTGGAGACATTCTTGAGTACAGATTGTGTATACTTAGTGTACACTTAGTGTAGACGTTCAGGAATCCAGCCCATAATGTGTCAAGCAAATGTAATGCATTAAAATGAAGAAAAGTACAGAAACAAAATGAAATCATGTTACTGCTGTTACATAATGTTATGTCATTTCCTCCTAATTTACTACACCTAAAGTGAATATGTGACTTAATGTTTGTGGAGAGTCAATAGAGAATAAAAGAATGGGGTATCTATAGTGCTGTGATTCAGAGTCCATCCCCAAACATCTAATACCCAGGTTTCTAATTATTGTATTTGTTTTAAGAGGAATGTCAACAATAGGTAAGAGGAAGGGAAAAGTTTTGTTGAGGGTAATGATCCCTACACTTCTTTGAATTTAGGATGATACCATGATAAGTGCATCATGTTTAAGTCTGATGTAGGCCTTGCCAAAACCTTTGGGTATGGAGGCATGAGTTAACAACAGTATTCAATTTGCAGTCACCCTCAAACCTTGTTATGCATAGACTTTAAATACCAAATTTTATACCTGAGAAGTAAATGCCAAACAGGAGGGGACCAAAGACTGAGATTTTTGTGGACTGTACTATTAATGTCTCCATGGCTTAATGAGATACCCACTAGGACTGTTTAAGTCTAGAGCTTGTAAATACTGCATAGCTAAACCTTGCAAAAATGTGTAACACCATCTCACACTCAGGTATTATTAATAAACTCGTTTAGCTAAATGGTAATCCTTAAGTAACTCATTGGATAGCACATTGGCTCACTAATAGAATTCAGAAAATTAAGGTGGGTGGCTGTACCTTCCCAAAATGACCTGTCATTAATGGTATACCCCAGGTTCCAGTCCTTGTGTCACTCCTCTTTGGTATTTACTTCACAGAAGTCAGAGCAAATATTAAGGATTTATGGCTGACCAAGACTACAGATGACAGTAAATTTAATGCCATCATAAACTCTCCAGAGGACATCAAGATCCTCTAAGAGGGACTTTCCCAAAAAATTAGCTGGTGTCAAAACCATAAGCTAAAACTAAATGCCCAAAAAATGTGTAACAGCATCCTTTGAGAAGCATGACAACCCCTGCAATTACCCCATCAACAGCACACCCATGAAAATTGATCCAGTAGTTTAGGGACCTAGGAACATATGTAAACAATGAGCTGTCCTTAGATCACCATGTACCCACTATTGTAAGAAAGTCCTTTTTCATTGGGTAGATTATTAGTAAGGGAATGGCATCCAGGTCCAGGAATGTAATAAAATCCTTTTTCATTGGGTAGATTATTAGTAAGGGAATGGCATCCAGGTCCAGGAATGTAAGAAAGTATTTTTTCATTGGGTAGATTATTAGTAAGGGGATGGCATCCAGGTCCAGGAATGTAAGAAAGTCCTTTTTCATTGGGTAGATTATTAGTAAGGGAATGGCATGCAGGTCCAGGAATGCAAGAAACTCCCTTTTCATTGGGTAGATTTTTAGTAAGGGAATGGCATCCAGGTCCAGGAATGTGATCATTCCACTCTGTTTGGCACTTATTAGGCCAGACATTGAGTACAATGTGCCCACTGATATGTACCTGTCCAAACACTTACACAACCTGAATGACCACAAAGCTTTCTCACCAAGAACATCAAAGGTCCAAATCACAAAAACTACACCAACCATCTCAAAGTCTTGTCCATCTTCTCTGTATCATACCGGTTACTGAGGGGGTGATCTCTGCCTCATGTACAAAGCCTCAGCAGATGCTTTCCTTTAAGACCTGCTCCACATCCTTGAGTCTAATAGTGGCATAAGCACCTGCTCAAGAGATTGTAATCAGTTCTGCAACATAAACAGAGCATGTTGGAGGGGTAAATATGTGTCAGAGCGAATACGACTTCTTTGGAATCACCTTCCTCGCCACATAAAGCCAAGTACTTACTCTAGTTAAACATAAGCTGGAGTTTTGGATAGGCAATCACAAATTCACCCCTTGTCTGGCACTTCTCTTCCTAGTGGATAGGATTAATATGCAAATGTTTACCCAGCTCCAGGTTATTTGTACAAGTGCTAAAACTCCATGGGAATGCATAGCTAGGCTTATAAAGATGCTCACAGACCAACAGCCTAGTAAGTATGTAGGAACCTATGTGCACAGTCCATATATCAGTTAGCTATCTAGTGCACAGCATAAGAGTTAATGCTGAGATTAGAGCTTACTTATGATGAATGCATGGATAATGGTGCCAAAGGCTTTATCACAATTAAGGAAGGCACCATGGACAGTTAGCTGTTTATATAATGCTTCAGTGAACCTGTCAAAAAACACACAAAAGTCTGAAAATGTTCAGAAACAAAACTAATAACCAAAAAACACTGAACATTGTGGATGCAGGGTCACAAACCATGAGGCCATAGGTAAAATCCACACTTCTTTAATAAGAATACATAGAGTAAAAAGAAAACATTAAATGCTTTCACCCCCAAAGAACATAGCACTTCATCAGAATAAACAGCAAGGAGCAAGCACATCCTTATATAAAAAAAATTGATCTTGTGATTTAACTAGTTAAATAATGTTAATTTAAAGCATGTTAATTTAAAGGACCTAACTAAACTTACTGAAATGTTTTCACAGTCAACTGAAGGGCTAACTCTGCCCCTACATGTTACATCAATGCAAATGATGCATACTATGCATCCCTCATTCAGAATAACCCAGAGTTTCCAGTAGTGCCAGCAATGGGATCTACCTATACACATTCCTCTTTGAAGCTTGCTGCTCATGGACAGCTCAACAGCTCTGGTGGGCCACAAAAACTTCGTATAGAAAGGATTTCTCATGAAGGTACTTTTAATCATGACACTCATTCATATTTGCCTTCTGTTAGTATTAATTCTACCTTGCTTGGGAAAGACAGGATGCTTGATTTTAAAACCGTTTTAGAGCGTAATTTTTAGTTTACCAATGGTTCCGTTCAGGAAACTGTAACAGATACGAAAAATCCTCATAGTGTAGCACTTAACTTTTGAAAATAAAAAAACTTGCAAATGGACAATGTTTATTTAAGACATTGCCTTCACATTTGAGTGGTACCATAAGGTTTGCAAGTTTCTAAATTTCCTTTTGGAATTAGATATGACAGTGCACCTTATTTGAATTTTATCAATATGTTTGATAGGCATGGCTTTGAATTAATGAGGCTGATGATTAAATACAATGAACCTGATACTTAAAAGTTATTAAAGGAAACTGATACACTTAACACTGATATTAAACAGGATTTAATTTTTGATCAGCACAGTAACTTTTACTTTAATGCCCTACATAATGTAGATAAAAAGTGCAGTGGAAATTTTAAAAGGAAACAAAATGAAACTGATAGGGATATTTTACAATATAAAAATAACAAAGTTTGTTAGTTGTCAGTTGTTTTTTTTTTCACTTTGAAGGGAATAACAAGAATGGGGTTTTGGAAAGGGAGTATTTTTCTGGTGCATTTATGGTAAGGTCAGATAACTGTAGGAAAGGGGTACCCCTTACAATTTAGATAATTTTCAGAATTTTCTAATACTGTGCAGGTCAGAACATTTAGTGAATCGGTTCCTTTAGATCATAGGTCCAGGGTTCAATATGGACCACCAGCACTCTTACTCCCAACCTTGACATTCTACCAAGAGGACAGGCAGGAAGAAAAAGTATTGATATGGTATGATATGGTTTCATCTCTTAGTGATTAAACTCAGTTTGTTGAATTAACACCCATAACCCCAACTGTAGTATTTTATCACGAGGTCAGGCAGGATGGGGAGGTTTTATTTCTCCCTCAAAATGAAGAATGGGTCTAGTTTCCTTTAATGGTTTGAACATTTTTTATTATTGTTTTATATGTTTTCTGGCATTGTTTTCTGTTTCTCATCTGTCCTGAAACTGCTTACCCCCTATTTCTGAAGTGGAGTTTATAAAACTGGTCTAACAGCTTTTGTGTTATCTGATTGCTTCAAGGCTTGCTGATTTAAAAATAGTTTCTGTTTGTAAATTCCTGCATACACTGTTGTAAACTCCTGGTGCCTGACTGGTGTGTGATTCTCAAACAATCTGGAAATATACCGCTGATTGATAAGTATATTTCTTGGAATTTTAACCTTTTAGAGTTCTGCATTGTCTTAATTTTGCCTGACTGAATTGTTTTATATATTTTCTGGCATTATTTTCTGTTTCTCATCTGTCCTGAAACTGTTTTTCCCCTCCCCCAGTGGTGTTGTTATAGTTGGTGGCTTTGCAGTTGCCCGCCCCAACTGTAAATATGATATGGGACACCCCTCGCAGTCTGGTGTTTACTCTACTTAATACAGAGAGAACATTTGAGAAGGCCAACCCACTTAGGTGCTTAATCTTGAATTTTTCTGAATTTCTTCTGCTCCTTCTTCCTCTCTCCTTGCACTTACTTAAAAAAATGCACTTTATTTTGCTTTTGCATCTTCTTAAAAGTACTCAGTTGTATTTATTCTGCTCCATTTATTACTGCTTGGTAGTAGTCGAATTAAATTGTAATTGCTATTCTAAGCCTTTTGGTTTAAGCACTTGGGCTCCAGACCAGTTGTTTTACATTAAGAAGGTTTGTGGTCTGCACTGTTGTGGCAGGACAGGTAGCTTACATCCTTCTAAGTTGGGAATTACTGATTGAAGGCTCAGTGTCTGTTATTTTAAAAGTGTTTTAGTTCTGGTTAAAGCACTTAGGCTTCAGGCCAGTTATTTTTCGTTAAGAAGGTTTGTGGTCTGTACTCTTGTGGGAGGAGAAGCTAGATTCTGCCCTTCTGAGCTGAGAATTTCTGGTTAAAGGCTTATTGTGCCTGCTTATTTGAACTGTTTGTTTCTGAAATTGGTGATCCTTGTTTGCTGTAGCATAGACTAGATTCAGACGTCCTGAATCTAGCTTTGTTTGTATAACTTGAGCACTAATCCAGGCCATCTTCTTGGAGTAGGTTCCCCTGCATCTTAGTGGCAGGAGCGTGCAGTTAGAACTTGTTTGATTGAAGACTGCTGGAACAGGGCTCAGTTTAGAGCTTTTTTCTGGTTAACTGGGTAATTTGTTTAAATCAGTTTGCTTGTTTTCTATTGTTATATAAAAAATTGCAGTTTATTCATCTGCTTTTACTGTATTGGTGTTTCTTCCTGCTTTATTACTTTATTTTGCTTTTGCTGCTTGTTCTTAAAAGTACTTAATTGCATTTATTCTGCTCCATTTATTACTGCTTGTTAGTAGCCTGGTTAAATTGTAACTGTTATTCTAAGCCTTTGGTTGAAGCACTTGGGCTTCAGACCAGTTGTTTTACATTAAGAAAGTTTGTGGTCTGCACTGTTGTGGCTGGACAGGTAGCTTACATCCTTCTAAGTTGGGAGTTGCTGATTGAAGGCTTAGTGTCTGTTATTCTAAAAGTGTATTAGTTCTGGTTTAAGCATTTGGGCTTCGGGCCAGTTATTTTACATTAAGAAGGTGTGGTCTGCACTCTTGTGGGTGGAGAGGGTAGATTCTGCCCTTCTGAGCTGGGAGTTTCTGGTTAAAGGCTTATTGTGCCTGCTTATTTGAACTGTTTCTTTCTGAAATTGGTATGCCTTGTTTGCTGTAGTATAGACTAAATTCAGACCTGCTGAATCTAGCTTTGTTTGTATAACTTGAGCACTAATCCAGACCATCTTTTTTTGGAGAAGGTTTCCCCTGCACCCTAGTGGCAGGAGTGTGCAGTTAGAACTTGTCTGACTGAAGACTGCTAGAATGGGGCTCAGTTTTTATCTTTTTATTGGTTAATTGGTTAATTTGTTTAAATCAGTTTACTCATTTGCTACTGTTATATAATAAAATACACTTTATGCATTGCCGCTTAGCTAGGGTAAAACTATTCCCGGTGCCATAAAATCTGCTGCTCTTTAAATTTTCCCTTAAACCTAGCCAGTTTTTTTAGTTTTAGCACTCAAATCTGTTTCTTTGAGCTCAGTACTTGTTCAGAACTTGTAATAAGCACTAAATAAGTTACAAATTACTACAGCACTCAACTTTCCTCACTTGTTTAGAAGAAATAGTTTTAGCATTTAATAAATAAGCACCTATCCAGGCATGTCTAAGGGTCAGCTCCTAGTGTTTTCTCCTGTCTACCTGATGAATCTGGGCATCTTGGGGCAATGCAGCAATTGCCTCATATACACAGACAACCCTCTCCTCCTACCACCCAACACTACAACTTGCGAGAGATGCACTTATATAGCCAAATTGGAAGCAAAGCTCTCTTTACCCAAGACTGGACTAGACAGACAAGAGGAGAAGATAAACACTTATACCACCCCATACTTATCACATAGTCCCTTAAAACCTACACCATCAAAACAGACACATAGAAACACAAAACACACACCTACATTCACAGAGGCTCTCAATAAAAATCTGCTCAAGCAACAGAGACACCCAAAGCAGAAACGCAAACAACCTCCACCCCCTAACATAACCCAAATGACACATAGCCTACAAACTCAGTGTGCCACTCAACCACAGCCCATAAGGCATAAGAACGTACCCATCACTCTAGTCATAGGTGACTCCATAGTCAGGCACTCTGATGTTCCACTGACCAGGCTAAACAAGGAGAACGTTACTGTCAGCTCCCTGTTGGGTGCCAGGATCTGCCACATAATGCACACACTCAGGTCACTCCACAACAAGTACAAATATGATTCTGTCATTGTCCATGTTGGTGTGAATGACCTGAGACGTACTTCCCTGGACTACATGAAAAGAGACATGGTGGAGCTCTATGATCTTGTAGCCCAGGCAGGTATGAACCTAGCCCTGAGTAGCATCCTGCCATCACCCAGAATGATACCACAGAACAAGGACAAAATGATTGATTTCAACAATTGGCTAAGCTTCTGGTGTCATTCTAAGGGGATCCAGTATCTGTCTGCCTGGGATGACATGATCGAAAGACCACAATGCTTTGCCAGAGATGGCCTGCACCTGTCACCCCTGGAATTCTGGATACTGGCTAAGGCTCTTGCCACCCCTATAGTGCCTTTTTTTAGTCAAGGTTCAAATGACAAATTCACCACCGTAACAGGTACAAGCAAGCAAAATCTGATGGTAATGCTACTCAATGCTAGAAGTCTAAACCTCAAAATGCATTAATTCGAGGCACTCCTTAAAATGGAGAACATCGACATCTGTGCAGTTACAAAGACCTGGCTCAAGGCTCCAGAGAGCACCCCTGCATTACCAGGCTATAATTCATACCACAGCTTTCGGCCATCTAACCTGGACCAAAACACTAAAGGTGGAGGCGTGTTCATATTCATTAAGGATATCCACACCTCCATGCTCAGCATAATGCATCCGAGATTATCCAAGTGTAACTAACTCTGGGCAAGACCGCAAACCAAATTGTAACTTTCTACAGATCCCCCACCATGCCCCAGGATTCCCACTCCTCATTTCTTGATACACTGGAAAATATTAGGGTACAACCCAATACCCTCATAATGGGTGATTTCAACTACCCCACCATTAACTGGGAAAACTACTCATGTACCAACTCTTTTGCTCAACGTTTTCTGGAATTCATAAATTCCAGTGACTTGGATCAACTTATCCACACCCCCACCAGGGGCAACAATATCTCAGACCTGGTCATTACCAACATGGGCGACCGGTGTTCCACATCAGAGGTCAATTCCTCGTTGGTCAGATCCGACCACAAGCTAATCACCCTAGACATCCACATCCTGCCCCCACCCCCATTAGGGAAACCACCATAAAAGATTTCTCCAAAGCCAACTTCACGCTTCTTAAGTCAGAAGTGGCAAACTTCACGACACCCATGCAGATGGACAATAGAGGTACGACTGCTGAATCCTACACAGATGCACTTTATCAGCACTTACACACGTGCAAGGATCGTGCTATCCCTAACAGAACCAAGATGCTATCCTCCAAAAAAAGGAAGCCAATCTGGTGGTCCCCTGCCATAAACAAACTCTGCAACAGAAGAAAGAAACTGTTGCAAAAAAAAGAGTAAAATCCCATGATTGGAGGAACTCCCTGGTCAGCCTCAGTAAGAAGCTGGGATCCCTCATAAAATCCTCCAAAGCTAGTTATGAAGACAAAATTGCCACTGATTCTAAAGACAACCACAAAGCATTCTATAGCTATGTCAAGAATCTCAATGGCAACACTCAGATCTGCTCTGAGTTACAGCACAATGGCACTAAACATACAGAACCAACTGATATTGCCAACATCCTGGAAGATAGGTTCAGTGCTAACTTTACCCCTTTCTCATCCCCTAAAGGGCCCATCTCTATACCGGAAGAATGCAAAGTTCCTGTAATCATGGCTGCACAGGTAAAACCACACTCTCCAAAACCAAGAACACAGCATCCATGGGACCTGACAACATCCCAGGCTGCGTTCTACATGAACTACAGAATGAACTGGCACCCCATCATGTTAAATCATAGCCTCACCTCAAACTTTGTGCCCACTGAATGGCACACAGTGATAGTTATCCCACTCCACAAAGGGGAACCACCATGGACCCCGGGAACTACAGCCACATTAGCCTAACGAGCCTGGTCTGCAAGGCCATGGAATGCATCATCATGGAACTTATAAACAAAGACATTGGTAATCTCCAAATGTTGGACTCTACCCAGTTCGGGTTTGTAAAAGTCAGATCATGTCTCCTAAACCTGATAGACTTCTTTGAAGCAGTCACCAAAGCCATAGATGAGGGTAAGGTGGTTCACACAGCCCATCTAGATCTCATCAAGGCTTTTGATACAATTCCCCACTCTGGAATTATAGATAAACTCACTAAACTAGGTATAAATCCTTATGTCACAAGATGGGTTGCCAACTGGCTCACTGACAGACCCCACACTGTGAAAGTAGCAGACTCCAAATCCAACTACAGACCAGTGACAAGTGGAGTACCACAGGGTTCAGTCCTGGATCTTCTCCTGTTTGGTATCTACTTTTCTGAAGTACAAGCTAACACAGAAGGTCTTTGGCTAATGAAGTTCCAGATGACTGCAAACTAGGAGCCATAATCGAAACTCCTAACGATGTGGACATCCTACAAAAGAGCCTCACTGAGACAGATGCCTGGTGTCAAAGCCATGGCCTCAAGCTCAATGCCAAAAAGTGCATTATCATCCCCTTTGGTAAAATCTCTGTACCCATGAGCTACCACATAGGTGGTAGTCTGTTTAACACCGAAAGTGTGATGAGACCTTGGGACACAGGTGGACAGTAGTCTCTCCTTTGATAATCACATTGCCACAGTAATCAGGAAATCCTTCTACATGGCACACCTCATCACAAAAGGTTTCTCAGCCAGGAAAAAAGAGGTCATTGTTCCCCTCTACTCATCACTCATTAGACCCATTATAGAATACAACACCCCTTTTGGTATGTACCTCACAAGACATCTACAACTGGAAAGGCCGCAGAAATGCCTCACAAAAAGGATTACCAGCCTCAAACCGATTCCCTATGCAGATGGTCTAAAAAAACTCCAGCTTTACTCCGTCGCATATCGCCTACTCCGAGGCAATCCCTGCCTAACATACAAAGCTATGTCAAACCCAGAGCTGTTGGACATGCTCCACTTAAAGAAATCCCAATCCCTCCGAGCTACATGCTCTTGGGACCTAAACCTTGTCACCACAATAAACCGAACATGCTGGAGGGATAGATTCCTGTCCCAGAGACTTCCCATACTCTGAAACAAACTACCTATCTATATCAAACAAAGCTCCTCATTAGCACTCTTCAAGAAAAATCTTGATGATTGGATGGGAAATAGGAAATTCACCCCAGGGATCACCTCTGGGGCTCTGCTCGACAGGGGCACAGGAAAATGTTTTTCTTGGGTGGCGAAAGCCAGAGTAGCTTTTTGGCTATTCTTATATAGGCCCTAGGGCCAATAGCCTAGTACCTACCTATGAACCCATGAACCTACTAATCAAACCATCACCAAGGAACATTTCCTTTTGCTTCAAAAAGGTTTTAAGTTTGTTCCAACAAAGATGCTGGATTTGATTGATTCCCTGGAGGAACTCAAACTGTATATGAGGAAACTGAACTTGGTGGTACTTTTTAGTCTTAACAATGATCCTCCTATCAAAAATATTGTTAAAACTGACCTTTCAGTTAAGAAGCACAGTACTTTTGATCTACCCATGCACCCACTGATTAGCATATTTGAAAAAAAGCTGTAAGAAACAAAATGTATGCTTCAAGGTTCTCTTCTGATAAAAAGCATCCCTTTTACAACCTTACTAAACAAGAAAGAAGCATTATGAATGAGCTCCTTCATGATGATTCACTTAGTATCATGAAATCTGATAAAGGGGGTTGCATGGTTTTGTTTGATTCACATAATTCACATAATTATTCTAGTGTTATGTTGAACATTTTGGAGAACATGGACACTTATATTGATGTTTCTAAGAACCACGTTAATATTTCCTAGCACCATATTGATTTGAGGCTTGAAGATTTATTATTAAACAGTAAATTAAACATCGCAATTGTTGATGTCTTAAGGATTTCTAACCCTACCATTCCATCCATTTTTGGCATTGTGAAAGTTCATAAAAATATTACAGATCTCCCATTTAGACCCATTTTGCAGTTCAGGGTTCCAAAGCATATGCAGCGGCAATTCTTATTGATAGATGGTTAAAACCCATCTATGACTTGACACCACATTTATTAAAAGACTCTTAGGAAGTTCTGGGTCAAATAAAACCACTGTTTTGGAGTAGCAAGATCTGGTTTCTCACTCTATGTTCTGGATCTTTTTTCTTCAATTCTTTATGTGGAAGGTTTAGAACATTTTCAGGAAAGACTTATGGGTTATGACTTTTTATCATGTGAGGGGATTCATTTAATTGTTGATTTGATTTCTCTTGTGTTAGACAGCAATTATGCATATTTTGACGGTGGACTATTTAACCAGATTAAGGGGGTAGTGATGGGCGCAGCTTGTGGACCCATTTATGCTAACTTAGTCATGACGGTTAGCATTGCCACCTCACAGCAAGAGGTTCTCTGGTTTGATCCTCGGCTGGGGTGCTTTCTGTGCGGAGTCTGCATGTCCTCCCTGTGGTTGTGTGGGTTTCCTGTGGGTGCTCTGGTTTCCTCCCACATCCCAAAGACATGCTGTGGGTGGATTGGACACTCTAAATTGGCCCTAGACATGAGTGTGTGCATGTGTGTGCCTTCTGTCGAAGGTTAGGTGCCGGGCTGGCAACTCGACACTGTAAAATTCCACTGCCAATCATGAGCGGACAGGTGATCTGCTGTGGCGACCCCTAACTGGGAAAAGCTGAAAGAAGAAGAAGTCATGGTGACATGGGGAAAGTGTTTTGTTTGTAATTGTGATTTTTATGAGAATTAAAAATGTATATTAGCATTTTCTGGATGATATTTTCATCCTTTGAGAAGGTACTGATGTTCAGGTCAAAGGTTTTATCAATTATTTAAACAGGACAACAATGTTTTTAACTTTCACTTTTCATATTAGTAATACTAATATGAATTATTTAGATACTTTGATTACAAGTACTAGTAATGCTTTCAAATTGCAGATTTATAGGAAGGTTACTTGTAGTAACTGCTATTTACACTTTATGAGTTCCCACCCTTTCTGTCAAAAAAGAAATTTAGTGAAAGGGCAATGTGTTAGAGTAGTTAGAATGACTTCTGAGTGGGAAGATTTTATTGAATTAGAAAAAGTTTGCAACATGTTTATAGATAGAGAGTACTCTGAAAAATTAGTAAGGGACATTACCAATGAGGTTAATAACGGATGGGGTACAAAATACAAATCCCTTTTAGGAGTTGGTGTTACAACTACAACAGATAAGAATTCAGTTAAGAGCACTGCCTCAAGGTGTTTTGAATGCACTATGGTGGTCCAGTTTAACACTAGTACAAGAGAAATAACAGAAATTATTGTTAAGCACTACAATGTGTTTAATGCAAATCCTCCAGTTTTTAAATTATTAGGAGAGGAGCCACATTTTATTTTTAAGACGTCCTGTAATTAAAAAAAAATGAAATTTCCTACAGTAAGACCTCCAACTGTACCAAGATTGGTACAGCTCACTGTGGGCATTGTAATCAGTGCAAGTACATTTTAGAAGGGGAATTTGCTCAAACTAGATAATTGTTTGAAATCTAAAATACATTTGTACCAAGGTAATTGTGGAGCAAAGGGGTTGTATATATTGTTAAGTGTCTAAGGCATTTCTGTTTTTATATAGGCAAAAATGAAAGGGGTCTCTACTAAAGAATATATGAACACTAATATAACATTAAGAAGAAGAATTCTAATAATGCTCTATTTAAACATTTAGCATCAAACAATTTATGTAGCACTTTTGGATTTGCAATTTTGATACAAGTGGATATTAACCCTCATGGTAGAGATTGAGCAACCAAGATGGAACAGAGAGGATGGTATGGCAGCGAAAGCTAAACCCCACAGACCCTCCTGGCTTAAATGAATATATATCATTACAATCTGTGCTTAAATATAAATCAACTAAACTATAACTACAATTAGATATTATTTATTTGTAAGAATTTCTAGGAAGGTGATTTTATATATATATATATATATATATATATATATATATATATATATATATATAATTTATTTTTATTTATTTATTTGACATTTGTTAACCGGGTTAGTGTGACTGGACAGAAGCCCTTTTTCAGAAGACGCCCGAGGAAAAAAGCTCCAATAGTACAAGAAACAGAGTAAATAACAAGGTCAGTTGTTACAAGTGAAACAAGATAATACAGCAACTAAAAATAACTAGCATTTTATGTTTTTACAGGTGAACAATAGTATATATAAAACTAAACATACACAGTACAAAATATAACAAAAGTAAATCAGTCCAAAAAGTACAGCAAAATAAGAATGGACAATATATAAGAGATTAAAGAGTAGAGACAACTGCAAGCATAAATAGGGAGATAAACTCAGTAAGATGTCACAAGCTACCAAAAAAGTAAAGAGAAACAGAAAAATTATAAGTGTAGAACATATACAAGAGGAAAATATACATATATACATGTATATTCTTCTTCACTGTTACTGCCTATTGCTTGAACTTTTTATGGACTTGTAGACTGTTACTTTAACATTATTAAACTAATCAAATCACACGATTAATTTTCTTTATAGAAGGATGTGTTTGCTCTTTACTGTTTATTCTGATGTTGTCCCATGTTCTTTGAGGATGAAGACGCTTAATGTTTTCTTTTTCTTCTCTGCATTCTTATTAAAGAAGTATGAATTTTACCTATGGGGACTCGTGGTTTATGACCCTGAATCCACAACACATCAAAAAAATTAACCAGGTTGAGCAGACATGACATTCACTTAATAAACCCAAGCAGGGAAACAAAACTTGGAGAGTTGGTTTATGTAGGAGTAAAGTTACAGCTAAAGTTTGTCAGTAAAGATATTAGCTATCATCTCTAGGTTGGAGTGAGATACACAATTAGAAATAAGTTTGGAGCTGAACTTTTCTTTTTCTTATAAAGTTGATTTATGTCAGCATTCAACAAATCTGGCTTGTTTTTGCATTTATTACTAGTGGCACTCAGGAACAGATTTATCTATATATCTATTCATAAGAGGAGAGAACTGTTTGGAGTATGCCAAGAGAAGGGCTACATCATTAAATGAGCTTTGTTGGCAATATATTCCCATTCTGTTTGTCCAGGACACTTATAAGCAGTAATTAGGTGGTTTTAGAGAAATCCCAGAATACTGTGGGATTTTCATGGTTTTATTAAAGGTGAAGGAAGCAGGAGGGGTATCCGTTAATGAAGGTATGGTTAAGGAAGTTAACGTCTCTGGTGGTGACAGGGGAAATTTGCACTATGGAGATGGTATTCACAAAGAAAAAAATTTCATGGCACATTTGTTAGAGATTGCATATGTTTGTCAGTTGCTATAGTATATATTATAGTTTCAAATAAAAGTGGCATTTGGCATGGTGGGTAACTTATTATGTTGATTTAACTAATCAATTATGGTTTGACTTCATGAACCATGTTTTTTTAGTAATGCTGTCTTTTACTTGAGCAGTAGCATTTTTTGATCCTGTAGGAGATGACAAAATCCATGCCAGCGAGTAAGAGACCTGTGACATGTAGAAAAGCTAACTTCCATAATAATCACTAAAAGTTGTCACACTATCAAGCACACATTGCTCAATAAGCATGCACAATTATGATATCCAGCGCATTCAGTGATCAGATGACCAGTCAAAAGGAATGCTATTCCCTGCCGCTATGATGATTCTCTTTCAGTCTGTAATGAGGAATATTGGGAATAGTGGCAACATAATGCAACAGATGCATTTCTGCTTTTTCTACTTCTTTTTTTCTACTGGTTTTTATTGTATCAACATTTTTTTGGGGGGTATAGACATGAAAACTGTCACAACAGGTGTTTTTTTCTCTCTCAGCTGCAAAGCACTGACATTTTTACTGAGTTGTAACTAACTTACTTTTATACACACTAATACGTATGGAGGGATGTTTATTAGATATTATTACACAGATATATATTTACACTTATAGTGCTCTGATTAAGTACTGTTTATGGTTAGAGAACTATGTGTGTTTTTTCTTGTTCGCTCTTTTTACTTACCTCCCTATGTGTATGATTTTAGTTCTTGTCACAGACCTGATGAAGGCTTTATTGCATTAGTTAGCAGAAAGCAATTTTAATTAAAAGTCAATCTTTTTAAATATTTATTTATGCTTTTCTTAATACTTGATTTTGGAATGTGGGGTGCAAATAGGTAGTGTTTTTCTTAACTAGGATTTAGTTTGATCTAATCAGTAGTAGAGTGTGATGGTGGGTACTTGATATTCTTAAATGCACATTTTAGTAGTCTTAAAACAATGTTTTAAGACTACTAGTTTTTTTTTATTTTTATTTTTTCCTCAACACTCATTGGTGAGGTTGGAACTAGACAGATTCCTGTGCTTGTTCATTTTTTATAGTTGTCTTATAGAAGACATAGCTGCGGCTTATGGCATCATAATCTGGTGTCACAGGAAACACTATCATGCCAGGAAACAGTAAAGAATACAAATAAAAGCAAATGTTTTCTAAGTGGAACTCTGATGTAGAGAACCAACATACACCCAAAATATATAAACCCCACAAAGAAATACTTAAAAAGGAACAAATAGGGTAATGCATGTTCATCACTGCGAGTGCTGCAGCAGCCCTTTGGCTATATGAGTTGTAACTTATCTAGGCTATAACAACCAGCCAGCTTCACAAATCTCTGGCTTTCTCCCACACACCTTCTATCTAGCTATCTGTTCATCTATCTATCTATCTAGCTATGTATCTTGCTACCTCATTTATCTCTCTCTATATATATTTATCTATATCTATCTATCTTTCTGGTTATCCATCTATCTGTTCATCTCATTACCTGTCTGTCTATATTTCTGTCTGTCTAGCTATCTGTCTGTTTATCTATCTATCTATCGATCTATCTATCTATTTATCTATCTATCTATCTATCTATCTATCTATCTATCTATCTATCTATCTATCTGTCTGCCTATTTATCTATCTATTCATCAGCTGCTGATAGAATCCTCTTTTGTCGCTACCTGTGAGACGTTTGATAATAATATCAACACTATTTTCCAGTATGGCACAATGTACAGTGCCGACACACTTCATATAACAAAATGAGCTTGTTCCAGTGTATCATATAGGAAACATCAACAAGCCATGGCAAAGCATGGGTGATTTCTCCTTCCTCTACATTAGTGCTATCTGGTACAACATCTGCTTAAACATCCCTTACTGGCCCGTAACCTGGAGTGAAATAAGGTATCAACACCCTTCTGCACATCCCTCACATTTCAGTGGTCTTTGTCCACTGACTTGCAACTGCATGTCACTGTGCACATTATATTAATGCAATGGCACTAGTGCTCAACATGGTAACCATTTGAAATATCGAGACCTGCTAGAGTGAGTCCTGAAATATGGATACTGAATGGCCAAAAGATCAGACTTGTATATACCAAGTATGAGATGCCATTTCTCAGAATATCCACTTTTCTCCAAGGTATGGTAATCTCAGAATTGGCATACATAAGTTTGTGGGGTGGTGGGGGCATTCTCCCACATGGGAGGTTGTAGAGAGGGTGTCAGTCTTTTTTTTTTTTTTTTTTTTTTTTTTTGTGGCATGTCTGCACCTGGCATTTACAGTGTCAACATTTCAACAGGGAGCCATTGTACATATCACAGGTATGGCATGCAGTGATGACACCTTACTGTCACCCACAGTTTGACACAAGCAATGCATGCCTACTGTAATATCAGTGATGGCTGTGCACTGGTGACAGTCAACAGATACTGTATGCAGCATTTGTCAGCTTTGGCTGTGATAATTCCAGCAATAGAATCACAAAAGGAGAGCCCTCAGCCATATCAGATGATTACAGCCCAAAATTCTTATTAAAAAAAAATTCATCTCATTGTCCCATTGACGCATACAATACATATTATAACATTTCTTGAGGATATTGCTTTAATGTGACATCTTTATGAGAGAGCATTTCTGAGTGGGATTTAATGACTAAGCAGAGTCCTAGTAGTATTTGCATTTCTTCAGTCTGTAGTCCTTTGTTGCTCATTTACTAACCCAGTATATGATGGTAAGCTTTGAATGCACTGGAATTGTAATAAATATGTGCTCCAATGTATGCTCCAGTGTAAACAGAGCTCGATATGCTGGGTCCTTAGTCTCAGCACTCTTCCTGGAATTATCAAAAGCTTTCAACACTATTTCCCACACCCTCCTGCTTACTAAACTCTCTGTTCTCAGACTCTTTTCTCCTACCCTACAATGGTTTACTAATTATCTTAATGACAGACAGCAATCTACAAAATGGCAACACTCTTCCTCGACTTTCATAACTACAATCACAGGTGTCCCCCAAGCTTCAATTCTAGGGCCCCTCCTATTTAGTATATTTGTCAACAACTTTCATTCCTCTCTCTCCTACAGTTCTGTCATCCAGTATGCAGGTGACTCCACTATTATCTGCACTGCTAAATATGCCCCTACACTACAGCACCTCACCCAAAAGGCATTTAGGTCCACTGAAACCTGGATGGCCCAGAATCACCTGGCTCCTAACCCCAAATAAAACAAAGCTTTTAGTATTCACCCACACAAAATCCAGCCCTGTTGACAAGTCACTATTCTCCATTTAATCCCAAAACAACACAATCATTGAAGTCATCTCCAGCTCCAAATTGCTAGGCGTCATCATTGATGACAAATTAACCTTCAACCTTCATATTTATAACATTAAAAAACACACCAAAAACTAGGTGCCCTGTACAGGCAAAACAATCTTCTTAGCCTCTCCACAAAAAAGGCTCTAGCTTCATCTTTCCTGCTTCCAACACTTTTTTATGGTGCTGCCATCCTCACAAATCTACAGTCCTCCTTAAAAACAAAACTAGACTCCTGCTACAACAAAATCGCAAGATTTGCTACAAACGTTAAATTTTCTACCCATCACTGTTGCTCTCTGCAACAACTAAATTGGCTAGAATCCCCTCACGATCTTACCTTTCTACAATTAACTACAGCCCATAAGCTCATCTACAACCCAGAAATCTGCCCTTCCCTCTCCTCCATACTGACCATGTACCAGCCTAACTGACAACTGAGGTCCGAAAACAAAATGCTGCTATCCGTTGAGAAACCTAAACTCACAGCTGGGCAAATGTTATATTCCTGCACTATCTCTAAAGCATGGAATAATCTCTCCCTTTCACTCAGGACTACCAACAATCCTGCCAACTTTAAAAAATCCTTCGAACAACATCTCTCTTCACTTTGGTTATGCTCCTCACCCCAACACACAACCCCAAATCTTGACTCTCTTTCCCCTGTGTTACTCCTCTCTCTATCACTTCTTTTGCCCTTCTCTCTGTCTACTCACTTCTTCCCTGTCACCTTAGACTGTCCTTATCCTACCTGGAACTTCAAATCTCCTTCAATTTCTTACACTGCACTCAACTCCCTATGGTATTTAGCCCAGCAAATAATTCACATCAAACACTACTTGTATCTACTGTACAGACCTTGCAGTTTTATTTTTATTCATCATGTGATACGTGAATATATTGCTATTTACTACTACTACTTTTTTCACAATTATAACTTGTTCTATATGGTTTTTATTAGTCTCTTTCAATGCATTAGTACTATTTGAGGTTTTTCTCCTATGTGATTTAACACATTTTTCATACTTAATTTTGTGAACTTTTCTAAATTGTATTAATATTTATCTTTTGATGTAAT